>NW_024735554.1:3945838-3950838 GCF_018991925.1 Homarus americanus
GTGCTGTATGGTGCTGTGTAGTGCTTTTAATACATGAGTGCTGTATAATGCTGTATGGTGCTGTATGGTGCTGTGTAGTGCTGTGTGTGCTGTATGGTGCTGTATGGTGCTGTATAGTGCTGTATGGTGCTGTATGGTGCTGTATGGTGCTGTATAGTGCTGTATGGTGCTGTGTAGTGCTGTATGGTGCTGTATGTGCTGTGTGGTGCTGTATGGTGCTGTATGGTGCTGTATGGTGCTGTGTAGTGCTGTATGGTGCTGTATGGTGCTGTGTAGTGCTGTATGGTGCTGTATGGTGCTGTGTAGTGCTGTATGGTGCTGTATGGTAGTGGATAAGTTTAGGTTTAGGAGGGAGATAGGAAGGAACTGGTTCACAAATAGGGTGGTGGACGAGTGGAACAAGCTTAGCAACTTTGTAGTAAGTGCGGGAACTCTGGAAAGTTTCAAAGGGAGGCTAGATAGATTCATGGATGATAGAGAGTGGTAGTAACTCTCGACAGGAGCTGCCATGCACAGGTCAACCGGCCTATTGCAGACTCCTTATTTTCTTATGTTCTTATGTTATGTGTAGTGCTGTATGGTGCTGCATAGTGCTGTATGGTGCTGTAAAGTGCTGTATAGTGCAGTGTATGGTGGTATATAGTGCTGTATGGTGCTGTATAGTGCTGTACGGTGCTGTACACGCCGCCTCTTGCTGGTGTTGTTGGTATGGTGGTATAGTGTGAGGAACTGCACCACCCTACGCTACTTCCTGCTGGTGGTGATGGTGGTAATGGTGGTGGTGGTGGTGGTGGTGGTGGTAGTGGTGGTGGTGATGGTAGTGGTGGTGGTGGTGGTGGTGGTGGTGAGGGTAGTGGTGGTGGTGGTGGTGGTGGTGGGTGATGGTGGTGGGAGGTGTGTGGTAGGTGGTGGTAGGTGATGGTAGGGTGGGTGGTGGTGGTAAGATGGTAGGTGGTAGGTGGTGGTGGTGGTGATGGTGTATGAGGTAGTGGTGGTGGTGGTGGTAGAGGTAGGTGAGGGGTAGTGGTGGTGGTGGTTGTGGTGATGGTAGTAGTGGTGGTGGTGGTGGTGTGGTGGATGGTAGTGGCAGGGTGGTGGTGGTGGTGGTGGTGATGGTGGTGAGAGTGGTGGTGGTGGTCACAGATCTTCACTAACACCCCCTGTGAACGGTCACACTGAGCCCAACAGCTCCCTAATATAGCTGGTGTTAGCATCTGCGGTGCTAAGTATCTGGTTGTGTTAAGCATCTGGCGGTGTTGGCATCTGGCTGTGTTAAGTATCTGGCTGTGTTAAGTATCTGCGGTGTTAGCATCTGGTTGTGTTACATCTGGCTGTGTTAAGCATTCGGTCAGCAAGTATCTGCCAGTTAAGCATCTGGCTGTGTTAAGTATGTGGCTGTGTTGCTATGTACAAAGCGTTATGTATTGTGTTACATCTGGCTGTGTTAAGCATCTGGCTGTGTTAAGTATCTGGCTGTGTTAAGTATCTGGTTGTGTTAAGCATCTGGCTGTAAGGCATCTGGCGGTGTTACATCTGGCTGTGCTAAGCATCTGGCTGTAAGGCGCATCTGGCCAAAGGCGGCCTAAGTATCTGGCTGTGTTAAGTATCTGGCGGTGTTAAGTATCTGGCTGTGTTAAGTATCTGGTTGTGTTAAGTATCTGGCTGTGTTAAGTATCTGGTTGTGTTAGTCTTAAAATCAACTACTACAGTACAGTACCTCCTTCACTTACGAGGAATACTTCATCCTACGAACCTCTGTGAATCTGGTATTGACTTTGGCAACTCGTAAGTCAAGATGGTGTCTGAGATACTGTCTGACCATAACACACACACACACACACACACACACACACACACACACACACACACACACACACACACATGCCGCGATTTACGATTTCCAGTGGTGGTGATAGACCTAGAGCGCTATACCGATTTTATTGTGTCATCAGTAACGTCAATATATAGATAAAAACATAGATGGTTATTGATAGATAGATAGTTAGATAGAAATATAGATGCTTCTTCCTTTAAATAGTCATGCAAGTTTACACTGGATCAGCTTGTGGTCGTAGTAGTAGTAGTAGTATGGTGGTAGTAGTAGATTATCCTAAGATCAGATAGTATTCCATCTCACATCTACCCTTGAGTACCTCCTGCCTCTGTTCACCGTGTACTCGCCTGGATGAGTGCGAGGACTCTGGTCACTAGTACACCTCCTACGTAAAGGATACTTGAGAGGTGAGGAGGGGCGTGGTCACCGTCAGTACCTCAGGAGGGGCGTGGTCACCGTTAGTACCTCAGGAGGGGCGTCACTCACTGGGTTTTGTTTATCAAGGTATTACGAATTTTTGATGGGAACGGTGACGAGTGTAGGTAATAGCGCGCCTTCTCTCTCTCTCTGTCAGCCGAGCACCCACTTGATAGCTTAAGATCAAATCCCATATTTCCATAATCAATAAGATAGCATAACTGGCCGTATATGTCTTAAAATAAATATCTTACGTCAGTTTCCATAATCAACCAGTAACAATTACGTATATCAGCTTTAAATAATATAATTCAACTATATACACATACTGTATAATATATATATACTTACTGTAGAGTATAATTTTAATTCTTATTTCCCGCGTGAAGAGTTGTGTTTAGAATATGGCCATAAATTATATCGTCTGCCATGACATGTACAAAAGGCCTTAACACACACACAAAGTCTCTCTCACTTTCCTCCGCCGGGTAAGTTAAAGCCCTTGTCTTCCTCACACAATACGTATACTAATATCCTTGTATGGTCAGGGATTTGGAATGTACTTCGCTAATGGAGGCTTTGTGGAATATAAAATAAGAGACGAGGAGGAGTAAGTCGTAAATTCTGAAGACAAGTCGTGTCCTGACAACAACGACAGAGGCGCCAACTGGACTTCGTGATGGATCCTGAAAATAAACTGACAGGAAAAATTTAATATATTTATAAACGTATTTCTTATGGGAAAACTATTTATTGTGTATAAAATATATTATCTTTAGAGGGGTGATAGTAAAAAAACTCGTATTATATATTTAAACGAGAAGTTATCACGAGTGAATATTGTGTAGTTTTTACATTTTACATCTATCATTAACGCTTTCATGAGAGGATTGCCTGGGAAGGACTATTGTGGGAGTTTCGGGGGGAGGGTGGCTTAGGGGTGAAGGTAGAGGGTGGCTTGAGGGGTGATGGGGGGAGGGTGGCTTAGGGGTGAAGGGAGAGGGTGGCTTGAGGGGTGATGGGGGGAGGGAGGTATCCGAGGTCCCAGGTGGGACAGGTTTAAGTCGAATAGCCACTCAGGTAAGAAATATTTTGGTGGTGTTGAGGTGTTGGCGTGTGACAGCTGAGACGGACCCTTGTGTATTATGTGATTCATCTCTCTCTCTCTCTCTCTCTCTCTCTCTAGTAGCGTTAAAGTCAGCTGTCAAAACGATAACATCTTGCTCGTGTGGATGTTGGTTCCGTCTAAACTGCATGGTTCCCTGATGTAATGTACAGTTGGTGACTTTTCCACCTGGTACACTCATCATTGCCACTCCGCCCTCCCAGAGAGTATCGACTATGTGAATTCCGAAGCCTCTTGAGTTACGCTGCGAGACAAGAATATTTTAATACAGCTTAATTTTGACTCATTACATGGTCCGGTCTTGTAGATTAACTGATGTAGTTTGGGTGTAGCCTCGACCATAGTCAACTACAGAGGGATTGGATCAGTCTTAATAGGTTAGGTTTGGTTAGGTTTGGTTTGGTTAGGTTAAGTTAGGTTAATCTTTCCCTGGAATAATCCGGGGTGGTGATTCTTCAGGTGATCATTTTAATTACCCTGATGTAGAGCTTCGAGGAACAATGAGCGGTAATCTCCCGCCATATCCTAACTACCCAATTCGTCTCTACTCCGTCACTATACCCAGACACCACAACACCATACTCGTCTCTACTCCATCACTATACCCAGACACCACAACACCATACCCATCTCTACTCCATCACTATACCCAGACACCACAACACCATACCCGTCTCTACTCCGTCACTATACCCAGACACCACAACACCATACCCGTCTCTACTCCGTCACTATACCCAGACACCACAACACCATACTCGTCACTACTCCATCACTATACCCAGGCACCACAACACCATACCCGTCTCTACTCCGTCACTATACCCAGACTTAACACCATCAGGGGCACAAACTGCTTCCATCTCGTTCACCGTCGCCTAGTAATTTTAACCTAATCACTGCTATTATAAATTAAAGGGAGTAATTGACTGGCCTGGCTACCCACCACAAGTGAGGAGATGGAAGTAGTCTTTTTTGTGTTGACTAAAGACCTGTGTTGCTTTTTTGCGCTTACTGTCCGGAGTTTTTGTCATGTTTTCATCCTGCGGCGTGAAACGGGGTACTTACCTTAGACGTGTTGCCGATCACTTCATAATTATAGACATTCTAGATCATAAATAATTGAGAAATATATACGTAGATTATAGCTAGTGAGGTGTAATGGATGCCTGATGTATGGCTTGTATATTGTATCGTCTTCCTGGGGGTGTAATAATGGAAGCGGCCATTGTTAGAGAATCGCCGATTGAAATTTTCTCTCGTAACTTGAGGGTGATAAAAATGCCACTTAATTATGAGAGTTGAGGGAAGGAAAAAGTTAAAAGATTAGGACGAAAATTATATTGAGACTTTATCTTAACTAGTTAGGTGTTTTTAATAACTAGGTGTAGGAAAAAAATTAGCATATGTAATCTTTTTAGTCTGGAGTCTGTATGGGAGAGAGAGAGAGAGAGAGAGAGAGAGAGAGAGGCGGATTTTGTACTCTCTCTCTCTCTCTCTCTCTCTCTCTCTCTCTCTCTCGTAAGCGTTCAGATGGTTGATTCTAAATCCTGGTGACATAATCTCCCTTACCCCTCCTTACCAACCCTTCTCCTTCCCTCCACCATTATCGCCAGGCGCAAC
>NW_024735554.1:3953338-3963338 GCF_018991925.1 Homarus americanus
GTCTGGCGTTCTTTTTCTATCCTAGAGAGAAAGATTTTGAGTGTTAGTTTCTATGGTGTGTGTGTGTGTGTGTGTGTGTGTGTGTGTGTGTGTGGACACACACACACACACACACACAGGATAAACAGTATGGTGATGCCAAAAAATAATCTCTCTCTCTCTCTCTCTCTCTCTCTCTCTCTCTCTCTCTCTCTCTCTCTCTCTCTCATTTTTTATAGAGAAAGCGATTGCGAAAGGAGAATAGAGGAGGGAGAGGGGAGGGAGAAAGAGGGAAGCAGGAAGGAGGGAGAGGGAAGGGAGAAAGAGGGAAACAGGAAGGAGGGAGAGGGGAGGGAGAAAGAGGGAAGCAGGAAGGGGAGATCTAACATAAACAAACTCTAGGCAGGAGAATTTCGGGTTTCCAAAATGTCAACAATTAGCACTTAAGTTATGTTATGGCTGTTATATGACCCTTCCTTCCTTCCTTCCTTCCTTCCTTCCTTCCTTCCTTCCCATCTTCTCTCCCTCCCTCTCTCCTCCCTTCTATTACCTCCCTCCATCTTCTCCCCCTCCCTTCTTCCTCCCCCCTCCCTCTTCTCCCCTCCTCTTCCTCCCCCTCCCTCCTCTCTCTCCTCCCTTCTTCCTCTCCCCCTCTTCTTCCCCTCCCCTCTTCCTCCCCTCCCCCTCTTCCTCCCCTCCCGTCCCCCCTCTTCCTACCCCTCCTTCTTCCTACCCCTCCCCGTCATTTTTTCCTATACCAACACGTCTTACGGTTCTACGGAGGATGTGAACGAGCGTATGTTTTTTTTTTTCCTGGGATAACTTATTTACTGGTCTTGTTGTGGTTCTACAGAGGATGTGAACGAGGGGCGAGTGATCTACCACCTCAAGGAAGACGTCAACTACACCAGCGACTCCTTCGGCTTCTCCGTCGTCGACACAGGTGAGGAAATACTAATTAGTCGCTGGAGCTCACGTGAGGGAGGGAGTTGGCGCCACCCTGACTCTCACTCTACACCTAATTCCTCTTTCTTCTCCTCTCTCCTCCTCTCCCCTACAACCTACACCCATAACTTACACCTCAGCCCCTCCGCCAGCCTTCACCTACACACCATTACTCACACACAAATACACCTTCTACACCCTGCCAACTAATCTATTTGTCAGAACATCATTCAATCAGTACACCCACAAAACTCAGCACCCCCTTGTAGCCTCACCACCCACCCACATACACCCACCCACCCACCCACCCACCCACCCACCCACCCACCACACACAACCCACCCACCCACTCACCCACCCACCCACCCACCCCCACCCACCCACCCACCCACCCACCCATACACCCAACCCCCACATACACCCAACCCACATACACCCTCCTCCTACACCCAATACACCTCTCCGCCTCACCCCTCAGTTATATATGTTTACATAGATCTGTTCATGTATACACTCTGTACATAGAAGGGTCACACTTCCTGTACAGTTCCGTTCAGAAGTTCGTGGTACACTGGCGGTGAAGGGTGCAGAGCCTGTTGTACCCTTCCTGGACGACAGGTCACTACGCCGACCCTCCCACCAACACACACACTGAAACACACCGACACAAATGGGCCGTGTGTGTGTGTTTCACCGAGGTGTTGTTGTTATTTGCCGCTGATGAGAGGTGATCAGAAGCTCCACCAAGCCAACATGAATCGGAGAGACGAGAAGGTGGTACTCAGAGGTCACATTATCACTCTCTGTGATAATGGTCTCTCCTTACGGGGTATAGCGCATGGAGTTGGCCTGTCCCCCACAACTGTGATGAGATGGATAAGAAGAGAGCGGTAACCTTAACGACTTGGGTAAGTTATAACTGCCTCATCAAAGGAGCGGACCATAGAGAATGAGAGACCTGCATCATATCAAAGTTTAGGTAAAGATTCGGAAAAGCTCGACCACGGAGCTTCATATTAATATTTATAGAGGTAGATGGAGGAATCCTAACCTAAGTTTATTAACACCCAAATTCATCATCACTATTTGTGGGTAGTTATGTCTGGGTAAGGCTGAATTTTGATATTATTGACATTGGTGATCCATCTGGGAATAATAATCACTGCTGTAACCTTCTTTTAATATTGTTACTATTGTGTAGATTATGTAGTAGTGTTATGGAAGCTGGCATATAATTTTTAACCATGTTTATATTTTAAATGTAAGTTTACAGTTTAGGTAACCTAGAGTGTCCAAATAATTCTGACTATGGGTGTGTGAGTAGGGAGAGCAGGAGCCCCTCGGAGGACCACCCCGGCAGATGACGCTGCAATTATTCCGGCGGCCGAGGTAACCCCCCCCCCCCCTAACTAACGCCGTGGCCATACGAGACAGCCTGCATACATAAGGCAATTGTTGCTATTAATTGTTTTCGTCGTACTGTTGCCGTTAATCATGCATAAGGTGATGTCTCTTCTGACCAACAAGACACCAGCAGTTCTACTCTCATCCCCATCGGCTCCTGTTCTCCCTGTCGGCTCTGTCGTGGAGTGAGCCACTGTTCCCTGCACTGCCTCTTCACCGCCGAATCTATTTGTAACGTGTATTAGTACAGCTGAGTACATTATTTTTCACCCTTGTATATGTGTTTTGTGTTGATTTTGTTTTAAGAATATTATTTAAAAATCAATTGCATATGTTTCACGTCCTGCTGTTTATACTCCGTCGGGTACTGTCATGTCAACCATGAGTGTGGTGTAAACTGTTAAACTAAGCCAAGTAATGCTGTAATAACTAAACCTACAGTAAAAACTAACTAGACAAGCTTACAATACAAACAGATTGTCATTTGTTAAGTAACTGGGCAGGAGTTTTACAACCCAAGAGTCCCTAGAGACACACAGGTAAAGAAATCATTTAAAATTTGAAATTAAAATAAAAGTGAAAGTTAAAGAAATTAACTTAAGACATTTACCTTTTTGAGTGTTCAGTTTCCATAGCAACTCGTCAATATGTTACAGTTATACACACACACACACACACACACACACACACACACACAGGTAACACTTCGTCCTAATTAGTAAATCTCTCGAAATATTTCCCGACTCTTACAACATTCTTTCCTTTTCAGTTTTTCTTCACTTCTCGTTCATTCATATCTTTATTTATTTACCTTTTGGGTATCGTCGAAAGTGGGTTAGGTTAGGTTAGGTTAGGTACGACACAAAGATGGTTACTCCAGGATTGTTGTGTGAGTATTTCCTTCAGATTAGAGACAAGGGAATGTGTTTGTCTGTCTGTTTGAACCTAACCTTACCGCCTAGAGCTGAGGGGCACCAATCAACGAGTTTTATGATTAGGTTATGTTGGAGCTGTTACTACTACTGTCAATAACGTTACTACTACTACTACTACTACTACTTTTTTTTTTATAACGTGGCCTCCAGCCTCCCCCAATAGCCACACCTTCACCACTATTTTAATACCTTAATATTAAATATCCTACTACTACTACTACTACTACCACCACCTGTCACAACGTTCACTGACACCTTACCTACTTTACAGGAGAGAACACGGTGGGGTCACAGGTGTTCAGGCTGCAGTGGTCGTGGGTTAGCCTGCAGAAGGAGGAGTACCACGTGAACGAGACCTCCAGGGAGCTCCTCATCACCCTCAGGAGGCGAGGATACTTGGGCGAAACTTCCTTCGTCAGTAGGTTCCTTCGTCTTGGTGCTGTGTGTGTGTGTGTGTGTGTGTGTATGTATATGTCACCATAATACTGGTACCTACACGCTGATACCACTTTCCTGTACCTCTGCAGCACCATACAAACACCATACCATCACTGTACCCACGTACCATCACTGTAACCCCACGTACCATCACTGTAACCCCACGTACCATCACTGTACCATACGTGTACCTTACAGCGGTGGAGTTGATGAACGATACAGCTCGAGTACAAGAGGACCTCCACACATCCTACCCCCGCCAGGTCCAGTTCAATCCAGGTCAGAGGTCAGCTGAGTGGCGAGTGAGGGTAGTGGATGACCTGGTCTACGAAGGGTCAGAGGTGTTGACCCTGACCCTCACACGCCCGGTGATGACAGCCCTGGAGATGCCCTTACGCGCCCTCATAACCATTAAAGATGAGGAAGACGGTGAGGCACTGTAGATTTAAGTGGTAGAGTCACTGTAGGTATTCATATTATGGAAGGTAGAATCACTTGTAGAGTTTCACGCTACAGAACTGGGGCCTATTACAACTGGGCCCAAGTGACCTATCTAACATATCGATCCATCAATCATAAGGACATAAGAATGAAGGAAACTGTAGCGGGCCTATTAACCTATACTAGGCAGTCCCGTTTACACCCAACCCCTATCGCTCATATATCCATCCAACCTTTGTTTGAAGCTATCCAGCGTATTCGAGTTAATAATGATGTTTGGTAACTTGTTCCACTCATCCACTACTCTATTTCCAAACCAGTGTCTACCTATCTCGCGCCTAAATCTAAATTTGTCGAATTTAAAACCATTGTTACGAGTTCGCTCCTGGTTGGATAGTTTGAGTACCTTTGTTATATCACCTTTGTTCAGCCCGACTTCCATTTATACACCTTTATCATGTCGCCCCTCGCTCTACGTCTCTCGAGGAGTGCAAATTAAGATGCTTTAACCTGTCTCTATACTCAAGGTTCCTAATGCCCGGGATTAGCCTTGTCATTCTCCTCTGAATTATTTCTAGAGATTCTATATCCATTCTGTAATACCGTGACCAGAACTGAACTGCGTGATCCAAGTGAGGTCTCACAAGCGCACGATATAGTTTCAGGATGACCTCGCTAGTCTTGTAACTAACACTCCTTTGTATGAACCTAAGTACTTTATTAGCCTTGTTTCGAGCAAATACACATTGTTTACTTGGCTTAAGATCCCTACTTATCATTACTCCTAAATCTTTCTCACAGTCAGATTTCTCTATAACATCGTCGTTCATCTGTTTACATCTCCTAGACTAAGCACTTTACATGTTGGGCCTTTTACAGTGAGTCGTGTGGAGTTTGGAGGAGGAATGTTGGAGTATCAGGTGGAGGAGGACGTGGGGGAGGTGGAACTCGCCCTCGTCCGCCAAGGAGACGTGTCGGAAGAGCTGCTCGTCGCCTGCATCACCTCCGCCACCAACTCGTCCTCTCACGGTCAGTTAATTAATTAGTAAGTTAAATACCTAGTCAGTCAGTCAGTGCCACTTATAATTACAGTCAACAGTCTCATATATAATTACTAGTGCCACTTACAATCACTACTACACCTCTCACAGTGACAAATTACAACTTTTTACAATCACCCTTTGGCACTGTGCTGATATAACTGTTCACTTGCAGACAGTGCCACGGGAACAGTGCCAACGACAGTACTCTCCTACTCCGACTATATCTCCCGCCCAGACGACCCTACCTCCATGGTCAAGTAAGTCGTGTGTGTGTGTGTGTGTGTGTGTGTGTGTGTGTGTGTTGGGTGACAGTCCTAATTTAACGTAACTATTGAGATTGCTGCATAATTAGGACGGGAGCAGATCAGAACTAGGGCTCATTAGGACAGTCATTAACTAGGGTATTGGGTGTGTGTGTGTGCGCGTGGGAGAGAGAGTACGCGTTCTAATCACAAAACTAACATGACTTTAAACTACTACTACCACCACCACCACTACCACCACTACTACCACTACTACTACCACCACCAACAGGTTCGGTCGTGGGGAGAAGGAGACGACCTGCCGGGTAGTGGTGATTGACGACTCCTTACACGAGGACGAGGAATCCTTCAGGGTCGTCCTCACTGGTGCCATGGGCGGGGTCCTAGGTCACCACACCCACCTCACCGTCACCATCCTCCCTGACCCCAAGGATGGTGAGTAGGAGTGCCACTTATGTCTTTGCAGTGCCACTCATGTCTCTACAGTGCCACTCATGTCTCCTCTACAGTGCCACTCATGTCTCCTCTACAGTGCCACTCATGTCTCCTCTACAGTGCCAGTCGTGTTCTTCGGGTCGTCGGAGTACAAGGTGGAGGAGTCAGTTGGGTCAGTCGAGGTCACGGTGTGGCGAACTGGCACTGACCTGACCCGTGTGGCCAGTGTCCAGGTGGCCTCCAAGCCTCTCAGTCCTCCACAGGCGCAAGGTGAGTCACGTGACCCTATATGGCCTCCAGGGGTCACGTACAATAGCCACAAGGTTAGGTTAGGTCATATTGGACTAGGTTAGATTAACTAGGTTAGGTTGACTAGGTTAGGTTAGGTCATATTGGACTAGGTTAGGTTAGGTTAGACTAGGTTAGGTTTAGGTTAGGTCATGCTGGACTAGGTTAGGTTAGGTTTAGGTTAGACTAGGTTAGGTTTAGGGTAAATAATCTTATAGTATAATAAACTGGTGTGGATAATGATCAGGTAATCCAAAAATTATAAAAAATACCATTAACAATCATGTTTCTCTCCAGCGGGATTCGACTACGTGGCCGTGGGTCGTCAGGTAGACTTCCTCCCCGGTGTGCAGGTGAGGAGCGTCGTGGTGCAGGTGGTGGACGACCTCGGTGTGCCCAGGCTGGAGGGACTGGAGGCGTTCACTCTAGTACTGCACCTCCCTCATAACGCCTCCCTTGGTGACCCTGCTACTGCCTCCCTCACCATCGACGACTCCCTCTCTGACTGTGAGTGTGTGTGTGTGTGTGTGTGTGTGTGTGTGGGTGTGTGTGTGTGTGTGTGCAGAGTTGTGTATATGTTATAATGATGTATGTATGTCTCTGCAGTGTGTCATGTATACGTCTAATGTGTGTGTGAGTATTGGTCGTCTCGTGTCCACAGTGCCCAGGTTCCAGTTCC
This sequence comes from Homarus americanus, assembly GCF_018991925.1. NCBI lineage: Eukaryota > Metazoa > Arthropoda > Malacostraca > Decapoda > Nephropidae > Homarus > Homarus americanus. The sequence goes on from NW_024735554.1 coordinate 3,960,189, forward strand.
GTGAGGAGAAATACTCTGGCTACGAGGGTGACGGGGAGGTGACGGCCTGGATCATCCGCGGCGGTGACCTCTCCCACCACGCCTCCGTCAGGTAAGTCCTCATACTTCTGTCTATGATTTAACAGCCTATGTTACCACTGCCATACAATATAATCCTTCTCACTTAGCTCCTTCCACTGATCAGAGCTTCACCTCCACTACTGACCAAGGCACTCAGGTAACACAACTCTTCGACACACACACACTGAGGCCCTCATTACCTGGGCATATAACACACTTAGAAGGTATATAACACAGGACAAACACTCATATCATAGAGCTTCACACAGCACTAATTATACGTGAATGTTGTAGCCTGTACTAACGTGTGAGTGTGTCCTGCCAGGTGCTACACGCGGCAGGACACAGCTCACGTTACTGATGACTTCGATGAGAGACCCGACACCAATGCCTCCTTCGTCCACTTCCTGCCAGGTAATGATAGCATCTCTCCTCCCTCTCCCCCTTCCCCTCCCTCTCCCCCTCCCTCCCCCTCCCTCTCCCTCCCTTCAGTATATTGTACCTGTAGAACTGATCGTCTTGTACAGCTTCTTCCATTGTTATCTAACCTAACCTAACCACTCACCACTGTGCGTCTGGTGCAGGTGAGAGTGAGCGGCCGTGCACAGTGATCCTGGTGAACGACCTGGTGCACGAGGGGGAGGAACAGATCTACCTGGTACTGGGGTCACCTGTCTCACCTACTGCAGGAGGAGCCAGCGTGGGGGTCCGGCACTCATCCACCCTCACCATCAACGACCAGGCCGATAGTGAGTACCTCGGGCACACACACACACACGCACACACACATACACACACACACATACACACACACACATACACACACACATACACACACACCTAATACATGTATCCTCTTCACCTTCAGGAGCGACGGTAGGCCTGGAGGAGACCCGTGTGAGTGTGGAGGAGCCAGAGGGCGTGGGAGAAGCGCGGGTGGTGAGGCTGGGCGTGGTGAGAGGCGGGGACACCTCCACCAGGGTCGCCGTCAGGGTTCATACTAAGGACGGTTCCGCCACCTCCGGCTATGACTACTACCCCTTAAGTCAGGGTGAGGAGCTGTCATCGTCATCATCATCATCATCATCATCATCATCATCATCATCATTATCATCATCATCATCATCATCATCATCATCATCACCATATGAAGGAAAGTGAAAATAACAATAGTGTCAAGGTGTTGTGTTGTGACTCACCTGATGTATTGATATTCATGTCTCTCTCTCTCTCTCTCTCTCTCTCTCTCCTTGACAGAGATGGTGTTCGCAGCCAACGTGAGCCGCCTGGAGGTGGAGGTGAAGGTGGTGGGAGATGACGTCAAGGAGCACCTTGAGGCCTTCACCGTACACCTCAAGGCCCTACCCACACCTCCTTCTCCACCCTCCTCCTCCTCGTCTTCCTCCTCCTCCTCCTCCTCCTCGTCTTCCTCCTCCTCCTCCTCCGTCGTCCACATTACCACCTCCAAGAGCGTCGTGTATATTAAGGTATATATCTGATGTTGTTTATGTAATTTACACTCTCCTCCTCCTCCTTCTTCTTCCTCTTCTTTACTCACCCTCCTCTTCTCCTTCCTCTTCTTCACTCTCCTCCTTCCTCCTTCTTCTTCCTCTTCTTCACTCACCCTCCTCTTCTCCTTCCTCTTCTTTACTCACCCTCCTCTTCTTCCTCCTCTTCACTCACCCTCCTCCTCCTCCTTCCTCTTCTTCACTCTCCTCCTTCCTCCTTCCTCCTTCCTCTTCTTCCTCTCTCCACTTCTTCCTCTTCTTCCTCACCCTCCACTTCTTCCTCCTCTTCACTCACCCTCCTCCTCCTCCTTCCTCTTCTTCACTCACCCTCCTCCTCCTTCTTCTTCCTCTTCTTCACTCACCCTCCACTTCTTCCTCCTCTTCACTCACCCTCCTCTTCCTCCTTCCTCCTCTTCTCTCAATCCTCCTCCTCCTCCTAAACCAAATAATATATATAAAACCCTCAACCAACTATTTATTACGTGTTATTATTACATAGTTCCTTATGTGTACAGCTGTAGTTAGAGTACATTGAGTACATAATTAAGTACAGGTGTTTAATTAATTCTCTTGTCTAATTAGTGACTTACCAGGTGTGTATAGGTGAGCAGTTTACCTGTCTGACTATCTGACTGTCTCTCTGTCTAATTGTGTGTCTTCCCGTCTGATTGTCTGTCTAATTGTTCGAGTGTTTGCCTGTGTCTGTCTGTCTGAGTGTCTGTCTGTCTGTCTGTCTGTCTGTTTGAGTGTCTGTCAATGTCTCACCACCACAGGAGAACACCGTAGACGTGACCTTCCACTAGCCCCAGTCGTCGTGGTCTCTTTGGGGACTATGATCTAGCCCCAGCAGCCCCTGGGAACCTATAGGCTACCCACTCATCTGTATTACGGTAAGTAGCCAGTGTTCGTGCTCCCAGGGTCTACAGGGCTATAAAAGGGGCTGCACAGGGGCTGCTGCAGGACTAAGGGGCTGAGAAGGGCTACAGGGGGCTAGGCTGCCAAGGCTACAAAACAGGCCGCCATGACTACAAGGGGCTAGTGTGTGTGTTTTACCTCCTCTGACCACACCCCCACTCAGTAACCTGTCACCTCCCACACCAACCCATCAGCCCACTCACTGACCACTCATCCCTAAATAACCCATCCTCCACTCACCAACCCATCAGCCCACTCTATAACCACTCATCCCCCCACTCAATAACCCATCACCTCCCACTCACCAACCCATCAGCCCACTCTATAACCACTCATCCCCCCACTCAGGCGTGCCACAAGCAACATCCAGAGTACAGCAGGACTGGACACCTCTGTAGCCAGCAGGGTATTAACGCCTCCCTCACCACCTACCGCTGGAGGATGGCCGCTTCCTCTGGCCTCCCACGGTGACCTCCCGCCTCCACGACCTCAACACCCACACCTTCTTCTCCAGGTTAGTTATCTCTCTTTATCCCTGTGTCTTGTTTCTTTCTTTCTTTCTTTCTTTCTTTCTTTCTTTCTTTCTTTCTTCTTTCTTCTTTTTCTTTTCTTCTTTTTCTTTTTCTTTTCTTATATTTCTTCTTTTTCCTTTATTTTTATTTTTTCT
>NW_024735554.1:3965838-4124957 GCF_018991925.1 Homarus americanus
ATAATCTACCTGTAGGATGAGCTTCGTTTACGACACGTCCATCCTGTGGCAGCAAGGCATCGGCGCCCCTGTGACCAGTGACCTGCAGGGCACCTTGTACCCCACCTCCATGAAGGTCCGGCGTGATGGTCGCCTGCTGGTCACCTTCCGTACCCAGGCCAGGTAGGTCATAGGTTAGGTCGGGCTAAACAAAGGTGATATAACAAAGGTACTCAAACTATCCAACCAGGAGCGAACTCGTAACAATGGTTTTAAATTAGACAAATTTAGATTTAGGAACGAGATAGGTAAACATTGGTTTGGAAATAGAGTAGTGGATGAGTGGAACAAGTTACCAAACATCATCATTAACTCGAATACGCTGGATAGCTTCAAACATAGGTTGGATGGATATACGAGGGATAGGGGTTGGGTGTAAACGGGACTGCCCAGTATGGTACAATAGGCCCGCTGCAGTTTCCTCCATTCTTATGTTATCTTTCACCATTAGCACCATTATCTTTCACCACTATAGATTCCATGGCACCTTCGTTGAACACCACCGCGCCTCAGACTCCCATAGCCAAGTGACCTCAGCTGACCATCCTAACCTGACCTTCACCCTTGACCTCATCCGCTCACAGCCAACCTACACCCAGCCTGAACAACACTGGCAGGTCATCTCAGACTATGCAGTGAGTCTTATGCTCTGAGTCTTGTCTTGTGAGTTTTATGATGCTGTGAGTCTTGTGCTGTGAGTCGTATGACGCTGTGAGTCTTGTGTTGCTGTGAATCTGAGGCTGTGTCTGATGCGGTGAGTCTTATTTTGTGAGTCTTATGATGCTGTGAGTCATATGATGTGAGTCTTATGATGCTGTGAGTCATATGATGTGAGTCTTATGCTGTGAGTCATGATGCAGTGACTCAGAATCAACCACGTACAATATTTCGTGTCCCTCTCCAGGTTCGTGACTACAGTGGGACGTACGTAGTTCACCTACTGACGTGTACAGCAACCACGGACCTGTTGTACACCTTACCTCTCGTCTGTGACCCCAGAGATCTCCTGACCTTTGACCTCCAGGTAAGAGAGTTCATGGTAGGTCACAGTACTCATTTCAATTGTAGTTCCTTTATATAATTGGTATTTATAAAGAATCTACGTTCGTTTATAATTATCCATAATATATAACAATTATTCCTATATAATTATCGGTTTAAAATAATAATTGTGAATATGTTTTAGGTTCGTTTCCAGCAGGTGTCCGATCCAGTTTCTGAGGAGTTTACACTGAACACAAGGTTCCAGATGATGAGACAACGCTCCCTCTGGCTCTCTCACTCTACCACAGACATACACACACACGCTGACGTCTCCTTCTACCCAGGTCACTAAACCAAACCTAACCTAACCTTTTGTTTAGTCAAGAGAAATTAGTACTTTAATTATTTGGTATATAAAATGCGGGTTTTTTATTATTATTATTATTATTATTGTAAAGATGGGTGTAACTATATGATTAAAAGACAGTATATCGTCCTGTCTGTCTGTCTGTCTAGCTAATTTTATCTCTCTTTCTTGACGTGGGACAGGTGACAGAATCTATGGACGGGTGATGGTGGACCCGGTACAGACGCTGGGAGACGGGTTCCATCTTACCCTGGACCAATGCTTCGTGTGTACGGGAGTGGACGGCTACATCCCTAAGTACACCCCTCACACGGACGAGTACGGCTGTGTGGCAGAGTCCTCCAGCCTCCTCTATAACTTCAAGATTATTGTTAGTATGACAGAACCTTAACTACCATTCAAGATTATTGTTAGTATGACAGAACCTTAACTACCATTCAAGATTATTGTTAGTATGACAGAACTTTAACTACCATTCAAGATTATTGTTAGTATGACAGAACCTTAACTACCATTCAAGATTATTGTTAGTATGACAGAACCTTAACTACCATTCAAGATTATTGTTAGTATGACAGAACTTTAACTACCATTCAAGATTATTGTTAGTATGACAGAACCTTAACTACCATGATTATTGTTAGTATAATTACATAGAGGAGACATTAACTGTTGGCATGATACACCTCTCTATAACTATCCATTTATAACATAACACTTCTATAACTTTAACATTAACAGTAATGAACTTTTAAACTATTGAAATTTTGTGTTAAATTATACTTTTGTCAGTTAAATTATTAGTGTTTGGTTGAGTATAGTTGTTAATGGTAGTTCTGGTGACGTCATCATTGTACAATACGTCTAGTAAGCATTAAACACTTTCTCTGGTGACGTCATCATTGTACAATACGTCTAGTAAGCATTAAACACTTTCTCTGGTGACGTCATCATTGTACAATACGTCGAGTAAGCATTAAACACACTTTCTCTGGTGACGTCATCATTGTACAATACGTCTAGTAAACATTAAACACACTTTCTCTGGTGACGTCATCATTGTACAATACGTCTAGTAAGCATTAAACACACTTTCTCTGGTGACGTCATCATTGTACAATACGTCTAGTAAGCATTAAACACACTTTCTCTGGTGACGTCATCATTGTACAATACGTCTAGTAAACATTAAACACACTTTCTCTGGTGCCTGATAGGACCGTGGATCGCCAGAGTCAGTTCGCCTGGCGTACGGGGACGTGGGATTCGAGGCTCACCTGGCAGAAGAGGATCCAGAGCCTGACGTAACGGCCCTCCTGAAGCAGCCAGGTGTTGATGGCTTCTACCTGGACTCATCACCTCTCTTCCTGGTGTGTGGGGCGGGAGGGGTATGGGGTGTGTGGGGGGGTGGGTGTGTGTGTGTGACGGGGTGTGTGGTGTGTGTGTGCGTGTGTGGTGTGTGTGTGTGTGGTGTGTGGGGTGTGGTGTGTGTGTGTGTGAGGGTGTGTATGTGTGTGTGTGGGGGTGTGTGTGTGTGTGTGCGTGGGGGTGTGGTGTGTGTGTGCGTGGGGGGTGTGGTGTGTGTGTGTGTGTATGTGTGTGTGGTGGGGGTGGGTGTGGTGTGTGTGTGTGTGTGTGTGTGGGTGTGGGTGTGTGTGGGGGTGTGTGCGTGTGTGTGGGGGTGGGTGTGTGTGTATGTGTATGTGTGTTGTAGCCTACCCTACTATAGTGAGTATAAAAACACGTGGTCTATTATTAACATTACTCTGGCAGGTGTCACACGGGCGGCAGTGGTTCGTTCACTGCATCTACACCGTGCGCCCTGAGGAGAACGCCGCGCGGGGCCTTGGCAAGAGGGACGTGTCTGGGCTGTCGTCGACCACCACCCACCACCACGTCCTCAGCACCACACCTCACGTTAATACAGGACAGGAACCTCTCTCATCAACTACAGACTACCAGACGCTGTTAAAACCTCATCACAACCACGGATCACATGCTCATAATGCCTCCGGAGCATTTGATGAGCGTAGATCACCACACGCCCCTAGAGGACCTAGAGCCATCAAGTCCCCATCAGGAAGAGACAGGCGGGTGAAGCGGTCGAGGGAGGACACAGCCGCCCTGGGTGACGAAGGAAGGGGTACCAACATGTACCGCCTCTCACTGCAGCTGGTATACAGAGACAACCAGGACCCCAGCCTCACAGACCAGGTTGGCTGCCCTTCCTTTTAATTAATTACCTTATATGTTTTAGAGGAATCATACCCGTGGGATCAAAGTCGCTGTGCGTGTGTGTGTGTGTGTGTGTGTGTGTGTGTGTGTGTGTGTGTGTGTGTGTGTGTGTGAAAAGTTAATGGTTTACTGGGGTGTATTATGGAGCCCCTTAGAGTAGGAAGATAGATGGAATGATAGATAAACACATAGATAGAATTCAATAATATCGTCATACACGTTCATATTGATTCAGCATATATATATATACATAGATAGTGCAGGTATACAATATACATACACAGTACAGGTATACAAACAATATACATAGACATTACAGGTATACAAACAATGATAAACAATAAAGCATCACTACTAAAAGATAATTTAACCATTGCACTATAACCTTTGACCTCGTAGGATATTTTAACCATGATTTTCACCCCCTGGCAGGACTCTGAGGCGACTTTCCTGACGCTGGTGGTGACTGCTACCTGTGTATTGGTCATGGTAACCTCGGTGGCTGCGGCAGTGTTCGTCAGGAGTCGTCGTCGTCTTCGTCAGGATAGTGGTGGTGGGGGAAAGATGATGGGCGCTCCGGGGTACATGGTCGTCTCAGGTGATTGCAATACCAAGGACGGGGTTATTGGCGGTCATGTGATTGAGACTCGTTATTATCACACGTATGAGGAGGAAAGTACGGAAGTGTGACGAAAGTACTGGAGTTTGAGGAAAGTACTGGAGTTTGAAGAAAGTTGTGGAAGTGTGAGGGAAGTAGTTCAGGATGAGGGATACAGTCGCAGTATACATAACAGTGGTGGCAGTATACATAACTGATGGCACAGTATACATAAGTGATGGCACAGTATACATAACAGTGATGGCACAGTATACATAACAGTGATGGCACAGTATACATAACAGTGATGGCACAGTATACATAACAGTGATGGCACAGTATACCCTCACCCTGCAGTAAAATGTATGCTCTGTATAAATTATAATGTATATGTGTAATAATGTTCAGTTGTTTTTCTGTATTGACATAATGTTTTTTTTTCTTAATTGTAGTTAATACTGAAAATAAATAAGGCAATAAATTTTCTCATTATATTGATGATATGGTTCGGTGCGGTGGCTGAGTGGAGACAACAAACGCATCTCCTGTTCTAAGAGTCCCTGGTTCGTTTCCTTGCCCCCCCCCCACCGCCCCCGCCCCCCCCACACCGCCCCCGCCCCCACACCATCCCTCGGTCTACTCAACTGTAAATGGTTACCTAACTAGCCTAAAGTTAACCTAACTTAAACTAACCTAACCTTAAACTAACTTAAAATTAACCTAACCAAAACCAAATTTAAACCTAACCTATCCTAGTCTAGTCTACTGTAAACCTCACTTAACCTAATCAAACACCTGCACCTAACTTAACCTAACCTACACCTTCACCTAAATAAACCTACTCCTAACTTAAACTCGATTTAACCTACCTAAAACCTAACTTAACGTAAACCGAACATAACAAGTCTAAACCAACCTAAATCCAACCTTATCTAACTTTACCTAAACTTAACCTAAACTAAACCTACTAATCATAGGAAATATTTATGCCCGCCATCCTGTTCTTGGTACTTTGGTATATATCGTCCACCTAACCTGATAGGCTATCCTGTGTGCCCTTCCTCTGTGAAATAGTTCATAAATACTGTACAGGGTTTCCAAAGTTTACAGATATTTCAAACAGATCACAGTCATTATGGGTGTTTCATTTGGTATAGGGATGCTTATCATTCGGGTACATTAGGGTAGACAAAAAAAAACTCAAACTAAGCACAGAAACATAAATGATGTGTTAATAGTGCTAGTGTCAACCCTGTACTGTATAAAATTATTAATTATCTCGGGGAAAGGTGTATTGCATTCAAATATACAAATGATGGATTAAACAGCTACAAAAATTATAAATGAACAACTGATGTGCATAAGTGTTAAATAAAAGATGGATTATTTGGTTTGTAATATAAATATTTTGTTCCTTAAAATATTATAACGTTGACATCTAACTTTTGTAAAAAAATTTCGTAAAACAATGACTGAGATTTTCTGTTGTTTTTCCTTTACCTCTATACACCTAGTTTATAAAAATGGGTAAAGGTGATTAATTATTCCCTAGTTAAATCAACATTAAACAAAAATAAAGATAGGAAATATAAGAAACTTCGCTTTTAATGATGCCAGAACTCATTTGTGGTGGTAGGTATTTCTTCTACTTTCAAGCTTTCTTTATTCAACGGACTGTTTTATCTGCTTTTCTTCACTCTTATCTACTTTATCTATCCCCGGTTTTAATGGGTTATAACCTAACGTACTGTACTTCCGTATTATTAGGATTGGGGCCCATTCCTAACAGGCCTCAGTCATCACGGGCCCTAATCCTAGACTGAGGCTCATTAAGAATAGGGCCAAGGGAGTACAATGCTCGAGGCTCCTATACTGCCCTAAATGGACCACCAAGCATAAGAAGCCTACTTTCTCGTTATTAAACCGAGTGGGAGGGAGGGGAGAGATATATAACATATTATCACAGACTAAAATATACAAGACTAACTATAAACCATCTGAAAAATAAGAAGAGTTAGTGATAAATGGAGGATTGGTAAAAACAGCCAATCCTCAGATAAGATGGCACTGATTAGTGCCATCTGAGTAGCTCTGTGTATTAAAATTAATTCTCTAGTTATAACAAATATACAAAGGAATAAACATAGAACGTAGTAATAGCGACAAGAATTTATATTAGAGGTCATATAAAGAACATTGATCGTCTATTGGTTAAGAGACAAATGATTCCAGTGTTTAAAATAATCACCTCTTGAAGACATAAATTCCCAATTATAACAAATATACCCGGTAATAACAGATGTAGGGTGTATTAAGAGTGAGGAAAATAGTACTAAAAGTCTATACAGTTTATAAGTACTACATTAATCCTCCATTAGTTGTCAGTCATGCATTAGTTTAAAATGAATAGAGCATTTATAAAGAAAAATCACCTCTTAAGAACACAATACTCTAGGCATAACAAATACACCTGGTTAATAACAAATATAAAGTATAGAATAAGTAAGAAAAAAACAGTATTTGAGGCTATATAATGAACATTGATCGTGGTATAGTGTGGAGGTGAGCCACTGGAGGAGCTCTTGTCTCTGTTGTCAGTGTACCGCCACCAGCTGAGAGGGTAACTACCATCACTTACTTATACTTCATTAACTCTTACTATTACTTATCCTGCTAGGTGTTAACTGTCTCTTAGGGTTGTAAATGAGGGTGTGTCCTTGTGCTGTTGAGGTGTACATGTGGTAGTAAATTGTAGATATTTGTTTTCCTGGTTTGTTATAATGGTGGACGGCTTTGACTGGATGAACACCTAAATTGTTGCATCATGAAGGCTCTCGACCACACACACACCCCCCTCCCCCCCTGGACCTTACTGCTATACTTAACACTATTAAAAACTGATGTGTTCATGTGTCACTCCTCACATTGAAAGGAAGGAACACGAGAATGTAATCCCATGTATTAGGTTGATACTTGTAATTGTCATTTGCTGTGAGGATATTGTTGATAAAAGATGGATTTCAGTATTTTTATCTCGTATTGTTATATATGTAACCCAATACTACACATGACATATAACCAATTTGACATTATCATAGGATACATAATATTAATGTTGTGAGAGCAGGGTAACTGGCTATGCAAACTTTTCTTGTTAAGTAACTTAGGTTTTACTCTCTAATGAATCCAACTCATCCCTATAATAGAAAATATAAGCATATAACATTACAGTGATAATGTGCGGATCTCTCGCCAGTATGTCAAGGGTTCGAGGCTCAGCCCGGACACACTTGAGAATGGTGTTATCCAGTGTGACCCTCACTACCAAACACCACAGGTTTACTGGTCCTTGGTCTTCTCCTGTACTAATACTGGTTAATCCAAGTGACTAATAAGCTGATAAGTGGCGAAAATGATAAAAAATGCAACTACAGACAATCCTCAGTTCATGAGGATTGTATACAGTATATGGAAAACAAAATTGTTCCGTGCTTTGACTTACAAACAAAAAAAACCCTGAATATACAAAAAAAACATATCATTAGCAACAATAAAATATGCTCAAATAATATTTTTTTTACTAACAATAGTCTTGTTTATTTTACCAACTTATTTCATTATTCTCTAATGCTCACAATGCTATTAAGTTTACAAATAAGCATTCAGTGTGTCATTATTTTCCTTCAACCACCATAGACTTACTCCTCACTCACATGAAGACAGTAGACTAGTCACACACACAGTCACTGAGCTACCTTACCGTAGTTGTTTGATCGTCCAATTTCTTTTCATTTACTCTCATATACTGTAACATGAAAAATTAAATAAAAGAAAATTATTCTCTACATGTACAGTATTCGTAAATTTCACATGCTAATTCTGTACAATAAAGCTGTATAGTGTTAAGAAAAAATGTGGAACTTGGAAGTGAAGAATTGTTTAGAGGTGCGGTGAATGTCTAACACACAAGGGGGAGCGACTTGAGCTGATTCTCTGGCTGGTGACTTTTACCTATTAATTCTCCTTCATAACCAGCCACAACTGCCTCCCATCCAGTCATGACCATACATTATCACTCATACAGTACTGTATACTCAAATCAACATAAACTTTCTACTTCCATTTTAAGTCTCCTGCCCCACCACTACACACCCTGACCTAGATGTTCTGTGATTCAGGGTAATACTTGAGGAAGGAAGTGATAATTCAGTCTGAAATTATATTGATAAGTAGGTCGTGCACCTTGGATATTTCTACTTGTTACTCATGCCACTTTCTGTTGTTGTCTACACTTGTCTTAAACTTCTTTCACTTTTGTTGTTCTTCCCAACACATGGTGGGAGAGGAGTAAAGAAAGTAAATAGCGTTGAAGAAGGCATTTAAGAAATAAAAAAAATTGCTGAAACACATGAATGTGTAGAAGAGGTGTGAGACATTCTCTGAGCGACAGCAGGATGTGATAAGGCTGAGATAAGCACAGCTAGACTACATCTTCTTATTAGCTATCCTAGGACCAGAAGGTAGCATATTTGTGCTCATGTTGAAGGTGTACTCTATATCATTAATGAGGCTTTCTGTGTATTGTGGTTGTTTGTATATGCAAGTGAGGATTTTTATTTTGTTCAGGAAGCTCTAGGTTCTGATGGACAATATGTACAGTATTAGATATGTTTTTTAATTGTGTACAAGTATTAGGTTGGTGTACAACCATCTGCCAGAAGTGGGTTGGATTATTTCTACAGCTCTTATTACTCTAAGAATTTCTATGAATTTATCAATTTACCTACATCTAAACTTTAGTTAAAGTAGATGTACAGTACACTAATGTAAAGGAGAGAGTACATAGTTAAACATTACAGGACTGGTACATGAACTGAATTACACTAGTTATAAGTCTTAATGAAATGCAGATTATTTTCTCACTAAATCAGTAATTACAGATATAAAAAAACAAGTTTAATTTTATTTTTTTTACCATTAGAGTTAGTTTTAAGATTGTTATGACGGTTACCTTGTAAGTCAGCCTAAATATGACATTGTAAGAATATTAATAACCAATAACATTACCTTGTGTCCAGAAAACAGAGGTACAGTACAAAGTTCAAAAGACATATTCGACTTACGACATCCCGGACGTACGACCGCCTTTGTCGTATAAAATATTATTCACATTACGTATTTTCGAGTCCAGACGTTAGTGATTGTGCTGTGTACTGACAAAATTTTCTTTTGTAATTCCCTTTAAAATGGCTGGCAAGCGTAGAAGTGAGAGTTCTCGTGGTGCTGAGAAGAAAAAGAGACACCCATTTTAGAATTTCTATTTATTATTTTCGCCTTTTCGACTTACGACCAATTGGACAGAACCCCGTTGTAAGTCGAGGAGAGACTGTAATATATATATATATATATATATATATATATATATATATATATATATATATATATATATATATATATATATATATATATATATATATATATATATATATATATATATATATATATATATTGTATAACAATTGGTTTGAGAGAACCATGCCTTAAGATATTACAGTACAGATATACAGTAGTACAGTATTTCAGCTGGCAGTTAATGTTATATAAAAAATTGATTTATTATAAAACTGTACCTCAAAGAAGTACAGTACTGTACAGTACATTGTATATTTTCATGTCAACAGTGTGCTTCACTTGGTACAGTATAAGCACCTGGACTTTTCAGCATGGTTCTGTCACTCACAATATTCCGGAAAACCTGCCACCATGTCTGTAGGTACCACCCCCTTGGAGGGCCCTGCGGCAGCCTCTGCCTTCTATGTCCCCTTTTTTGAACGGACAGGTGTCTCAGGAGCCTGAGGGTCATTTGTAGCTCTGGAGAATTTAACTTTTTTCTCTACCTGTTAAATTATTTTGAGTGGAATCTTCCCATTAATTGGCTAAGCATTTGCACCTAGAGTTACTGCACTGTACATTAGAATCTGTAGGGGCCTTCTTTGAGCTATGTATGGATTGATATATAGTATAGTATTGTGATGTTAAACAGTAGTGTTATTTGTTTAATGAAAGTTTACTCTCATACATAACACTGGACTTTGAAATTACTGTATTTTAATAGGTAGTAAAGTGAAGTTTTGTACAGTACATTATTACGTATGTTAATCCAGTACTGTACAGTACCGGTAAACTTATGTGAAAATTTCATTCTTAAAAATGCTTTATCCAGAATGGCTTTTGTATCCATTGGTAACAATATTTGATGTATGAATTGTTTTGATGAGGCACGTGAACTGTAGTACTGTTCATACAATCATTTAATACAGCACTCCTTCCTTGGCTAGCTGAACAGTGGGCAGGGGATTCTGGTAGTTTAAAAATAAAATTACATAAATTGCAATTTTGGATATGAAATAGCACACACACACACACACACACACACACACAGTACATACATACCGTGCATACACACACACACAAACAATTATTTTTGTACCAGTTAGAGTGGTAACGATGCTTCTTGTCATTAGTCGAATCTTGACGCCTTGAAGCAGATATTGTAGAGAGACATATATAATATTCCTGCTCCTGTTTGTAGTCTTAGCTGAATGAAGAGTACGGTACTGTACAGTATAGTATTTTATGGCATAATAGACACAGTACGTATAGTCACGTGTACAATAAAACAGTAAGGTACAGTACAGTAGAAACAGTATTAGGATATCACTTATCATTTGTTACATAAAGAAGTTTGATATGAATGTTTATCTGATTAAAAATTAGGTATTGGTTTTGTTTCTGTCACAACTAAAAATGTGTGTATCAATTAAAATGTCTAAAGTAAATTAATGGCGTAAATTACACAGTATTATGCATACCTAGAAATAACCTTAGTATATAGAGTGATGAACAACATTACTACAGTATTTACGGTGTGATAATTTTGCTCTTTGTCTCAACAGATGTCAAATATTACAAGCCCTCAGCGATTCTCAGGGACGTTTGACCACTTCTACGGTGGCCACTATGAGCCAGACATTAGTACCCAGATGAAGGTGCCCAAAAGAATACGAGTCACAGGTGAGAGATGTCCACTGTTTTTAATGTACCGGTAACCTAACCTACCTTACATAGCCAAACCTAACCTAATGTAACAACCTAACCTAGCCAAACCTAATCTAACCTTACCTAGTTCAACCTTGCCTTGTCAAACCTAACCTAACCTAACCTTAGCCTACTTAACCTTGCCTTGTCAAACCTAACCTTAGCCTACTTAACCTTGCCTTGTCAAACCTAACCTAACCTTAGCCTGCTTAACCTTGCCAAGTCAAACCTAACTTAACCTTGCCAAAATGCAACTTAACCATACCCATCCTAATGTATCCTTGCTTGACCTTGCCTAATATAATCATGTCTAGCCTTACCAAAGCTTGTCTAGCCTTACCAAAGCTTGTCTAGCCTTACCAAAGCTTGTCTAACCAAATCTTACCCTGTATAAATGTTTGACAAAGAGGCTGCATTAAACATATTTTGTTGTGATATTAACATTAAGATATTTTTTGGTTAGGAGGAGTTGAAGACTTTTTCTTTATCTGTTGAATAATCAGAAATGAAAATCGATATGGAGTCGCTTTCTTTTTTACTTGATACAAAACAAGTCACGGCAGAACTCTCCTGGTTTAAATTAGCCAAACCTAACTACAGTAAAGGTCCAAAAATCCGGATGACAGAAATCCGGACCACCCGAGAATCCGGACTTTTCGAAAACTCACTTTTTTTTTTTTTTTTAAGCTGGCTTTTGTGTGTATGTGCGCATGCAAGCGCTCCACGGCTGCTCAGCGATAACAAGCAACCACACGGTCGCCACTTTAAAATGAGCAATCAAACTGTGACAACGTACTGTCTGTAATTTTGAGTCCTACTCTTTCCATTTACAGAGTACTGTACAAGCCCATAATAATGGCTCCTAAAGTAGATAAACTTCGTTGTGTGAAGGGAAAGAAGAACACATTGAAATTGAGTGACAAACTTGAAATAATTAAGAAACTAGAACGTGGTGTGAGCAATACTGTTCTAATGGAAACATACGACATTGGAAAGTCTACAATTTATGATATAAAAAAGGCAAAGAATAAAATTCTAGAATTCACAGCTTTTTCTTTAAAACTGCTCGTTTTGATAAATGAAGCATGCTATATTTGCTAATGAATAAACTATCAAAATGTACATGTTCATCTCTTCTTTATTCCTCCTTAAATTTGAATTTTAGAAGTACTGCCTGAGAATCCAGAAAATCCGGAAATCCGGACCGACCCAATCCCCAAGCAGTCCGGATTTTTGGACATTCTACTGTATAACTGTCTCATGTGTGCTTTATTGGGTGTAAAATATGAGCAGTTTGACATAAATTGTGTGCCTGAGTCATAATAGTTGTAAAACCTATAAATAATGCCTCTGTGCATGTTCCCAAGAATAGGCTGGCAAAAATGAATTCACGAGGCAGTAAAGGTCCGTTTAACGAGAGATATACATTCCTGAAAAGTTCTCATTGGGTGACCTCTTTCATTCAACTGGTTCCATTTTCCCATAGGATCTAATGTTAAGAGCTGAGATGCGTTTCAGGTTAGGTTCAGGTTATAAAAATAGTATCTTTATTAGCACTATGGTGTTTTGAACTTTATATTTTCCCTTTCCTCTTTTTTCAGAATACCAGTTTTAATTTTTTTCTCTATTATTAACCTCTTCTATTCCTCAGGTGATAATGAAGATGATCCGACTGTCAATTGGGCTCGGTACAACGGCATTAACGATAAGTTTGAAATGAAGGTTCCGGACCGCATTGTTGTGGCAGGTATGATGTCGGTCCCAGAGAGGATAATATTGGCAGGTAAAACTGTTGTCATATGTCTTGACAGAGATGTTGACAGTGGAGGACACTTTCTCTGTAGTTATGTCGAAGCAGATGAACAAGATGGGGTGGTTCACGGTGTACAGCTTGTGCTTGTTACGTGGTGTTTGGAGGGACGTATCCATTTAGGCCTAACTCACTCTCTCTCTCTCTCTCATTTACTATTTCTCTTTCATCCTCACTTCCCTCTTTCATCCTCACTTCCCTCTCTCCTCCTCACTTCCCTCTTTCATCCTCACTTCCCTCTCTCCTCCTCACTTCCCTCTCTCCTCTCTCTGTATATCTAGCTTCTCTCGTTCAACATGCCTGCGTGTTGTGTGGAAGAGTATATCTCCTACTGCTGTGTCGTGTTTATCAAATTTTTACCTTTTATGTGTATTTATTTATTTTTTTCCGGTAATACTCGGACGTTTCAACCAACTCATTTTATAACTGGAATGACCATAACATCTGTACACGGTGAGAGATGTTTATATAACTCCTATTTGTCCCTCCTCCTGTGTCTCAACTACCTGACTCTATGCTCTCCTTTGCCTTTTCTTGTATTTTCTCAAAAGGGATCATTTATATTTTGCTGAAGATTCTTGTCCATCTGAATTAATGTAAAGTTTAAATTCTGAAGCACCTGTACTGTATCAACACAATAAGAGATGCGTAAATGTTTGGGGAATATTTTAGAAATTGAGAGATTATTTGTAGTGTTCATAACTGTACTTTTTCTTCTTGTTGGAGGAGGGGAAAGATATTTAAAGAAGCTGTATGTAGATCAGTCATTAGTTAATATTAACTCCCAAGTGGGATTCACATAAACACGAAACCTGGAGAAAGTGTCATTCACTGTTGGTGCAATATAGCACGTGTTGAGGGGCTTATCATCGCACTGTGGAGGTTTGTGGTTGGTTTTGGAGCTGCTTCCTTATCTTGACATTTGGTAATGTTTTCTGCACTGTGTGAAATGTACAGTTAGTGTGGTGAGTATACTCTGTAGTCCTGTATGTATATTTTACTTTACCAGATGAATACACCCCATCCCTTAACTGAGGAGGGTTATGTTTCACAGTAGCTCAGTTACAACAAATTTGTTTAGAGTGAACCTAGTTTTTATTGTAAAGGAGCATATCCAAACCCCTCCTCCATACCCAAAATTCTCACTAAGGGACTTGATAAAAACAAGGAAATTTACTGTAGTGCATTTAAGGAATATAAAATTACTTACTAGTTCATATACTACAGGAGGAATAAAGGTACCAATTGATTACAAGCTTCAGTTACACTAACTTAGGAGGTGATGGTGAAGCACAACAGGTTGGTGGGAGGAGAGGGTGTAGGATCATATGAGTTGTTGTGAGGTTGTGGCAGCATTACATCAAGTGGGGGTAAGAGCTGCTCCTCTGGGCTACAAGGGGCATTGATGAACACCAGTGGGCTCTGGTGCAGCAAGCAACAGTGAGGGAGTTGTCCACTGTGGTGGAGGTGCTGGGTCCGCATGGTGTTGGTGAGTAGACCTTGAAAAACTGAGTTACGGTGAATGCCATACTATGTGCTGTTTCTCTGTAGATGACCATGTAGTTAGTCAAGACGGAAGAAAGAGCCGTCGTCCCAAACTGTAAACTTTGCTCCGGTTTGGACCCATATCCACCAACTGAGAGGAACAAAGTTCTTTGAATCTTTTTCTTTACAAACTTAAAATCTCTAACTCCAAACTAAATAATAGCAAGTCATGATTTTTTTTTTTAATTTCATAATTTGCCAACTACATCATAATGAAACTACATGAAGTGAATCAATGTTAAATGAAGGATGAATGCCTATAATATACAATACTATACAGTACGGAATCAAAATGGATGTTCACCAGCCTTAGGGACCACCTGGGAAGCTGTACTAAGGTTCATGTGCCGGTTTATTTGAATCATTAGAGATGCAAAAGTGAGAGGAGTGTTTCAACCACTCAGTGACCTCTTCCAAATTCAGCACATGTACAGTAGCCAAAAAAGTATCTGACAGGGTGGGTCCGATGACATCCGAAATTATATGTTTACAACTCGTGATGTCCCGAGAGGGTTGGTATGCGTGTCTTCACCCACCGCCATTCAGTATCCACCACGGGGGGTGAGTTGGCATATAGGAATAAAATAAATGGTTAAGTGATTACAATAACATAGTATAAGGAGACAACACACGTCCCAATACCTATTGTTTGTGGTTTCATATTGTTTCACACAGAGTTTGCACAGATAATTTTTTTAGCTACTGTATACCCTCCCCTCTTGTGAGTCTGAGACACCCACAGTAATCTACTTTTTAAGAAACTAGATATATTCTTTTGTGTGTGTGTGTGTGTAAGAGAAACAGAGGAAGTACACTGTTTTAGTTTCAGCATCTCTGTTAGAATTACTGTGTGATGTAGGTTATTTGTGTGTGAGAAATACTTGTTATTGTTGTACCGTTGTATCTGTCATCCTTGTTTATTTGACATGTTCTCGGTCCTAGTTAATGTGGGTGTGGTGGTGTCAGCGGTTATGACACAACTATTTATTGTAGATGGTGAGACTGCTCTCCTGTCCCTCTTTCATTCTTCTGGCTGCTTCAATGAAACATTGTTTGAATTTCAAGTCTTACTTTCTTTCACGGTTGATCTCATAATTAGTGTGCTTCTTATGCCTCCAACCTTATAAGTACTTGAGTACTTTGTACACATCTACATTGTTTACTGTGTACAGGAAAACCCATTACTGTACACGAATTCACTTATGGACACTCAAGTTTACACCAAATCCTAAATCCCAACTTAAGTTTACCAGCCATACAAACTCTCTAACAAATTAGGATCACTATGAAGTACAGGACAGGTTAAACACAATATGCAAAAGGCTGTATAACAGTAGTGTTTTCTTAACCAGAATGGCAAATAATTTAGATTAATATTAATGTAGTACGTATTGTGAAATGTTGGCAACAGGTGGGGAGCAGCACATAGGGACCCGAGGAGTACCCAGGGAAGTGGAACTTGAACAGTCTATCATGCCTCAGCCAGACCCAGCACTATACAGAGTACAGGTTGGTTATGTCCTCTTAGTACAGTATTTACATAAAGCTTATTGATACCATATGTATTTAGTATTGGAGAGAATGTTATCTATGTTAAGATTTTATACATATTATAATAGGAAATAGAGGTAAGAGAAGTTACTTTATCACAGGAGAAAAAAATCTGTGTACCTGTTGACGATGTAGTCTGGAGGTTGAATGAGAGATTATACAGCCAGGCCAAAAGAACAAACTCTGAGAAAATGGTAAATTATTGGATGCTGTCTTCTGATTCAAGTTGTTTTCTACATGTGACTCTTTTCCAAGTCCTTTCTTATATATCATTTGTTTTCACTTCTTTAGGCAATGTTCCTTCAACCCTACACTTGTTTCTTGTATGGTAAATTATAATTGGTTTTATAGTGTGTGTGTCATCCCACAGACGCCACCACGAACAATTACATTGGATACCTACCAGTACCCCGGCATGGAAGATGTGTCTCCAGTAGCAGAGGACAGGGAGAGCAGTACCCCAGGGTCAGCTCCGACCATCCTCCCACGCAACAGTAACTCTTTTATACATCCTGTGTAAGTATTTTGTCAGAGTACATTGGTGCAAGAAAGAAAAACTGATGGTGATATATTTAGATAGAAGTTTATGGAAGAGACAGTGATTTGTTAAGACAAAGTGGAAAAATGAAAAGATTGTGTTTGAATGATAATTGTTTTTCTTTTTTTATTATTCTAAGCCTTTAAATAAAATTGAAAGTCTACTTGGATGGTGTTACATTAAATTGAGGGATTTGGAAAAATTTGGGGAAACTGATTTTATGGTGCTGAGTATTTCTGTGAAGACAATTACTGTATTGGTGTAAATTGTGAATACAGTAATGTGTACAGTATCAAAGATGTTGGAGCCTGGTAGTAATGACCTTGTTCATCCATAATGTGTTGCAACTAGTGGTGCTTGTTAGGGATCTCACCTCTCTGCCCTTGCATGTTTCAGAGTATTTTTTGCCCCATTTGTATAGTATCCATCACAGTGCATGTTTTACTAGTCTTATTTAAAATAGTAAAGGATAATTGACTACACTAGATTAGGTTAGGATGTACAGTGTTGAACATCTCAGAATTTGAAACCAAGGATGAACAAACTGTTGACTTGAGTTTTAATGACATTCCACTTGTTCACAGGATAATGTTCCCCGATGTAGCACACTTTAGTAGGGCTCAAAGGCCTGTGGATTATAAATGTGTTATTTATGCTTCATACCTAAAGTTGAAACTATATCATTATGTTCATTATTAAACACAACCAAGTGACCAGCTTAGGTACAGTCACCCACAAAATACAAAAGAAATGTTGATACCAAAATAATCCTGAATAGTTTATCTAAAAGTTTAGCTAAATATATATACGTACAGTATATTTTTAAAAATCTATATGGTACAGGCGTGCAGGACGTGAATGAAGCTGTTTGTCACAACTAAGACAGTGGAATTTTCCATCCTGCACTGGAGAGAGTTTTCCCTGAGTCTAAACAACGCATCTTGCACGGAGCTGTATTTATTTATGGAAACGCCTCTGTTCGCATACAATATTTTGTAAATAAACAAATTAATATACTGTACAGTATATGTATACAGGTGCTCCTCTACTTAAGAACGTTCAACTTACAAACTTTCAGAGATACAAACATCATCACTGAGGGGGTTACCTGCCAGAACAGGTGTTTAATGTGGATGAGACTGGATTATTTTGAAGAAAATTCCAGCTAGAACAAACATTACCCAAGAGGAGAAGAGTGAGCCAGATTTTAAGGCTGTATTAAAGGGTATAGCTGTACTAAATATCCATAATCTTTTCATTTCTTACAATATGTTTGGTATCTGCGAGAGTAAAGTTGGACTTACAAACAAGCCTCAGGAACTTAACTCGTTTGTAAGTAGAGGAGCACCTGAACTATAGCTTACTAACTCGCAGATGATGTTGTTTTTAGCTTGCAGTAGGCACACAGTACACTCTGCTGAAAGTAATACGTAACTGTAATCACTTTTTACGTCTTAACACTTACAATGCAGTGTTGCATTTCTTTACTGTATCAGTACACACAGTACAGTATACCTTGTACTGTACTGTGTGTAATGTGTGTCAGTGTTTGAATTTAAATGAATTTTTTGAAGGTTTTGTAAAATTCAATCTTCTCTCTGCTTATGTTTGTAACTCACCTTCTCATATTATTTTGCAGGGAAGATCTGGATCTTGGGTATGTTGTCTGTTGCACGTTACATCCTTCACTTAGCTTCACCAGTACACCTGTACCTGTCTCACCAGTACACCTGTACCTGTCTCACCAGTACACCTTACCTGTCTCACCAGTACACCTTACCTGTCTCACCAGTACACCTTACCTGTCTCACCAGTACACCTTACCTGTCTCACCAGTACACCTTACCTGTCTCACCAGTACACCTGTACCTGTCTCACCAGTACATCTTACCTGTACCTGTCTCACCAGTATACCTTACCTGTACCTGTCTCACCAGTACACCTTACTTTTCCCTCAGTAACTGTTGCACTAACTGCTTATAATATGCCAAACTTCTTTCATTGCTTCTTTGTTATGTTTGACGGCTGTTGACGACATCCCGCCTTGAGTGCTCTTGGCAAAAGGGAGATTTTTTCTGTGCTGGAGATGTTTCCTTTAGATATTTGACCTTTTAATATTATTTATAAATGGGGTTTTTAAGTTATTTATGGTAGATATTCCATCAATTTAAGATGATTCTACAGACCTTTGCACACACTTATTATACATACTGGGAACCTCACACCTTGTTGTATTGCTGTTGCCTCGGTAAGCTTTCACCTGACACCCGTGTAATTAGATCCTCCAGAGGTACAAGCTAGCCTTCTACTTTTAAGCAACCATGCACCACATTCCTTACTGTTACCCCTGTACTGTGTGGGATTATATGCTACAGCGCTTATGTCAGGGATAAACATAACCCATATTACTTAAGACGGCTGTTATAACAATTATCAAATATCCCAATGCAAGGTCCTCTCTCTCACTCTCCTTTTTCCACTCTCCCTTTTTTTAGGCTAAGTTGTATTTTATCCACTTTGACACATTTTAAAGGCTTTTATACATATATGTCAGAGTGACGAAGAGTTTGACAGTGATTTCTTAAAATACAGTACACCTCACTACTGCAGGGAAGGGTGGTGGCCATAATGTAAAGAGCTCCATGATGCCCCCTCACTATTTATCTGTTGAGCCATCTGTTGTTCCCCTTTACCCTCCCCCTGTTGTCTCCTTAATAGATTGTTACAACTGTTCCTCCCACAACATAAGTGGTTGATCTCCTTCCCACAACATAAGTGGTTGATCTTCCTCCACCAACTCAACCTGCTAGTCTACTTCAATGAATAAAATAATTACTGTCAGGAGGGTAGATTTTGAAGCTCACATATTCTTTAGTTATTTTTTTAAGGCTGTCAAAGAATTACAATGCATTTGGCTCTAGGAAAAAAAAATTGTTCCTGTACAATGTCTCAGTAAAGTATCTGTCCACAATCTGTGTGATACATAATGAGAACACAGATGATAGGTATTGGGATTTGTATTTACTTTGGGATATAGTTTAATATAAGTAATGAAGTGTGTATTTATTTTGGCCTAATTAATATGTAGTAGGATCAGTATGCCACAGAGCCACGCATACCTACCCTCCCGGGACATCACGAGTTGCATGTAGCATTTCGGAAGTCATCGGACCCACCCTGGCAGATACTTTATTGAGATACTGTACCTGAACTTGAAGGGGTTGTGTCAGAGAGGTGCTGATGTTGAACATTTGTATAGTACGGGCATCAAAATCATTAGTACAGTAAGACTGCCTGTTGTGGACTTGTGTTGATTTACATCCAAATGCACGTAATTGATATTCATGCTGCATCAGGCACAACATTGATATTATGATGTAGTCTTAAGCATGTTGAACTTTTCCTGTTGATTTTTTTTTCTCTAGATTTTGTCATTTGTTTCTACAGTACTTTATAGTTTTCTAAATTATAAATAGGTTCTTCAGGCTTACTGAGAAATACTAGTTGCTTTCTTCATTAGATATTGTTGGTAAGCCATGGATCTTTATGTAACACAATGAAGGAACATGTACAAAAAACATTATTTTAGTAATTTTTTTTTCAAAATAGATAGACTGAATTTTAACATCTGCTTTACAGGCATGACAATGGTACTCCAGGGATTACAACAGACCTGAGCCCAAGTGAAGAGGTCTCTCTTCTCAGACGACAAGTTGGCCGCCTCAATCGCCGTGTAATGTCTCTGGAATTGGACACACAGCAACGTGCTAACCGAGAAATGATCATGTATACCCTTGGTGTTGCTTACTTCATCATTAAGACTTTGTTGTGGATGAACAGAAACTGAATGGACAGCAGGAAGTTTGGAATGAAAACAAAAGATTTTGAGGAAATCTTGACATGGTGTTACTCGGTGTGGAGAGTTTGCCGATTCCTTTTGGACGAGCCTCAGACTCCTGATACTGTACTGGTATATCTGAGTACAATGGCAGGAAACCACTACAACTTCTTCACTAGTCAGAAACACTTTTACTTTGGGGATATATAAGAATATTGCTGCCTGCCAGTTAACACTATTGTAAATGGCCAAAGAGCTTATTTGTAAGAAGATCAGCATTGTATTTGTAGTACTATACTTGCACATCTCAAGCTGTTGTTAAGAACAAATTGGATTAAACATAGATTTAAATTGCAGATGTCACAAAATGCCACTTAAGAAATTTTTCAAGATCTTCATTTATTAAAAAGTATTTCGGTAAGGTAGGAGCAAGCTTCATGATGCCTAATGCTTGAAGATTAACCTTAGCAAATGCAGTATAAAAAGTTGCAGGAGTAGCAAGAGTATATACTATGAAGGTGTTGAAGGCTGTGCTCAAACACTCCCACTCCATACAAGTTTTCTTCTGCAGATCAAAATCCTCATTTTAATACATTGTTTGGCAGTGTATTAATGTAGGAGGTTCCTTTAACACCTGACAATATCCAGCATTGCCTTGTAGGTCATATATGTGATTGGTTTGTAACTGTTGAGTGTTGCTTTGTGGTATAAACTGTGTCAGAGTAACAACATGAAAAATACTCCATAATACAAGGAAAACTATGGATCAATAAATGTTAAATCCCAGTCCCACTTACCTACATGACCCTCAAGTAGATGATGACAGGTATTGGCAAAACTGTCCTTGGAATTTTGTCTACAACTACTGTACCGTGGTTATGGTGTGCAGTAGAGAAGAGGCTATGAAGCCTTTACTGAAAAACATATGTATATATAATTTACTAAGAAGGATAAGTAAATACAGGTATATTCAATCTACTACAAAATTTATATGTCCATTTTATTGTTTAGTCATTGATTTTGGAAGAGTTAATGTTAAGTTAATGTGTGTGTCAAGAGCAGTGGCTTTGGGTAGTTACTGTTTAGCTATATTTATTTAATGGGATCATTCACCTTGAGGTTCACCATATAACGATGACAGTTGTTGCTGCACTTGTACATTACACACTCCCACTGGTGTAATCTTCCCTCATCTTTGGGACCAATATTGGCATCAGATTTAATGATTTTGATGGTTACTGAACTTCACTCATTTTTATTACTGGATGGTGCCATTATTACACCTGAAACATCCATTTTCTGGGGACACAATGTTTGTATTTGTTATTGATAAAATTGCAGTGCTTGAATCAGATAAACGCTTGGTCAGTAATATTAGTATTTTAAAGAATGAACACGAGTTACTATAGACGGTTGATTACAGACACTCGTCAAACAATTTTTAGTCCTGGCATTTTCAACAATGTGATATTTTATTTAATGTTTATTTGATAATAATTTGAAAATATAATAAACATTAATGTATTTAAAATGAGGCTTATGTTACCCTGATGGCCGGACACGAGGGAACCCACAGCATGGAAGGAGGTCAGAACTATTACGAGTACTGTAGTTTGATTCTTGTCAGTCTAACCAACCTACCACTGCCTCTCAGTTCTTCATACAAACCAAATTCTGTTAACATAATTACACAAGATAATATGTAACAACTTCTACTACACTTGGCTGTTTACAGGACTGTGAGGCAACTGTATGTATTTTATATCTCATAAAGCCCTTGATTCTATCCCATTAGCAAATATTGGCCTTAGGAGCAAGACCATTGTTTTCATGTGCCATAGTGTTAATGTATGGCATTATTATCTGGCAACTTTTGAGATTAAATGATTCAGTTCAGGAAGATCATTATTTCAATATTGATTACAGTAGTGTGTGTTTGTGATAGTCATTTGGTTTCTATTTATTTTTCTCTAGATGTCTATTATATAACCATAGGTTGAGTCTCTTAGCCTATACTGTGGAGTCATAAATAAATAAAATTATATTATCTGTTTAGTAAAGTATGGAAGAGGATGGCCTGGGCACACACTCCTACTGACACCTCTACACATCTGTCAAGGCTCACAGTCTCCAACTTTTGTGTGTTAACTTTCTACCTTAACTAAGACATAAAGAGGTTCTGTAAATATAAAGTCTTGCCAATATGGTGTCAATATTAAATAGTTGTAGTACATTTTCTTCAGACTTGGAGGAGAAACTTAACATACAAATTTGGGGGAATTTATGGCCAGATATATGATTCTTTACCCTGATGTAGCACCCATATCCTCACCTCCCTTCTGTGACCTTCCTGTTGTTGGTGATTCACTTTTGACATTAATAATTTAATAGAATCAATGTCAATACTGAGGATATATTTTCCTCTAAAGTAAATATGAGTAAAGTATCTGTACAGTATTCTATACTCATGTTGAAGGCCATCTAAGATACGCCATTCTCAAAGTTTTAAGGAAGGAATATGTCATTACAGGAGGTATTTTCTGTATGCAGGTATTAATTTTTATGAAAAACATTTTATGCAAATTACTGATTTATAAAATATAAGGTAATGATTGCATAATTTTAAAAACTATGTGAATGTTCCATGTCTTATATGACATCTATTCCCCTGTTTTAAAAGATGCCCTTCTTACAACCTTACCTCTTCTCCATGAGTGATGTACATTGTAAACAAGTGATACTTACTGCCAGTAATAAGAACATAAGAATGGAGGAAACTGCAGCGGGCCTATTGACCCATATTGGGCAGTCCCGTTTACACCCAACCCCTATCGCTCGTATACCCATCCAACCTTTGTTTGAAGCTATCCAGCGTATTCGAGTTAATGATGATGTTTGGTAACTTGTTCCACTCATCCACTACTCTATTTCCAAACCAATGTTTACCTATTTCGTGCCTAAATCTAAATTTGTCTAATTTAAAACCATTGCTGCAAGTATGCTCCTGGTTGGATAGTTTGAGTACCTTTGTTATATCACCTTTGTTTAGCCCTGACTTCCATTTATACACCTCTATCGTATCGCCTCTCACTCTACGTCTCTCGAGGGAGTGCAGATTAAGATGCTTTAACCGGTCTCTGTACTCAAGGTTCCTAATGCCTGGGATTAGTCTTGTTATTCTCCTCTGAATTCTTTCCAAGGATTCTATATCCATTCTGTAATACGGTGACCAGAACTGAACCACGTCATCTAAGTGAATCTCACAAGTGCAAGATATAGTTTTAGGATGACCTCGCTAGTCTTGTAACTAACACTCCTTTGTATGAACCCAAGTACTTTGTTGCCTTGTTTCGAGTAAATGCTCATTGTTTACTTGGTTTAATATTCCTACTTGTCATTACTCTAAATCTTTCTCACACTCAGATTTTCTATAGCAATATTGTTCATCTTATATCTGGTTTTTCTGTTTACATCTCCTAGACTAAGTTCTTTACATTTTTCCACATTAAATTTCATTTGCTAGTTTTCAGGCCATGCAAATTTTTTTTTATAAATATTACTGTAGCTTTGCAGAGTCCTCGTCTGATTTAATTACCGGTACACTCGCTATTTTAGCGTCGTCAACAAATTTACTTATATTGCTGTCTCAGCCTATATCTATGTCGTTTATGTATACAGTACTATAATAAATAGTAATGGTCCAAGTACTGAGCCTTGGGGTACGCCACTAGTGACATTACCCCAATCGGATTTATTGCCGTCAATGCTTACTCGCCGTTTCTTGTCGTGTAACCACGCCCTAATCCATTTTACAATATCTCCTCCAAATCCATGAGCCTCTACTTTTTATGTTCGTCTTTCTTAGGAGGGACTGTCAAACGCTTTGCTGAAGTCTAGGTATATTTCATCATAATTATGTGCTGAGGCCAGAAATATTATATATGGTGGAGGTTGAAAAAGGCTAAAGCAAACATGGAAGTCTTAAAAATACGTCAACTTGTCTTTTGGTTGTCTCAGTAAAGATGCTGGATACTGCTGACACTTTATAGTACAGTAGTTGTTTTGTTACTTTATATCCCACAGAAGATTCAATACTTTATTTCGGATATTAAGTGTGTCCTGAATGGAAGCTTAACAGATCTTTATTAAGAGAGTATAATATTCCATGGTGTAGTGGATGGGCTGCTGGGTGGAGTAAACTTTCAGAGCTGTGTAGTCGAACATTACATCTGTCTCAAGTGCTTGTCCATCCACCTCTCAAAGATCAACGCAAATGGCAGACACAACCACAAACATTAAACCTAAAAAGGAACATATTAGGTTGGCAATCATGTAAGTACTGTACTGTAATCACATATTCCTTGTACCTTATTACGTAATGAAGTTTAGACCATAATATTGCCTTCACAGGGAGGTACAATGCAAGGAAGAAAGTTAGTATATCAAAAGAACAGTCAAGTTAAGCACGAGTGTGGAGTTTGAGGTTGGTCGAGTG
The DNA here is from genome assembly GCF_018991925.1 of Homarus americanus. Classification (NCBI taxonomy): domain Eukaryota; kingdom Metazoa; phylum Arthropoda; class Malacostraca; order Decapoda; family Nephropidae; genus Homarus; species Homarus americanus. The sequence continues at coordinate 3,990,937 of NW_024735554.1, forward strand.
TGAAGTGAATATGCTGTAGTTTGAGTGTAGCAAAATAGTAGAATCACCAGTGAGAAAGAAATAGTTCTTTGTGCTTGTTGACTACTGTACTAATATTGGTGATAAAGAGATGAGAATTTATGAAGTAGTTTTGAACTATTTTTATTCCTGAAAAAGTTTGTTGGATTTTATAGAATCGTGGGAACTGCAGTGTGTCCGGAATTAGCAATCTGTGTGATGGCAGTAATTCTGGAAAAAATAAAAAGATTTTCATAATGTTGACAGATCTTGGCCTCCTTGATTGAGAGACATGTCATACATTTATCTTTATGCAAATATATACAAACACATCTAGTTGAATGTTCAAGTTTATTAAATTATAATATAATTGAGAGAAATGTAAATAATAGTGTAGGTCAGATGTGATGTAGAGGTTCTATAAGTCCAGTATTGTTTCCTAATATCTGACATTGTTCAGAATTGTAAACTCTGCTGTGTGCAAATTGTGTCAGTGTAATAAGGTTCCTGAAAATTGTGGAATTCTAAACTGTACATCAGGTTATTATGATGCTAAAGTATTTCTTATCCACACCAAAGGAAGAAAAAGCCGATTACGTATAAAGTTATTCGTCATGTGTAAATTATTTTTCACTAGTTAGGTCTGTGGTAGTGATTTATTTTCCATGAGGGGAAGATAATTAGCTGTTTATTGTATACAACATTGTAATGCCATGCTATATAGAGAACAACATTGTTTGGCATAATACAATTTATTTATGTGTATATAATATATACATCCAGACATAATACAGTGTAGAGGATTTTAAGAAACTTGAGAAGTGTAGATGAAGGTTTATTATGTGGTGTATGGTAGAGTACTGGGTATATAACTTGTACCACTACCCTATACTGTATATTAATATCATATTGTCTTGGGAATCCTGCATGCCGTGTATCCTGTCCCTAAGCCGTCTTCCTTTACAAAAACTTTTCAGTATAGTAGTTTAAAGTTATGACTGACTGACTTGGGGAAACAATTTGATTGGTTCTTTTGTACTGAATCAGCTGTGAATGAATTCTTGATTGGTGCTGTGGAAGAGAAGATGGTTCATTGTTATGTTGCCTTCTTGGTGTGCTGAGACTTACCGTAACATCCAGTGTGATGTATCTGCACTGCCCCTTACAGGCTCTTGGGCTTTTGGAACCTTATTTCAATTACTGTACTCTCAATTATAATTTAGTAACTGGTATTCTCAGTGAGCCTCTTTTTATATAGTCATTGGAAATATCTTATGTTATGGTTAGGATTTGTTAACATTCTGGGTAGGTAGGTGTTACATTAGCCTGCCACTTTTGGGAACATAACCATTGCACCATTACTTTTACTCTGCTTGATCCAGGGTGGCTAGATACAAGAACCCATATTTACAACTTCCTGTCATTCATTGTCATATGGTCATTCTCACTGATGTAAAAAGTTTGGTCTGTTCTGCTCTTTCTATTTCCACTAGAATTGCACAACACCAAAACTGTGATAAGACTGAGGGTGCTGCTCAAGGTGCAAGGTCATTATGGCATCATGTACAGGTACCACAATACAGTCTTTTGTTGGGAATAGCATTGTGGGTGTAATATATTATTTGGTGCAGTTACATAACAAAAACCAAATTATGGTGGAGGTTGGTGGGAATATATGTGTTACAGAAAGCCACTAGCGATGATTCTTAAGTCCTGCTGGAGATGACCGAGCCATGCGTGTTGAATGATTTGCCTTGCACATTTATGGGAAGCCGTCAACCCATATAACTGTATCTTGTATCATTGCGTCCCATACTTGCTGAAAACATAAACACTGTCGGCTTTTTGTCACTGTCCTGGGAATCCTGCTTCTTCATGTAGTTACACACCATTCCATTTATATATTACTTTTATTCTCCTCATTGATATATTTTTTGTGGGGTGAGTCTTAGTGTGCTGAAATCTCATTAATGGGATGATGGAGGGGAGTGATGCAAGACAGGCAACATGAAGGGGTTAACACAAGGGGAGACCAAGGTAAGAAGTATAGAAGGTGAAATGAAAATGTGGAGACAACCAAGATAGCCACTAGATATACTCGGTCATTCAAATACAGTAAAATCCTTAAGCTCTACAAATTTACAACCAAGCAGAGTAAATTCATCACTGGGAGGGAAGCACAGTCTAGGGTTTTGGGGAGAAGTTTACAAGAAAATCTTTATTTTTTGGTGGTGTAAATTGTCATGATGAGTTAATGGGAATGAATCGTGAATTTAATGTAGTTTCTACTCGGGTGAGGATCTTGTGTGTGTGTTGATTCTTGGATGATGAGTGCCACTACTTTGAAACATGTCGATTCTCCACTGAAACTTGGAATTTGCCAATAAAGAATATAACTAACTTACATTACAAAATTTCACAAATGATTTGTTTGCCAGAGATTATAGAACATTACTCTTATGTTTAATGGAATTTTTCCTTCAGGGTGGAGATAAGTTTATGATTTAGAGTTGATAAGTCTTCCAATGGATATATTAGATATTAGTTGAATAATCAGTATAAATTAGAATCTTACCCTTGTAAAATGTCTTACTCTACCTCAGGTTGATATTAGTTAATCATTTTACACATTCAGTGAAATATGTAAAAAACAAAAATATCCAGATGCTAAAGACATTTTCATGGTGTCTAATGAATGTTATGCAAGTTGATATCACTTGTTTTTATATATTAATGTAATATTTTGTAAGTCCACTTTTTCAGCAAAAATATGCATTGTTTTCATATTTCTAAAGAATTTTATATACAGTACAGTACTTGGTTATAATGGAACCTGAATCCCATCTTAGCAGAGTTTTAGAACTGTGCAGTGCAGCTGTTGCTGATGAGACTGTTCCTTTATGTAGGGATCTGTTTAATGGCTCCTGCTGGATACTGTAACCATCACTTACTGTATATAATACTGTATGTCAAGTAAGTGATTATTTTCCACATTAACATAAATTACCATACAGTGGTGAATTGTCAGGACTGTCATAGCAAACACCAGTCAGAGAATTACAGAATTTATTACAGTTAATGGGACAACAGTTAAGTTTATGTTAAAAAATAATGAAATGTGGGATTACCTGAAGATTAAACACCAGCTAATTTTACTTAATTATTAAACCGTAATGTCAATTTAACCTTCCCTAATCTCACTTAACCAACTCGACCCCACCCAGGTGATAATAGGGTGTTTTTAATCATCAGGTGAAATGAATTGTGGGTTGTTTTATCTTTAGGTGAATGAAAAATGTGTTGTGTTATTGATATTTACAGGATGTTTATGGTATGTGAAGTGTGTTTGTATGAGTGTATATCTAATGAATTATTTGTACGTCTTCCACTTGGGATGTTCTTTGTCATTATTGTTAGTCCCTGGAGGGTGCACAACTAACTAGATGAGTCAGTACTAGGTTGTTATGGGAAGTTTATATGGTCTTGGTGACTGGTCAAATGAGCCTCAGTCCTAATAGGCCTTTACCTAACTGTTAGGATTGGGACCTGGTCATAATAGGCCCCATGCTAAGTGATTAAGTTTGGTTAAGAATTACTTGTACTGGTTGAGGAGGGGGAGGGGGGGGGTCATGATTGTTATGTACTGTACAGCTTATATGACTGTCTGTGAGCTGTACTCTATTCCCATTTTAGTTAAACAGGATCAACACAAATATTTCACATATTAAGCCTGTTAAAGAAATCCATAAGACATTAGTACAGTATACTTTAATTTAGACATTTACAGCAGAGATCACACACTATAATTATGAACTACAGTAACTTTCTGGGTCTGACATCTGGAACTCTGATTCACATGACATATCACAGTGAAATTTGGCTCCTTGATGGATCTTTGACAACTCTTCAGTGAGGAGGAATATGTGCTGTGTAATGCTACGCTACAAACCTTAACAAAAAATATGTTTCATTAATAGAAATGAAAGTTTATGTAAAGAAAACAACAAACTTGGTGTTGAACAATTTGTGGTTGACAAGTGAGACAAACTGTATCTCCCCAAAGTATGTAATAAAATACATGGTTAATTTTTTTATAGTAACGTTACCCCAGACAAGTTTTGTTTTTCATATAGGCTCTAGTAGTTTTGTAGTAAGTCAAATTTTAGGAGATTATTATCATATATACTGTACTGTTGTTTACACCTAAACACTGTATATAATATTTGAGTATTAAATGGTTCAATAACACCTTGAAGACATAGTAATAAGTTTGCTGCTACATTACCATGATTCATATTATCTCACCAGTGTTAAATGTAAATATTGTATCTGTATATATATGTATAGCATGTTAGACTTCATTCACAGTATTTTGGGATATATTTATTATGGAGCTATTTTCTCTGCTGAAAAATAATTTTGCTCATTCTTTTTTACCACCAACAAACTATATTTCTGTGACTGTATTTGCCATACAATACGTACTACATGGCAAAGAGTGTTGGACCTTATTGGTGAATTGTTTAAAGTGTATTGCCTTGTAGGTATCATATTTAACCCTTTCGCTGCAATTCCCACACTTACCATTTTATTTTGGCTGCCGCCAGACCATTTTATTCACCTTTGGGTAACCTCCCACAGCCAAAGGGTTAAGCTTCAAGTGTTTACAAGTACATTACTACAGTACTGTACAGGTATATTGGTCTATCCTCATGTGTGTGTGTTGGTCTGTTACCTTCTGCTGAAGTGGTTTAATAGTTCACCTTTTGATGGAGAGGAGTCTGGTACTGTACTTTGTTTCTTGCTTCTCACACATCTAGTCAAGCCTCATGGTTTTTTGGGGGATTTATTTAATTTTTTTTTTTTTTACATTGAAAGTTTTTGGTTTATAGAATAAAATATGTAAAGAGTGTGGGTGTGGCTCTTTTTTTGTGTTTTTAGAAAGATAAGTGTTGATGTAAAGTGGTATTACAGTACTGTACATATACGTACTGTAACTGTAGTACATTTTAATAACACTAGAAAATAAAATTACCATATTTACTTGTTTTTGGAGATGTGGTTTATTGCCTTGTCCAACCGTGTTAAGGGTCCTTATCTCCCTCTCTCATGATGCAGCACAAGGTTGTTTGGGTACTGCTAAGGTGAGAGAATCCTTACACGTACAGCAACATACAGGACACTCACACTTTTCCCTACATGTTGAGGAGTATAATATTACTACACACACACACACACTATTTATTACATGATGGGTCACTTACTGCTGTTATTAACTCACAACTATCCTAGTTTTATTAGAATATTTGTATTCTAATCAAAGTTAAAGTTGTGTGAAATATAATATGGTTCCAGTAGTGTAAAAATGGATCAATTAAAGCTTACAAAAATTCCATGTAAAAACACTGGATATGGCAGTTTCACTTAGGTCACCGTCCTTCATAAAAGTAAAGCTTTTAAAAAAGAGTGTCCCTGGTTCTGACATAGGCCTGGGAGAAGGCTTCTCTCATCTTGGGGGAAAATCGAGATTTTACATTGTCTTAGTTAAATTTGAGGTGAGTCTCAGAGCAAGGAACATTGGACTGTAGATGAGGTGAAAAATGCCTCTTGTTCCGAGACCTACCTCATATCTATATTCGGGCAACTACAAGAGAAATACAGGTACAGGTATTTTGGGAAGGCAAGAAGATTTTTCTTTGTATTTATAGACTTGGAGAAGTCATTTGATAGGGTAATATGTGAAGTAGTAAACTGGGCAGTGAGAAAGTTAGGAGAAGAGGAATACCTAGTGTGAGGAGCAACACTTTCTCAAATTCATCTGTAGTTTGTTGTTAGAGCAGAATAAGACCTGACCATGGAAAAGAAGAACTTTGCCAAAATAGTATGATTAGATCCCATGCCCACACCAGGACCGTCTGTGTGAGGTAAAGAGTCCGTCAGGCACCAGTTCATGCTGTACAGTACAGTGGGGTATGCTATAACGAACGGATCCTACTACGAATATTCCTATAACGAACGGTTTTACCTATAAAATTGAGAATGCTATAACGAACGCAACTCCTATAACGAACGCGGATGAATACGGGACTATTTCGCCTGGCGCATGAATATTGTTGTACCGCGACCCACAACAAGAGTGTCAGGCGCCATCTTTGTCTCATTGTGTAGCCAGTGCACCACTGTTATTGTTGAAATTTCGTCTTTTGATGTGGAAATTCGCATTATTTGTATAACTATTTTGTTATACAAGTATACAATTGTAACAATAAGTTGTCCAAAGCGAGTGAGAAAGCTAATAACCCTTGAAACTAAGAAAGAAATTATAAAGAAACGTGAGAATGGAAGAAGCATTGCGAAACTTAATGATGAACATGGGATGGCTAAATCGACTATTTGTACGATTTTGAAGAATAAAGAGGAGTTAAAAACTGTGCAAGTGGCTAAGGGAATCTTTAGACTTAGCAAAGCAAGGTGTAATGTGATTGAAGAGATGGAAAATTTACTCTTAGTGTGGATAAAGGAGAAAGAAATGGCAGGTGGTAACATTAGTGAAGTGAGAAGGCCAGACAATTGTTGGAGGACCTTAAAGCCAAGACTCCCAGTGGAAGTGATAGTGATGTGCCAGTGTTTAGGGGTACCTGCATGCTGAATAACACTAAGGTAAGATAAAGTACCGTATTTTTTACATTTTCCACAGAATTTTTTCAGTGTTAAGTGGTTGTATTTGGGGGTCCGGAACGGATTAATCCTATAACGAACGAATGCTATAACGAACGAGGTTCTGGAACCAATTACGTTCGTTATAGCATACCCCACTGTACTTATATATTGGAGTTAACCAAGGATTTCTGCTTGATACATAATAACTGTTGGTTTTCCTTTATGGGAAGCTTACTTGAGCCTCCCCCACCTTCTAAAAGAGGGACTTGTAGGTCTCTGAGCTGTCTCTTACTAGTGTCCCTTATAAGGGGTGAGAGCAATAGGGATGGGTCCAGTAGTAATCAAAGTATATATGATATACTGTAGTGGCTATTATTTTCAAAACTCAGTAATCACCTTTAAAACTAAGCTAGTTGGGTTATCCGGTGAAAAAAGATAAATTTGAGTATCTTCCAAACTGTGGATATGTATAAGGAACACACATACACATAATGTAGTTTATATATATTACAGTACATTATACAGGTAATGGAAATTACAAAATTTATATTTTAACAAACGGGAAATGAAAGAGTAGGGATTTGAAGTCCCAATTATTCTATAATAAACAAAACGGCGAAAATGCATATAAAAACATCCTATTTTTATTATATAAACAGCAGTGCTTTAAGGAGTGGAATTTTTTATTTCAAATTTTCTGACAAAATTTAAGTGTTGCTCCACATACATACAGTACAGTGCTATATGAGAAATGAAATTTTTATTATATTTCTTACTTTGTGAGATACACTAAGGGCTCTAATATAGAGTACCAACATAGATAACTCGGATTTAGTGTTCAATTAGTACTAATAGATTATACTAATGACAGTAAATGTGAGAAGTGTCTTGCTTCATATTGTGCGTTACTGTACATTATATCACAGGTCTCTCTCTCTCAAACCAACCTAACTAAAAGACTAGTAATTGTTAGGTCAGGTTGGAGCCATCTACACTTTCAGGTCATTTAAAGGGTGATCTAGTGAGGTTTTGTTTGTTTGGAATATCTATCGCTGGCCAACTTGCGACCAAGAGCTATTTCCTTAGTTTTGATAATTTTGTATTTACATACACTCCCAGATTCATGTCTCGGCCGTAACTTACTTAACGAACACTTGGGAATATATAAACAATGTGTTATTTTAAGAGACAGGCACATAAGTTTAAAATAGTTTTTAAGAGATGTGGGGCTCAGAACAGTCCGCGAAGTTTCTAACCCCGCTGTAAGTAAAAACTAAAACGCTATACTGTGGGGTATGGGATGTTTGGTTCACACTCAGGATGGGATGGAGAAAGGAAACTCACAATGTGCTCTCTGTATACATGTTGTATTGGATGTACAATGCAGCTTGGTGCTGGGAAGGCAGCTTGGTTACAAGCGTTGAGTAGAGAGAGCTGGTTGGTGAGGGTGCTTAGAGAAGGACAGCTTGTGGGTCGCCGGCGGGAGAGAGGACCGCCAGGCAGCGGAGGAGGAGGTGGTCTGGGTCAACCAGCGCCGCCATACATCACGGAGGTCGACTATCTACCCACGCCTACCTCCGCTATTTAAGACCTGACCTCGTGGTGATCGCTCTCTTTCTACCTACACCAACCAGTCATGTATACAGAGGGCACATGTGAGTTTCCTTTCTCCATCCCACCCTGAGTGTGAACCAAACATCCCATACCTCCACAGAATCTCCCACTCAGCGCTACCCAGGGAAAAGATTCTTCAGGTAATCTCAAATAATTCACTATTTACAGTGCCTGGTTTGATATCACAGTAGGCTATACATGTATATATCCACGGGAATTATTCTTGCCGACATGCCTCAGCACATTACGAATATCACTAGATTTTGTTTGGAAAAAATCGAGAGAAATTTTTATATTCTTGACCGTTTACTTTATCTTCCGAAACAATACTGAGCTTCATTCGTAACAGGCCAACATAATCATGACCAAGAGGCAGGTTGTTACGAGTCATGGAAGGAACAACCTGAACGTTTTTCGTATCTGTTCGAAATGTAAAGTTCCCTTACCACAGGCGATTTCTGCCGATTAATAATACATACAGGTATATATATATATATATTTGACTTGTGGGAAGTATCATTGATTTGTTATAAATGTGTATGTTGTTTGGTCCATATACTAATAAGTTATAGACTGAAAGCTAAGCCAAAGCCACAGTCGACAAACGGTGTACAGGAGGGGCGGGTGTCTTGAACTCATTGTAAATATAAGGTAGTTGAAGCTCGTCAAATGCAGTTATTTATTCCAGCACATTATTGGTGACAGGAGCCATGATACTGAAACCCTGTCCAAGAATAATAATGAGGGGAGTGATCCAGAAGCTGAATTTAATGCCGTATTTCCAGAGAACCAAACACTACACTTCACCTGAAGGGAACATGGGAGTACCTCTGGAAAACGTGAGTATTACTTAAGTTTTGTGTATTTAATTTAGGCTAATACTTGCATAACTTATATAAGTACTTTAATTCACAAGTAGCCACTAAGTGGATAACTACACCAGACGGTTATCATCCAATTATGGCTGCGGTGGTTTCAAAACTATTTCGTTATTATAGTTTAATTCTTTAGAAAATAAAACGGAATATATTTTATTCTTTGTGCAAATGAATATTAACGAATTTATAAGTTATTTACTGTATTACTCTAATCTTCCAATTTTCTTCTAAGTCTGTACTATTGTGGTCCTCTTCAGTTTCACTATTCTCTTTCTCCGTTTTCATCTATAATGAAGGGCACGTAGAGAGAGTTATCAGAGTCCCAGCTTGACAGTTTCATACGTTCACCCTGTGTCTTCACCTCTTCTTTTACTTCCTCTTTCGATTGCACTGCCTCTTTTTTTGTAGGCTGCTTCTTCATCTTATCCATAGAGATCTGTTTTTGTAGTACTTTGAAATCTGGGTAATCATAGTCATCGTCTTCGTTATCGTCATGGTCATCTTGATCGTCGTGGGTCGTGTCTATTGGAGGAGGAAGAGGTGGGGAAGATGTGCTGTCAGTTGGAGGAGGAGGAAGTGAGGTAGGTATGTGCATAGTTGGAGGATGAGGTGAGGTCGGTGTATTCAGAGTTGGAGGAGGTAAGGAAGGTAGTGGAGGGTGTATTGGGGAGTGCATTCTTGGAGGTTCATCTGCATTCTTGAAGGACACGATGCGCGATTTATCATTGTAGTATTCGTTGTTGGAGTGACATGAGGTTATACTAGGTCTGATATGTGATTGGTTGACATGAGACAACTCGTGAGATATGGCTTCAGGTCCGACAGAAACCTGCCAGTTTGCTTGATGGTTATTATTTTCTCTGTTTCTCAAGAATGATCTCTTCTTATCCATGACACAGTGGTACGCAATGCACCCGACCACTGCCGCCCACACGAGATTCAGTATTATCATCGTCAGGGAAAATCCTAGACACATCTGGGAGCTGCTGGTGTCACAGTTAGTGGAGGGGCACTCAGTTTTAGTTGTTTTCTCTGGAATATAGAGTAAATATAATAGTTGAGTAAGGTAAGAGGGATAATAAAGAAACTTAACAGACAGAAGAAAATGAAGTCTAACCTAACTTGACAAACAGAAAACAAGGGGTTGCCCATACTTGAATCTAATTAACTTACATCTAACATAACTTAAGCATTGTATGTTATGTCTTTCCAATATTTTAAAGGTTATTATGAGTGTAGAAAATTACTTTGTGTGTTACGTTGAAGGACAGAGCGCCTGAAAGACATTAATATATCGTAACAACAACGTCATTCAGAAGTAATTATTAATTTTTAAAAGTTGTTGTTAGACTAGAAAAATGCATCGTGTTAGACCTTGAGTTGTTGAGGAACGTTAGGTTAGGCTAAATTAGGTTAGGTTAGTTTAAGTTAGATTAGGGTAGGATAAATTAGTTTAGGTTAGGTTAATATATTACAACATATCCCATAACCTCACCAGGTGGCTCTGTCGATCGCATAACCTCAACTGGTGGCTCTGTCGATCGCATAACCTCAACTGGTGGCTCCGTCGTTACTGCGGCATCTGTCACTTCAACTTCGATGCCCACGGTGGTGTAGTCGCTGCGCTGCCCAGGGGGACAGCCAATGGCCCACGACATGTCTGTGTAATTGAGCACTCTCATGTCTGTAGGTGGTGACGACGTCTCAAACATAGCCAACACATCCTCATCAGTCCACAACACACTTACACAGATCGTTGACTCATTCTGGCAAACACAGGGAGGATATTTTACACTTATATTAATGTCAAGGTTTACGTAGTTTTGTTACGAAGGTTCATTTTGTGAGCAAGTGTTTTACATGACACATCCATAATGTTAGTGGTGTTAGATCGCTGGGAGAATTCTGTACACTCGACAAAGGATTTTTAAATGGATATCTTGGATTATCTGAGAGTTAACTCCCCCTCAGCTTATTTCACCCAATGATTAAACACCCTAACGCTGACTGTGGTGATTAGGTTAGGTCAACGTTAGGGTGGTTAATCTTATGGTGAAATGAGCTGGTGAGCTAATCTTTAGGTGGTCCGATATATTTAACACATCCGGCAGTTACGATATTATTATAGTTAGTGTGAGTTATGATGATGTAAACTGTGAGGAAACGTGCTTAAGACGCATGGTCCCTGTGTAGTGGCAAGGATTAGGGTGGTGGTACAGTATAGTATTACTATACTTTGATGTCACTCAGAGTCGAGTATGACGATCATCCAGCTATGATACAATGATATGAGTTATTAGGGATGTCACCTAGGTTGGTGAGTTCTGAGGTGACTAAAGAGGCCGATACGGGACCGACAGAGTTGTTCACAGATGTTGCACATGTGGAGGGCTACATCGAGAGGAGGGGGGGTGGCAACGTCTTTCTGGCGTTGGCACTTGTCTGCCTCGGTTTGCAGTCGGGCTAATTCTAAAGTATTGACACCTTCTCGTGTGGTGACCCTCCAAGCGTTACGGTGTGGAGTAATTGTCTCCCAGGTGAGGGGGTCGATTTGGCACTTTTTCAGGTTTGTCTTAAGTTATCAGTAAATTCGTTAGGTAGCTGCTGCTTTGGCAGTCTACTGTCGTCCATGCGGGTAACATGGCCAGTCCAGCGTAGTTGTTCATGGATAATGGTAGCCTCGATGCTCCTACAGTTGGTGTCAGCAACTTTACTGGCATTTGTTCTCTTGTCTTCCCAGCGAGCTCGGACGATGGAGCGTAGACCACGTTGGTGAAAGTTTTCAAGTGCCTTGAGGTGCCTCCTGTATGTGACCCATGTCTCACTGCCATATAGCAGGGCGGGGAGGACCACTGCTTGATATACCTGCAACTTTGTAGATAATTTCAGCTCCCTACAGCTGAAGACACGGTTTCGAAATCTGCCAAAGGCTTGAGATGCACATCTGATCCGATGCTGAATTTCTTCATCGATGTCCGCGGTGGTGGACAGGTGGGAGCCGAGATACCGAAAGTGGGTAACATTAGAGAGGGTAGTATACCGTTAAGCTGGATGGTGGAGGTGTGTCTGAACCCGGGGCAGGTTGAAAGAGAATCTGAGTCTTACGTACATTCACCTCAAGGCCGAAGTGAGCATATGCATCTGCGTAGGTGTTCGGGATCTCCTGTAGGTCGCGCTCAGTGTGAGCAACAAGAGTGAGGTAGTCTGCATACTGAAGTTCAGTAATGGAAGCTGCCGACACCTTTGTTCTTGCCTGGAGTCGTCTAATGTTGGAAAGACCCTTCATCCGATATTTGATGTCCACCCCGCCCGCTAAATTGGCACTGGCACGAGTAAGGAAAAGAGAGTTGGTGCCAGTACACACCCTTGTTTAACCCCCATTTGGTTGGGGAAGAACTCAGACTGGGTGCCATTGTGCAGGACACTGCCGTTCATGTCATCGTCGAGTTGCCTCAAAATGGTGATGAATTTTGGTGGGCAGCCAAAACGGCTGAGGGTCCACCAGAGGGCTTCCTTGTTGACAGAGTCGAAGGCCTTGGTTAGGTCGATGAAAGCCATCTGCAGGTAACGATGCTGTTCTCTGCACTTTTCTTGTATCTGGCGGGCAGCAAAGATCATGTCAGTGGTACCACGTGATGGTCTAAAGCCACATTGAGATTCTGGGAGGAAGTTTTCCACCTCAGGAAGAAGTCTGTTTAGGAGGACTCGGGCTATAATCTTGCCAGCTATGGAGAGCAGCGAGATTCCGGGGTAGTTGCCACAGGCTGACCGGTCTCCCTTGTTTTTATAAATACTGACGATGGAGGTGTCTTTAAGAACTTAGGGGGATTTCCTCCTTTTCCCATATATTCTCTAGGAGAGAGTGGAGACGGCTGGTAAGCAGAGGTCCTCCTGTTTTATACACCTCGGCTAGGTCAGCTCTGGATGCTAAGGGACCTGCTGGGTAGTCAGAACATCCACATCAGTGTTTTGGTTGAGCAGTGAATGGTAGTGTTCTTTCCAGCGCTGAAGGAGGCCTTCGTCGTCTTTAATTATGGAGTTACCGTTGGATGAGCGGAGGGAGGCTGTGCCACGAGTGACTGGTCCAAAAAATGTTTTGGTAGAATTGAAAAATTTGTGCATCTTGTGCTGATCTGCAAATTTTTGTGTTTCACATGCTTTATTTTTAAACCAGTCATTCTTTAGATTGCGAAGTTCCCCTCTGGGCCACAGCTTTCTTCTTGTGGAAGGTATCGGCTTTGGTCCCACTGAGGGTTATTCTGCCAGCCAGTTAAAGCAGTACGTTTATCATTGATGAGTACATTGATTGCCGGGTCATTTTCATCAAACCAGTCCTAGTGTATTCCTTCGATATGGCCGAGGGTCTGTCAGCAGGTTTTTGTCATGACAGTGTCAAGAATGTCCCATTCGGCACTGGGATTTGGTTTGTTCGTTGTTGGGTTGTTTATCAGCCCATGTTCGAGCTGCTCTCTGAAAGCATGTGCTACCGCTGGGTCCTCTAGATGCTTAGTGTTAAAACCTCTTCTAGAGGCTTGCTGCCTTCGCCGCTTCGGGCCGAAGTGAAGTTAGAGCTTGGCTCTGACGAGCTGATGATCAGTGTCGCAGGTTTTTCGTTTATCGCGGCGCGTATCATTATATAAGCATCTGCCAACACCATAGTAGTTTCAATATATCGTCAGTGTGCATTATAATAAAGATACAATAACGGCCGCCATTATAAAGGATGATTTCGTTTTATAAGATTCATCATCAAAACTAAAAAGGACAACACCTCAAAGGCAAACAACGTTATCTGGGTTTTTGTGCAAAAATGTTTAATGTTGAATACGTTGCAGGAAATGAGCTGCTTAACGGTTTTATTTCTTCATTTTGATAACAAAATAAAAATAAATAACATAACCTAGCCAAAATTACTCTAAAATCCTGACGTCCAGTAAGGGTGTAACAGGTTATGCGTCTTTTACCGCGGGTGTATAAAGAACTTCTGAACGGAACTCTACATTCCATAACTTGTACAGTATCCTACAGTATATGAAGTCATTTCGTTCTCCCCTATTCTGATCTCACTGCCTTTTTTTACTGCCCTTCTTTTATACTGGGGTGGCATTGGCTGATTTCCTGTACCTAAGCACTATTCCTTTGATCAAGAGATATCCATTACTGGGAGCCTTTAAGTGGAATGGTAATCTCGTGTTTCTCCTTCTCCCGGAGCTATTAAGATTTCAGGCTTGTATTATTTTTCTGTGTTTGTTACCTTAATTCATTTTCCGCTCCTAAGGTAAATGCGTTCTCTTAGGGTTGGGCATATTAGTCATCGACTCGCGTGTGAATGCTGGTACAAAGTAGTCATTTAAGGTATCTGTTTACTCTGTTTATCATCCACCAGAGCCAGGTTGTTTTCACCCTTTACAGAGCCAATACGCAAGCTAAAAGAAGCACATTATATAAAAGAAACATTACTTTAAGCTAAAAGAAACACTATATAAAGCTAAAAGAAATACTGCTTAAAACTGGAAGATTTTTATTTTTATTTTTATTTTATTTTATTTTTTTTTTGCGGGGATAAGCCCACCCGAGCACAGGTAATGACCCACATCAGGGCCTGGGGGGCGAAAATGTAATAAAATATAATAATTATAATAATAATAATAATAATAATAAGATCTATTATTATTACTGTATTATTTTAACAATTATTAAAATTAATAGTAAATTAATAAAAATAAAAATAAAATAATAAAAATAATAATAATAATTACCATAAATAAATACAAAAACGAAAAAATAAATCAAGAGTGAGAAACAATATATGTATGTTTTGTTGTCCAGGTAAGAGAAACAGTTGAGACTACAATTGTGTGTAAATGAGGCAGAAAGTCAGATCAGCAACCTAGGACTTGTTCACAATTTTCGTGATGCCATATGGCAGCAGGGTCTACCATTAGACAACACATTATGCTTCCAATATCTTCCCAGGCCGTAGTACCTCCCTGTTTGATAGCTGCCTACTACCTACCATAAAACATACTGTGTATATACAACACTTACGTCACTCAGCGAAACGTTCCTGGTGTGTAGGCGTAACCTCCGCCAGCCTTTCTCGAAAATACTGATGGACACGGTCTCGTTATCTGATGCTGGTTGAGGGAGGGAGAGAATTGCCGTGGCGTTGTTGACAGAAGTGCGCTTGATGTAGACGTGTTTGTCATCTTCTAGTAGTGTTAGATTTTTCACTCCATCATCATCCAGCTCGACGCAGCCTTGTCATGTAAAGAATCACCTGAAGATTAGCCCCGCCAACCTTATTTCAACTGATGGTTAAACACCCTGACACTAACTTGAGGGGGTTAAGTTAGGGTAGCGTTAGGGTGGTTAATCTTAAGGTAGAATAAGCTGGAATATAATTTTCAGGTGATCCCCAAAAGTGAAACTCTTTTAAACTCGTAGCGTCTAACTTAATGTATTTTAATTAGATTTAACCTAACTACCCAATATATACTACCTAATATATACTAGACAGGATCATATTGGATGTATTTATAGATCCCCAAATTGTAGTTTATTAAACCAAAGAAATTTTGAATCCTTAATAGACAAAGCAACAGCATTCAACCCTAGCCTCCTCCTTGTCCTAGGGAACTTCAGTTATGGCAACGGCGACTAGAGGAATGAAATTATACCAAATGACCTTAACCCTGCAAGGATTTTTTTTTTTTTTATTCTGAGACATAACTTCTTATTCCACAATGTTAAGATGTGATGTATATGTTGACAGTGAACTGAAGTTCTCGGACCATTATGAGAAGAAGGTAAACCAAGCAACAAGGACTTACATGAAGGCCGTTCACATAACGCTCTTCAAAAGTGAGGTGTTTCCCCGTTTGGAGTCTCCAGCATATCTGGGTGACTAGTATACTATTCACCAAAATATGTGTAGCAGACTCAGTTGGTTGAGAACGTCCCAATACAAAACTAACCTAAACTACCCAACATCTAACATAACCTGAAGCAATATGATCCAAACCTAACACGAAAATGGGTCCCATTTGCCTGACAGCCCATTAGGGGCAGTACAGAAGCATTACGTTGAATACTAAGACCTTCGGTACACAAAAAGGTTGTGTGTCCGGCACTGTACTTGACCGCCTTCACTTTCCTTACTGCTCGGCGGACTGGGAGTACTCTGGAAGTGTGCTAGCAAATCTTACAAGAGGCAAATGTCCTATCCATTCAACTATCGCAAAGGGCAAAAGTCCTTATCTATCCTAAGCTAATGAAACATTAATAATTTATAACCTAAAACAAAACTTAACACACCGTGCACGCTGGCAGTTGAAATCGAAGGAAATATCACCCGCTATGACAATAACGACAGTGAGGTTGGAGTCGTAATCGGTGGACTCACGACGTGTTGCCACCACCCATTATTTTCCAGTATGATAAGTAGGACATCATTTTTCACTGCATTCAAAGACTTTTCTCCCGTGGGAGTAATGTTGATGCCTCAGATGTGTTTATCGGTGGTGACATTTAATGGGTGAGGCCCGAGAGCTCTGGTGACGACAGTTGTCTAAGCGGATATCCTGAGAACAAACTCTCTGGTCGTCAGCTATGTTAACTCCTTCACCCACTGTTCTTACCCCATTGCAGTGTACACTTACAGCCTATCAGGAAAAAAAAAGATCATTAACCTACAGTATATAAAGCCAAAGTCCATTAACTTATATGAAGACAACCTTTTTAACCTACGGGATGATGATTTCTTTAACCCACGCGAAGACAGTGATCACTTTGGGCCAAGACAACCTGCCTAATTTCATGGGGAACACAGTAACAATAAACTAACCTGAGAGGAACTACATGCAACTTGTCGTGGGATGATCCAGTTAGCTGAAACCATGATGATAACGACTGGATGACATTTTAATTGAAGAGAGGATGTGGCGTAACATAATGCAACTCTCTCTCTCTCTCATCACCATTACGATACCACATTAATGACAACCACTACAACAACCATTACCACCACAACAACCATTACCACCACAACAACCATTACCACTACAACAACCATTACCACCACAACAACCATTACCACTACAACAACCATTACCACCACAACAACCATTACCACCACAACAACCATTACCACCACATCAACCATTGGCCACCACAACAACCACACACCACCACAACAACCATTACCACCACAACAACCATTACCATCACAACAACCATTACCACCACAACAACCATTAATAATAACAACCATTACCACCAGCACAACAACCATACCACAACAACCATTACCACCACATCAACCATTACCACCACAACAACCTACCACCACAACAACCACACCACCACAAATAACCATTACCACAACAACCATTACCAACAACCATTACCAGCACAACAACCATTACCAGCACAACAACCATTACCACAACAACCATTACCACCACATCAACCAATCTCCACCACAACAACCATTACCACCACATCAATCCATTACCACCACAACAACCACACAACAAATCCATTACTCACCACAACAACCATTACCCACAACAGCCATTATCACCACAACAACCATTACCACAACAACCATTACCACCACAACAACCATTACCACAACAACCATTACCACAACAACAACCATTACCACAACAACCATTACCACCACAACAACCATTACCACCACAACAACCATTACCACAACAACCATTACCACCACAACAACCATTACCACCACAACAACCATTACCACAACAACCATTACCACAACAACCATTACCATCATATCAACCATTGCCACCACATCAACCATTATCAGCACAACAACCATTACCACAACAACCATTACCACCATCAACCATTACCACCACAACAACCATTACCACAACAACCATTACCACCACAACAACCATTGCCACCACAACAACCATTACCACAACAACCATTACCACCACAATAACCATTACCACCACAACAACCATTACCACCACAACAACCTTACCACCACAACAACCATTACCACCACAACAACCATTACCACAACCAACCATTACCACCACAACCATTACCACCATCAACCATTACCCACAACACCATTACCACCACAACAACCATTACCACCACAACAACCATTGCCACAACAAAAATTACCACCACAACAAATTACCACCACAACCACATTACCACCACAACCATTACCACCACAACAACCATTACCACAACAATTACCACAACAATAAATACCACAACATCAACCATTACCACCACAACAACCATTACCACAACAACCATTACCACCACATCAACCATTGCCACCACAACAACTACCAGCACAACAACCATTACCACCACATCAACCATTACCACCACAACAACCATTACCACATCAACCATTACCACCACATCAACCATTACCACCACAACAACCATTACCACCATATCAACCATTACCACCAAAACAACCATTACCACCACAACAACCATTACCACCACAACAACCATTACCGCAACAACCATTACCAGCACAAACAACCATTAACAACAACCATTACCACCACATCAACCATTACCACCACAACAACCATTACCAACACAACAACCATTACCACCACATCAACCATTATACCACCACAACAACCATTACCACAACAACCATTACCACCACAACAACATTACCACAACAACCATTACCACAACAACCATTACCACAACAACCATTATCACCACAACAACCATTACCACAACAACCATTACCACAACAACCATTACCACCACAACAACCATTACCACAACAACCATTACCACAACAACAACCATTACCACAACAACCATTACCACCACAACAGCCATTATCACCACAACAACCATTACCACAACAACCATTACCACCACAACAACCATTACCACAACAACCATTACCACAACAACAACCATTACCACAACAACCATTACCACCACAACAACCATTACCACCACAACAACCATTACCACAACAACCATTACCACCACAACAACCATTACCACCACAACAACCATTACCACAACAACCATTACCACCCTCTGGTATTAAATAAAGATGTCTTGTTGCTGTAGATTCTTGTTAATACTACAGAAGAGGACAAGTCAATTTAATAGAGAAACATAAACCTCTAAAGACATTACCGAATGGCCGCTCCACTACACGTCCACAGCTTCAAGTAAAGAAAAACATAAGGTACAGAATACTCTCAGAGTTGGTTCCTTTGGCGTGAGAGTCGTGAACTGTTGTAATAATCTGCCAGAGAGTGTTATGAAAGCACTATAGGTGTGAGGCCCTTTTACACCACGCTTGATCAACACTCACATATACTCAGGTGTACATTCAAGAGTCCGTGTATGTCCAGTACTCGCCAACAGTGTGTAACAGAACTGAGCGGCTACTAAAGTGTAAGTGGTGAAGAAGATGACTAAGTTTCATATTTCAGATTTAGTTTCTGAAGACATCTGCTGCCACTGTATCGAAATCCCACTTCAGTTGCTGCTATGTAGATTCAGATGTTTTAGTTAATTTTTTACTTTTATCCTCTTCACTGATCGGCTTGTTAGCCGCTTGGGCGATCGGTCACGTTTCTGTTACGCACTGTTGGCAAGGACTGGGCATGCACCGGCTCCTGAATGTACCTGAACCTGCTCCAGTGTTGGTCAAATCTGGTCTTGAAAGAGCTTACACTCGGTGCCGTCGCAACACTTTCTGGTAGATTGTTCCAAGCGTTCACAACTCTCACTCCGAAAAAGTTTGCCCTCACAGTTTTCTTGACCTGTGGCTTCTTCAATCTTGAGCTGTGACCCCGTGTGGGGCGAGCGTCCGCCAGCTCAAGCTTACTGAATCGAATTCCTTTACTTAACATTCAGAAACTTTTGTCAGGTAAAAGAAAAGCAACTAACCTTCATATGTCTCTTGATTCTCTGTAGTACAACGAGGTGCCAGTATTAGAATAAGCAGTAGTGAAACAGACTGAACCGCCCACCGCCCGGACGTTCCACTTTGCCGCCCATACATTGTCCCTGGTTCACCCTTGGCTCCTCACCTGGCTGTAGGAACACTCCCAAACCCTTGAGGATAAAAGAGCCGCCCCTGGAGACGACTACGCCAGGACGCTGCGTAATATACACTGAGCTCAAGATGCCACCACCATGATATCCGCTCAATGCTTTTGGTTGCGTATTGTGGCAGGATGGTGGGAGACTCTGCCAGGGCGTTGTAGGTGACATGATAATGATACCACAGCCGGGAACTACAGACTTCAGATCCACTTAGTGACAAATTTCGTTTAATTAGACAAGAATAAGGCAGTTAGCGGTGACGGATCAGGCGGGATACCCATTATGCAAGCTTGTCATATATGTGTACTTACTATATTTTATTGCTGTCACACACGCACACACACACCACCTGCATGATGTCTTAGATATGTTCTGTAAATATCGTCACAAACCAAATTTATTAACATCACAACTCAGATTAATATTGGAAGTATCGGTTATCACAGCTTCCTACATTATCTCTTAACATTTAACTAGATATGAGGCAAAGCACTTTACTATAGTCGAGATTTGGGACACAACCTGGCGCCATTTTGGTCGTTTTCACAGCTCTGACACAAGGAGGAATGAACCTTAACAACCTTTGGAAATTCGGTTCTTGATAAGTAGTCCAGGAGAAAATAACAAATAAATTACGTAAGGAAAGAAAATGTAAGTATATGAGAGTACTAAAATCATGGTGTAGGATCCCTAACCTTGTACCTGCGCAGTCTATATACATCGTTTGCTTCACACAGTAGTAGACATACTGTACACTCACCCAAAACTTCTCGAGCGCTACAAGCACTGTGCGATCTGAAAAATGAACGAAGAATCTGAAACCATTCCGAGATGTTTTTGGTTGCAGTATATTGTACCTGATTAGTTACTTATACAGGTGGGATAATAACCGTGAGGTGTGACGGATTAGTGTTGTGGCATCGTCTTGTACTGTACTGTTTGACAATAAAGTACTGTACTCGCTCACGTTAGCTTCCTTTATCTCCGTCCCTCACTCCGACACCGGATATTACTGAGTGTTGTGTCAACACGTCTACTTCCTGTTCCCTCCAGGAAACAGCAGTACTTAAAGAACGAGAACACGTCTACCGTAGTGCAACAATCAGACATTTTTTAAGTATTATTTGTCACTCATTGTGTAGCTTTCATTTGATCATTATTGAAACTGGTAATGTCATAACTCACTACCACCCCGAGGGAGGAGGAGGAGGTTGGTTAGCCAGATACAACAATAGTTGGGATAAACGGTTACCTCATATTTTATATTTATAATAAAAAATCATTATTATTGAATTAAATATGAATTCACAGTTTTATATTATCAGACCTAAAATTTATGCCTGAACATCCGCATCCACGCGATTATCTGAAACCTGACGTCCGAGATATATACACTGATAAAGGTGTTTCAAGAACTTCCCTGCCACTAAAAAGGTCTTAACAAGGACTTATATGATCTTAACAATCAATTTATATTGACAGACAGAGAACAACACTACTGTAGGACCAAAGCTACACACTGTAATGCAATAAAGTCTTATATACCAAGAGGAGTTAGTGGTATGAAGCGAGGAGTAGGATGACACCAGGAGGTAACACTCGGGTCGTGGCACGCCCTTGAGCCCGGGACGTCGACGAGGTGGTGCTGGAGTCTTTGGTGTCTTGAGAGGAAGACAAGGATATCAGGTGGGCAGCGCTGGAGGAGGGAGACGCCGGGGATGCAGTGGTGGAGACTTTTTGAATTGAATTGAATTGAAACAGTTTATTTAGCCAGAAAAACACAGATACAGAGTGGATAATAATAACAATATTAACATGGCTGAGCCAGTTGAGAACCTGAACTCTCCTGTAGGCACCTGATATATACTATACATTTATCTCAAGGAAGTATTATGTAACATTTAGTATCATCTGGAATAGTACAATAGCATGGTGGTAATAACAACATCTCATAATGTTACCATGGTTATCACTTCAATAGCTATTAATTTTATTATTTATTTATGTTATTATTATTATTTTGTTTATTTATTTATTTATACATACATATACACATACATATATACACACACACACACACACACACACACATATATATATATATATATATATATATATATATATATATATATATATATATATATATATATATATATATATATATATATATATATATATATATATATATACATACATACATACACACACATACATACACATACACATATACATATAAATTAGAGTGGAATTTAAAAACATAAGTATAATGGGGGAGCAGTACAACCTGGGTTGTGCAGTAATAAGGTTGAACAAGAGGACAGAGCTTTCAGGATTATGTCTAGTTGGCAATTATGTGTATTGCAATGGTAATTACTTATTTATTTACATGATAATTTCCGATAAAACGGATTTGGTGGTACAATAAAAGCAGGTACTGTAAATATAGTAAGTGTTACAAGAAATATTAATACTTCGACAATAGATATTTTTTTAGAGATGATTTAAAGGAAGGGAGCGTAGTCTTTGCTCGGATGGGTGGGGGTAAGTTGTTCCATACCTTCACACCATGATATTTTATGGAGGTCTGGGACTGAGAGGAGCGCATGGGGGGTGGTCTTAGTAGCTCTGGGTGCCTTAAGTTGTATCTCTGATTATTCCGGAACTGGAAGTAATTATTGTCAAGCAAGTGATTGATAGATTTGTAAACAAAGAGGGCACAGCAGTAAGTGTTAATATCCTCGAATTTTAAAAATTTCAATATAGCAAATTTTTCGTTTGTGTGATCTGTTTTTTTCAAGTAGGTCATTGTCCGTACAACTCTCTTTTGTGCAGTAACCAGAGATTGTGTTTTTGAAGAGCCAGAGGCCCCCCATAGTGTGTGACAGTGTATCAGGTGTTGGTAAACAAGATCATGATAGATTTCTTTCATTGCTGTGAGAGTGAGTGACTGTCGAGTGTGATACATGATACCGCACTGTTTATTGATTTTACTGTGAATGGCTTGTATGTGGTTTCTCCAGTTAAGCTTCTCATCAACAATAACTCCGAGGATTAGTATTTTGTTCGCGTTTGAGGACTGTATTACCAAGGTACAGGGGGTTCAAGTCTGGAGGTAAGTTTTTTTCTGTGAAAGATCGTGTAGAGGGTTTTCTCAAGGTTTAAGGTAAGTTTATTACGTATTACCCAGGTCCCGACTTTAGTTAATTCAGTGTTCATAGTTCTCATCAAGGAATGGAGGTCTGAGTTGCTGGTATAGAGATTACTATCGTCTGCAAATAAGTTGTATTTTATGAGTGAGCTGGCGTGGACTATGTCGTTTATGTACAACAAAAGCAGTACTGGACCGAGAATTGAACCTTGGGGGACTCCATACAAGATTGGCGAGGAGTCAGATTGATGATTATTATAGCAGACATACTGCATCCTGTTGGACAGATATGAGGTAAACCAATTGTGGGACAGGCCCCTAACGCCGTAATGTTCAAGCTTTGAAAGGAGGATGGTATGGTCGACAGTATCGAAGGCTTTAGAGAGGTCCAAGACTATACCGACTGTGAACTGGCTGTCATCAAAGGAATTTAAGATGTCATTAGTAAAGGATAGCAGAGCACTCTCAGTCGACCTTCTAGTTCTAAATCCAAACTGGGAGTCTGTAAGGATGTTATTGGCACTGCAGAAGGAATTTAGTCTATTACATGCTAGCTTTTCCAGTATCTTACTCAAGGCTGGGAGGATTGATATGGGGCGGTAATTCTTGGGGAGACCTTTATCCCCAGATTTTTTATATGCCGGGTGGACTTTAGCAATTTTCAGTTTATCAGGAAAGACACCACTAGTGAAGGAGGAGTTACAAATGTGGAGGAGAACAGGTAGTAATAAGTGGGCCACTTTCTTAATGTTGCTCATTGGTATATTGTCTTCGCCTGCTGCTGCATCTTTGGACATTTTTATGATGGCCAGTAATTCATCTGCTGTGACAGGGGATAAGAACAGTTCATTTTGCTGTCTGTTTTGCAGGTAGGCTCTAAATTCCTCTTGGTGATCAGGGATGCTCTCTGCAAGATTTTTGCCAACATTAATAAAATATTCATTGAAGTGGTTGGCAATGAGGGAGGGTTCCGTTATAACTGAATCGTTTATCATAAAAGCTAAGTGGGGGGCCGAAGGCTGAGTGTTCCTGTTCTGAATAGAATTTATGACATTCCAGGTTTTCTTACTGTCGCCTGATGCTGACTGGAGCTTATTTGTATAATAGTTACGTCTGGCATTTCTAACTGCTTGTGTTACTCTATTTCTGATACTTCGGTAAGCATCACCGAAAGTTATGGGTCTTTTTGCAAATTTCCTTTGGAGTTTGTGTTTTTCCTTTATCATTATCTTAATTTCGCTTGTGATATAGAGTTTGGAAATGGATACAGTTTTCACTGACTTAGTCTTGAGCGGGAAGCATTTATCAAAGCAAGCACTGAAGATGCAAGAGAAGTTACTGCTGTTCACGTTAGGGTTGTTGGAGGCGTAGACAAGATCCCAGTTAGCATTTCGGTGACTCCAGCGTAGTAGGTAGTAGGCAGCTATCAAACAGGGAGGTACTACCGCCTGGGAAGATATTGGAAACATAATGTATCGTCTAATCGTCTCTAATGGTAGACCCTGCTGCCATATGTGACCAAGTCCCAGGTTGATGATCTGACTTTCTGCCTCATTTACACACAATTACCGGGTCTCAATTGTATTGTTTCTTACTATTGTTTTTTTTTTAAATTTTTGTATGTCTGTATGGTTCTTTATTATTATTACTACAGTGTTATTATTATTATTATTATTATTATTATTATTATTATTATTATTATTTTTATTATTATTATTATTATTATTATTATTATTATTATTATTATTATTATTACATTTTCGCCCCCCAGGCCCTGATGTGGGTCAGTGACCTGTGCCCGGGTGGGCTAATCCCCCCACCAAAAAAAAATAGTTGATCTGTGGAGGCCAGCAGGGAGGGTGGGGTGTTACCGTACCTACTGGTGAGTTGTCCCTTAAGATACTTTTAAATAACCAATAACCTAATCTAACCTAACCTAACCTAGACTAGCTTAGCCTAGCCTAACCTAAAACCCCGTAAAGGAAGTAGTAAACCTTCTAAACTTCCTAAAAATATCTTAAAATTCAAATTAATGCTCCAGTGTTTACATTTACGACTAATATATGATTAGTGTGTGTTATTGCTTGGTCTATCTTGGCTGTGTGACGTCATGTACTGTCAGCTGGACTATCACGCTTGTTATTTGTTTTTTTAGTGATTACAAACAAGTTAGATATGCGAAACGTTTCTCCAAATTCCAAAGGCTTCCTGCTATGAGAACTTATCTCTTGTAATTGGAGATATGGGAACGTATCTTTTACTATCCACTGGGATTAAATATGAAGGAAATAGCGTCTGTCCATAGCAACAGTTACACTAAGATTCTACCATAGCTACGAGTAGATACGTTCACTGAGACCCTACCTTGACACCTTTACGTATTCATTAATTTACTTATTATTTTACCACTTGTCAGTTTACTAGCGGTCCAGTGTTAGTACAGGAGAAGACCAGAGTACCCGGGGAAAGCCTGTGATGCTTGATAGTGAGGGTTACACTCGATAACATCCTTCTCATGTGTCTCGGCCGGGAATTGAGAACCCAGAACATAATATTGAGAGGTACTCGGGTTTCCTCTGAACCGCCAACCTAAGCACCAGTTACATTTCTTCTATCCTCTTCACCACTGATTGGCCTGTTAGCCGCTTGGGCGGTCGGTTACATCTCTGTTGCACACTGTTGGCAAGTACTGGCCATACATCGGCATCAGAATGTATCTGAAAGTGACAGGGCCGTCCCTAGGGGCAACTCAGCCACTGCGGGGCCCCAGAAAATATATATAGGTGGAGTCAGATTATGCGGTCAGAGGAACCCACCTCCACCAACCCCCATGGGACTGTCGCTATGGATGGTAAGGTCACGGTTGCGATGGTGGCGTAAGCCGTCAGGTCAGATTAACCAGTCAACAGGTAATGTGTCCGAGGTCACTGGGTCTAGTGTTGGGCCCCGCGGGGCCCCCACACGCGCGGGGCCCCGGACGGTCACCCCTGTTCGCCCCCCCCCCCCAAGGGACGGGCCCCACCAGTGTTGGCCAAATCTGGTTTAAAATGCGTTCACACTGGCAGCTTAATCCAAGAGTTCACAACTCTCACTCCAAAAAAGTTAGCATTAATTTTCTCTGAACTTGTGACCTTTAGTGGAGCGGATATCCTTAAACTCCAGATATGATACTCGATTGAGTCATGACCCTCTGAGATGTTTACAGACTTGTATAAAGTTTCCCTTTGTCCGCCTGTAGCATATACAGTTAGCTAGGCAGCTGCAGGCTTCTGTTCTGGGTACCTGAGGTGCTGGAGTGCAGGTATCAGTCTGATGGCCCTTTAAGGGCGCTCTAAATCAACTAACAATCTCTATCGTATCTCAAGGGGTGCCAGTACTCCAATCGGAGAAGCACCTCACTTTTGAAGAGCGTTATGAGAGACGGACTGTCTAGGTGTGTGAACGATCTTCGTATAAATCCTACTAGCTTATTTGTTTGGTTTATTTTATTTTCACAATGGTCCGAGAACTTCAGTTCGTTGTCATGATACACACCCAGATTCTTTTCACATTTTTGTCTCAGTTACTGATGTTTTTGTCACGTTGAGATATGCGATACGCCTACTTATTATTAGTACAACCAAGGTGCAGCCTTTTGCACTTCGTGCCGTTGAATCTTAACAGGCATTCCTTTACATGAAGGTCGTCTGTGGTTGGTGCTCCATCACGGCATCACCTTTTTATAATTGTTACCACAAGCAGCAATGAGTAGCATGACACATAAACAAACATTATGTTAGGGGGTAAGTCATGTCATGTTTATTAATAATAATTAATAATAATTAACGGTTTATTGAAAGAGCATACATAAGAACATAAGGAGTCTGCAATAGGCCGGTTGGCCTGTGCATGGCAGCTCCTGTCGAGAGTTACTACCACTCTCTATCATCCATGAATCTATCTAGCCTCCTTTTGAAACTTTCCAGAGTTCCCGCACTTACTACAAAGTTGATAAGCTTGTTCCACTCGTCCACCACCCTATTTGTGAACCAGTTCCTTCCTATCTCCCTCCTAAACCTAAACTTATCCAACTTGAATTCGTTGCTCCGAGTCCTATCCTGCTCGGATATTATAAGAACTTTATCTATATCCTCTTTATTGATTCCTTTCACCCACTTAAATACTTCTATCATATCTCCCGCACTCTTCGTCTTTCTAGGGAATGCAAGTTAAGTTTCTTTAACCTATCCTGATATCACGGAGAATCGCCAAGCAGACCAACTGGGACTTATTCAACGCAAAAAGCTACAGCCGAACTTGAGGTCAAGGGCATAACAATCCTGCAGACCATAGACAGTCAGCCGGTGAACATAATAAACGAAGAAATCAACACATGGTGTGAAGCCATAGGAACAGCCTACCAGGAGGCCACACCTCTCAAACGCAACAGAACTCTCCCACACCCACAACAGACTCCAGAACTCATAGCCCTCACAAACCAATTCCAACTGCCACAACAGAGAGCCGAGACCCATGGTTGGGACATCGTAAGCTACAATACATACAGAAGAATCCGGGAGGAAATAAAAACAAGATCTCTGGAACAAAGCAACCTTAAATGGGCCGAAATAGTTGAACAACTCTCACATACATACAACGATCTAGGAGAGTTCTGGCGTCGAGTTAAGAGATTGAAAGGTTGCAGCCATAACGAGTCATCATATATAACTGACCACGCAGGAAGTAAAATATATGATGACCAAGACAAAGAACCCATATTCAGGGACATATGGAGGAACATCTTCCGAATCACAAATGAAGAGAATAGGGGATTCGATGGTACCCGCGAGGAGCTCGTCCTTGAACTCCGGGGCCAGACACACCGCACTCAACCTTCCCCTGAAATCATATGGGAGGATCTGAGAGTGGACAGCCCATTGTCCAAACCAATCACCTCGGAAGAACTTAACAGAGCCATCTCCAAGGAGATCCTCAGCCACATAAACAACCCGGCCATGGAGAGACTGAGAACCACATTGAACGCTTGCCTGGCCTCGGGCTACTTCCCAACTGAATTCAAAGAGGCTATTATTACCCTAACACCAAAACAAGGAAAGAACCCCGCCGTCCCACTAAACTACAGACCGATCTCCCTCCTTGAAGTACCTGGAAAAATCCTAGAAAAAATCATCAATAACCGTCTGAGAAATCACCTGGAAACAACAAACAGAGTCAACTGCAGACAATTCGGGTTCAGGAAGGGGAAGTCCACCACAACAGCGATAGCCCTGGCATGTGAGAACATAGCCAGAGCCGCGGCGAGTGGTAGACAATGTAATCTAACTCTCCGGGATGTAGCGAAGGCATTTGACAAAGTCTGGCATGACGGTCTAAAATATAAGATCCTCCAACTCGGACTTCCCACCAACATTGAAAAGTTGCTTTGCAACTTTCTTGACGGCAGAAATGCTAGACTGAGGGTAGGACAACACACAGGAGAGACCTTCCCACTCATGAGTGGAGTCCCTCAGGGAAGCGTCCTCTCCCCCACCCTACATATTATCTACACAAGTGACACCCCGCCTCCCACTAGAATAGGCAACGAAGATATGTGTGCAGACGACATCACTCAAATAACAACACATCAAGGAAAATCGCGAGCTCGACAGGCCGAAAACACCAGGCGGGAATTAGAAAGGGTAAATAACTGCGAGAAACAATGGAAAATCCAAACCAGTCTCCCGAAATTCACAGTGATACCCTTATACAGAAGGAAAACCCATCCATTAGTAACCAATAATGCCCAGATAGAATACAAAAGCAGAGGGACCCTCCTGGGCCTGCATATATCCACGACAGGTTACTCCCATCATGTCCACACCAGGAAGGAAAAAGCAAAAAGAGAGCTGAGAAAACTATACCGCTTTAAAGCGCTTCCTGAGAAAATAAGACTCCTCCTGGTGACATCATTTATCACACCGATATTAACTTACCCAACAATACCTCTTCCTACTATGAGCACCACTCAAATATTAAAATTACAGGTGGTCCAAAATGAAGCCCTAAGATTCGTCACAGGTGAAAGATACCCCTTCACCAGAACCACAGCCGAGATACATAGAGACCTGAGAATAAAACCCATCACCCAGCAGCTGCACACCCTGGCCAGCAGAGTCTGGCAAAAGATAGAACGATCAGAGCAAGAACTCCTTCAAAGACTCCCACCAGATAACGACAACAACCATACATGGTTCCCAAAAAGTTACGAAATCTCAAAAGGTCCATTACCACCCCCGATCTACACGGCCAGGCAATAGACAACCTCCCTAGACCAGCATCCGCCAGTAGGGTCGGTGGAATATGGAATAAGGCCCTTAAAACACCCACAAATGGGACAGGGTAGGCTGTCTAGTGCCTGTACCGACAGACAATAACTAACCCATGACACAACCCAAACACATTATTAGCTTAGCTAGGCGGTCAGCCCGCCCTTTCTTACCTCCTTCTAAATTTCTTCAATTTCTGAATTATAACTTCCTTCCCCCACCTATAATCTTCCTTCATTCCTCCTTTCCCTAAAAAAAAAAAAAAAAAAAAAAAAAAAAAAAGGAAATCAAATGACGGCGACTTATAGTGTTGTGTTTGTTTATGACGACTTACAGTGTTGTGTTTGTTTATGGCGACTTACAGTGTTGTGTTTGTTTATGGCGTACAGTTGTGTTTGTTTATGGCGACTTACAGTGTTGTGTTTGTTTATGACGACTTACAGTGTTGTGTTTGTTTATGGCTTACA
This sequence comes from Homarus americanus, assembly GCF_018991925.1. Classification (NCBI taxonomy): domain Eukaryota; kingdom Metazoa; phylum Arthropoda; class Malacostraca; order Decapoda; family Nephropidae; genus Homarus; species Homarus americanus. The sequence continues at coordinate 4,021,106 of NW_024735554.1, forward strand.
GTGTTGTGTTTGTTTATGGCGCCTTACAGTGTTGTGTTTGTTTATGGCGCCTTACAGTGTTGTATTTGTTTTACAGTGTTGTGTTTGTTTATGGCGACTTACAGTGTTGTATTTGTTTATGACGACTTACAGTGTTGTGTTTGTTTATGGCGACTTACAGTGTTGTGTTTGTTTACGGCGACCCTGAATTGTGTTTGTTTATGGCGCTTACAGTGTTGTGTTTGTTTATGGCGCCTTACAGTGTTGTGTTTGTTTATGACTTGGGCCTTACAGTGTTGTTTTGTTTATGGCACTGGTGTTGTGTTTGTTATGGCGACTTACAGTGTTGTGTTTGTTTATCGCCTTACAGTGTTGTGTTTGTTTATGGCGCCTTACAGTGTTGTGTTTGTTTATGGCGCCTTACAGTGTTGTGTTTGTTTATGGCGACTTACAGTGTTGTGTTTGTTTATGGCGCCTTACAGTGTTGTGTTTGTTTGCGCCTTGCAGTGTTGTGTTTGTTTATGGCGACTTACAGTGTTGTGTTTGTTTATGGCGCTTACAGTGTTGTGTTTGTGTTACAGTGTTTGTTTATGGCGCCTTACAGTGTTGTGTTTTTTATGACTTACAGTGTTGTGTTTGTTTGGCCTTACAGTGTTGTGTTTGTTTATGGCGCTTACAGTGTTGTGTTTGTTTATGGCGCCTTACAGTGTTGTGTTTGTTTATGGCGACTTACAGTGTTGTGTTTGTTTATGGCGACTTACAGTGTTGTGGTTGTTTATGGCGACTTTGTTGTGTTTGTTTATGGCGCCTTACAGTGTTGTGTTTGTTTATGGCGACTTACAGTTGTGTTTGTTTATGGCGCCTTACAGTGTTGTGTTTGTTTATGGCGCCTTACAGTGTTGTGTTTGTTTATGGCGACTTACAGGCGACTTACAGTGTGTTTGTTTATGGCGCCTTACAGTGTTGTGTTTGTTTATGGCGCCTTACAGTGTTGTGTTTGTTTATGGCGACTTACAGTGATCTTTGTTTATGGCGCCTTAGTGTTGTTTGTTTTCGATTTGCCTGAGTTTTTTTTAATAAATATTTTAAATATTTTCTTTGAACTCTTTTGTATGTTCAAATTTGCCGGATGTTGGTGGTTATGGGAGTCTCTCTCTCTCTCTCTCTCTCTCTCTCTCTCCGTTCATTAGGTATATTATCTTTACTCCTGTCAACATACTTGGGTTAAAGGAAGAGAGAGATTGAGGGGGATGGAAGGAGAGGGGAGGATAGAAGAGAGAGAGAGAGCTGGGCAGGTGTAAATTAGTATTCAACTTACCTTGTTTGCTTAGCACTCACCTGATGCTCCCAGTGTCCTTCGGGGACAAGGAAGGCAGAATGTGATGTGTTGTTGTTGTTGTTGTTGTTGATATTGTCCATGGTGTTGTTGTTGTTGTTGTTGTAATCTTTTTTTTTCTTTTATCCTCTTCACCACTGATCGGCTTGTTAGCCGCTTGGGCGATCGGTCACGTCTCTGTAGCACTGTTGGCAAGTACTGGGCATGCACCGGCTCCTGGGTGTACCTGAACCTGCTCCAGTGTTGGTCAAGTTTGGTCTTGAAAGAGCTCGCATTCAATGCCGTCACAACACTTTCTGGTAGATTGTGCTGTGACCCCATGTGGGGCGAGCGTCCGCCAGCTCCAAGTAAGGACACTCAACTGAGTAGTGCCCCCTGAGATGCTTATACACCTCAATTAGGTCGCCCCTTGCCCGTCTGTAGTATAAGCTAGGCAAGTTCAGGCGCTCCAATCTCTCAGGGTAGCTGAGGTGCCGAAGTGCAGGCACCAGTCTGGTGACCCTCCTTTGAACATCTTCAACCAACTGACGGTCCCTAGCATATATTTGATAGAAAACGCCATTGTGAGTTTCCCCTTGTCACCTCCATCCAGTGGCGTAGCTAGAGTGTGTGCCGCCCGGGGAGGCCCTTGAGTTTGCCCCCCCCCCTCCCGTGCCCCCACAAAAAATACATATTGCACAGTGACTCACTCTTATATATATATATAGTATATATATTAAATAGTTTGTGTACCATTATAATATTACTGTACTTTCACATACTCAAATATAGTATGCTTTAAATACACCCCAAACATACTTAAACTTTATAAGTAACAGTTAAACAAAAAGCAAAAACGACATATAGGATAGGGAAAAAAGTAAAAAAGTGTAAAAAATTAGGACCATCTTTATTTCTGAAATGAAAACTACAACTTTCTACAAAGTAACTTTTCTTGTTTTTTTGTTGGCAAATTCTTCAATGACATTGTCAAAAACTATTTCATCTGTCAATTGTCGCTCTATAGACAGTATGGCAAGATTTCTCAACCGCAAGGTGCTCATAGTAGATCTTAAGTAATTCTTGATCAGTTTTAGTTTCGAAAAACTCCTCTCACAGGTAGCAACACTAACAGCAATTGTGAGGAAAATCCTCAGCATTATTACTATATTTGGAACCGAGTTCCCAAGGTTATACTTTTGAATAAACTGCAAAAGTTCAAGGGGGCCTTCTTTCCACGTCTGTATTCTGTCTTTAATAGTTATAGCAGCAACAGCAACAAAATGCTGAAGTCTTTTTCTCTCAACGAGGAACTCCTCTTTATCAATGTCGTCGTGATCGTGATCTATTTGACACTCATATTTATCATCCAAAAGATTCAATGGGGTAAGGAAGGCATATTTCTCAGCAAGTTCATGAAGCTGTTGAAATCTCAAAGTTATTTCTTGGATTGGTCGGCTGTACATGAACTGATATGACCCGAGACTGCATGGTTTTGCAGCTACTGGAGACGTTAATCCTTCCCTTTGTATGGGCGGCAAGTTAATCCTCGTGGTGTCTGACCTAACACCTGACCCACACCACATGAGCTCACTGGCGTACTTGTTTGAAGTTGTTTCCTTAATCCTCAACAGGTTACAGGTTGTGTGTGTGGCGGGGGGCGCATAGCAAGGGTGTAGCTCATGACGTGGCCGTGATGATGTGGGTCAGGTGTTAGGTCATACACGACAAGGATTAACTTGCCGCCGATACAAAGGGATGGATTAACGTCTCCAGTAGCTGCAGATATGGGTGATGAGCAGACCCAAAAGTGCCGCCCGGGGCGGACCCCCCCCCCGAGCTACGCTAGTGCCTCCATCCTTAGTGCGAGATCCACAAGCAAACGTAGAATAGAATAGAAAATTGCTAGTGACAGGGGGGAAGGAGGTTCAGGGGAAGAATAAAGGGAGGATTGAAGTGAATTTTAGGAGGAGAGAACAGATGCAGTGGCTAAACACCGCTTGCGTGAGGGATTATATGATGGAGGCAGCAGCAACTCGCCTGGACGCGGCAGGGAGGCGACAAGACAGCCAGGCTAGCGTCAGGTCAAGCGTCAGGTGCGTGTTGGGTGGGCAATGGATGTTCAGTGCTTGGTCGGCTTGATTGTGTGTGTTGGTTTCTTGTGTGGAGGAGATGTCTTGGTCTTCATAGCTTGATGTCGATTACAAGCATCTCTTGATGTGTGTTTTATCACCTGACTTACTTCCGATAATGATGATGATGAAGTAAAGTGGCGAGTGGTTGCCATGACACAGGAGAGGAAAGAATAGGAACAGGAAGTAAAGTAATATAGAGTAACAGCAGGTAGGCTATCCATCTAGCTGAGTAGAGGTGAATGATTGGGGCGGTTGGCCATATGCAGCACGCGCCCGCTCGCTCAGGGGAGGGGGGGGGTGCATTCATTAGCGTAATATGCTAATTTATGTTAGTTAAATGGTGGTGTTATTTGTTCATATATAAGTATATAATAACGTACTGTACGTTTGTTGCTCCGCTTCATCTGATACGTTTATTTTTACTCTATTCATATTTATTTATGAGCACGTCTCGTTCTTCTCCCCACCACACCTATTAGATATTCTCTCCGTGTTTACATACAGTATCTTATCATCCTCTTTCCTTCCTCACCTATAACGCTTCCTGGTTTATTCCATTGCCTTGTGTGTGTCTTAAAATAGATTAACTCTTTTCTTTGTCTTGTCCATAGGTTTTCTTGTAGTTAAAACAATAATAGCAGTATATACCCAAGTGCCCAGTATGCACAATGAACAGTACTGTATGCAGTATGTGTTCTCTCGATCGCTACCTTTACTTTTACTTTACTTTCAATCTCTTCACCACTTATCGGCTCGATAGCCGCTTAGGCGGTTGGTCACATCTCTGTTACGCACTGTTGGCAAGTACTGGGCATGTACTGACTCCAGAATGTACCTGAACCCGCTCCACTGTTGGTCAAGTCTTGTCTTGAAAGAGCTTACACTCGGTGCCGTCGCAACACTTTCTGGTAGATTGTTCCAAGAGTTCACAACTCTCACTCCGACAAAGTTTGCCCTCACAATTTTCTGGACCTGTGGCTTCTTCAACCTTGAGCTGTGATCCCGTGTGGGGAGGGCGTCCACCAGCTCCAGGTAATGGACACTTGACCGGGTAGTGCGCCTTGGTAATGCCCTCTGAGATGTTTTAAACTTCATTTAGGTCGCCCATTGTCCATCTGTAGCAGCGGTTCCCAAACACGGGGTCGAGAATCGCAAGATGCATCATAAGGGGTCGCATAGAGGTCATGAGGCCGAGGGGGTCACCTGGGTCTTGCAGCGGTCACATGTGATATTTTTTCTTTCTTTTTAATTAAGGTGTCAAGGACTGAAGGGCAAGGCCGACGGGTGCTGTCTCATTAAGTCGGGACCATAAATTATGGTCAAGAGATTAACGCAGTTACTCTCCTTGCCCCGTGACACGTTTCACAACCGAAATTCCACACTCCTATATACTGTATACCTTTAAACTGTTCTCAGCTCAATTTACTCTACTTCCCACGGATGCGTACAGAAAATGGCAGCAAATTTCAATGAGTTGCTTACTGGGTCTTTTGCGCTCGAAAAGTCATAATTCTAGGCTGAAAATGAGGCAAGAGTAAAGGTAAATATGGGCGTTTGTGATGACATCGCAAAGTTTGGGATTATATTATGAGATATTCAGCTGTTAAAAATGGAGCTTTCAACATTCTGGTGTAAAAAAAATATTATTGTAACCGTATATCATCAAACTTATACTTAGAAATTTCTGGGCTATGTTGCTTAACCCCAGGTGTAGGAAATTGCTCAAATGACGACATACACATGAAATATGACACATAATTATACCCCCAGTTAACATAAAATTTATTAAATTATAATGCACACATGTTACATATGAAATATTAGAGAGTTGCAACTAAGAAAACTTTATTTGTTGTTGCTTAACCACATAATCATACCCCCAGGCATAAAACACTAGATGATGATATAATCGTGACAGAGTTATAACCTGTTTCTGCCAGTGTTTGCTTTTACACTTCTCAATTATGTTATGTATTTTCTGTATTTGTTTTAAAAGTTAAATACGTGTAAAAATATGTCCGTATATATTCTACGAATCTTTATATTTAATGTAATGACTTGCACTGGAAAATGCTTGGGAACCCCTGGTCTACTGTATAGTGTAAGTTGGCGTTCTAAAATCTCTGGATAACTGAGGTGCCGTAGTGCAGGGACCAGTTTGGTGGCCTTCCTTTGAACATTTTTTTATCAACTGACAGTCTAGCATATCTCAGAGACCAGACAGGGTGACAGTACTCCAGACGGGGAAGCACCTCACGCTTGAAGATCTCGATATCTGAACGACCTTCTTATAAGACTTACTAGCTTAGTTGCTTGTTTCACCTTCTCACAATGGCCCGAAAACTTCAGTTCGTTGTCAACATACACACCCAGGCCCTTTTCACATTCGATCTCTATTATTGCAGCAGCATCCAATTAAATAATGCCCTTTCTTCATCCCGTTGGGACATGTGATACTCTTCCTTACTGCTGGTACGACTTAGGTGCATCCTCTTAGACTTCGTGACATTGAATCTCAGTAGCCATTTCTTATACCCCTCTTGAAACTGATCGAGATCTTTCTGTAGCTCTTCACAGTCCGTTTAATGGCTATAAACAACATTCTGGAATCTGGCTGGGCTCGATTATTGGCGAAGATAGAGTAAACTTACGCCAGAGTGGACATATGAATCTCTAGAGTGAGCCATTTCTTATACCCCTCTTGAAACTGATCGGCATCTCAGATCTTTCTGTAGCTCTTCACAGTCCGTTTAATGGCTATAAACAACATTCTGGAATCTGACGGCTGGGCTCGATTATTGGCGAAGATAGAGTAAACTTACGCCAGAGTGGTTTCCAAGCAGTGATAAAATTAATAATTACTTCATCTTCATGTTGGTGGCGGGTACTGTACTTTACTGGGGTGTATAAACAACTACACAGGTCATGACGCAACACTGGAGAATTCTTTTGAATACAGTATTGTGTATAACAGAATAAATTAGACGTTGTGTATTGTGTCACATTTGAAAGGAACTCTACACACACAGGTGAACCTATACAGTCTCTCCTTCACCACCATAATAATTATTGCTTCACCATATTGTAATGTGTGACCATCACTAGATGCCAATTATGTTCCACTGTTAATCAGGTTAATGAGCAAGTTTTATTTTTCCTGTGAGTTTACTATCATTTAAACTTTACTTTTGAAACTATGAGGTAAATAATTAAACCAGTGTTTATTCTGCCACGGCTGATAAGTATGGATGTCATGTTACCAGATGACCCATAGTAATTAACCTATTTCTTATTATACCAGTAATATCTCTTGACAACATCACATCTGATTGAACATCCTCAGTCTTCACCTGGCCATTTAAGGGAATATGTTAGAAGTTTTACACAGAACAATTTGTTGGTTAAATCATATTATTTCACCTTGATCCGTGTTACGCAGATAACAGCTGCCAGATGCATGATTATTAGTGATGGTCAACGAGAATTTACTTGACAACAGTCCCAAATTATGCAGACAATGAGTACTAATATATTTTAAAATACTGTATATGTACATTACTACTATGAAAACACGGGAAAAAAAATATATAAATGGAGTCCTAAATGTGCGTCGCTTATAGGTTGATAAGTGACTAAAATTAAAACAAAAAGAATAATAAAGTCCTGCTGTTACTTTACCGTATATGTTGTTTCAGTTCTGATTAAAAAACGATTTAACTCAAAGTGAAAGGTTATATGAGGGATTATCCGTGGCGGTTGTATTAACGACGACAGCATCAAACACTCATCTGTCACAACTGACTACTGAGTTGTGAGCCTAAAGAAAGTTATAACACCACCAAATTTATTTTTTTGGACTATCGGTCTATTATACCAGTACTGTTCGTGTACTGTACATTGTGAATATCTGTATACTTGATCAACACTGGAGCAGGTTCAGATACATTCAGTACTTACCAACAGTATGTAACAGAGACGTAACCGACCGTCCAAGAGGCTAACGAGCCGATCAGTGGCGAAGAGGATAAAACCAAAAAAATATATCTATCTATTCATTTATTTCTCTTGATCAATATCTATCTATATATCTATCTATCTATCTATTCAACTAATGTATGATTTCTCTAAAGAGTGATGGTTCGACAATACCGTGAGCTGAGGTACGACAACTCTATAAAGTTTGTTATTGTGGTGTATTTGTAGACGGTGGAGGACGGTGGGTGTGTGCCAAGAAACTCTCCACAATGGCACAGAAAGACGGTGGGAAGTCTATTGTGAAGTATGAGCCATCGGGTGACACAGTGGCGGTGGTGAGAGAGGACGAGCAGGAAGATATGAAGTACAAGCCTCTGGTACCGGTGTATATAGTGAGGGAGGGGGAGGTACACCACCCCTCCTGGCATCATCATCATCCTCCTCCTCATCATTCACAGTTTGATCATCACCTCCAGGTAGATGATGAAGCTGTTGGCCGGAACAACCACAGTCCACTGCAGGATGAGAATGCTGGGTAAGGTCACAGTAGGTTGTACTGTAATGTGTTAGAGCAATACCATGAACTGGATGTCAAAGCCACATATTATTTTTCAGGTAATGTCTTAAGTCAGGGGTGCCACTTTAATGTTTTGTTGTTCTTTTAACAACTTAATTACATAAAGTTTATTTTTAATAGTATTTAAAACAAGTTCCAGCTTCCAATATGTACAAGTAGTTTACCTGTACTTTATACCCCCACCACCTATTGTACACCACCACTTATGATGTCACAACCTGTGTGACGTCAGTGCCTCTGGTAAATTAACATAAACTATCACAAAGGTTTATGATACTTGGCCATCAGTGAACGTCTGAACATCAGTCCAACGAAGTACCCAAATGTACCCAAAAGTATATTAAATCAGGGTAAAATCTTAACGAATATATGTTTTACATCATTAAAACCTGATTAATAATGTTTTCATTGAAATGTAGTCAAAATAATGGAATAATAAACAGCGAAAAATGCTAAATTCCAAAGAGTCACCTATCCAAAATAGAGATATAATTACCGATGTTTCTGTTACTTTGGGGTATTTAACATAGCCGTAGGATTTACTTTTCATTAGGTTAGGTTAGTGAAGTGCATCACGATGGATCTGAGTTATCTCCCTTGTTCACGAACTCTTTGGAATTTAGCGTTTGCCAATACTGAAAGTTTTTCGCTGTTTATTATTTCATCTTACAAATTACACTAAAAATATTATTAGACATGTTTTGTGTATGTATAACAGATATTCGTTAATATTTTACCCTTATTTAATATACTTTTGGGTAATTCGTTGGACCCCTGAACATTAGCTATGCCCAGGGGTTCATTGCTGCTGCAATTATTGTTCAACGATTGTCAATTTGCCAAAATGTTGAAGGTGTGAACACAGATTATGATAATTGTTAAAAAAAAGTACTTGTACTCACTGGTTGACTGGAAAGCTATAAGATACAAAATATTATTAAGAATAAACTTTTTATGAAAAACTGTACCCCTAAACTAATGAAGTATTAAGGTAGTACTCCTAAGGTAAGACATGATAAGGTCTTAACTTGTTCAACACCAACCTGGGAGTGGTCAGTGCATATCACCTAATTCATCAAGGCTCTTCAGAATCATTTATTCATTAGTTCTCTGCAGGGTCAGTATTCCGTGCCTTAAAAGAGAAGACGATAGTCAAGGTCCTGTCAAAATGCCATCAAGAAGTGGAAATACTTGGACCATGTGAGTTACTCTCCTGAAGGTAGTTTGTGTGATACAGCAGTTATACTGTAGTGTGTGACAACCACAAGTTTTACTTACATTCTCAGTAGATCTTTTTGTCCACATATGAAATGTTTGCTTAAACATTTTAAAAATGATGAATAAACAATTTAAAAACAATAAATATCTGCTCATAATTTATTCTCATCTATTTGAAAAACTAGATTACGAGTACTGTAATTATATGCAATTACTTGAGATTACTTTTATTTTACTGCATCCAGTCATTAATAAGACTTTTATAACAAAAAACAAACAAAACTTAATATCTCTAGTTTTTGTTGTTTGTTATAACTTTGACAGTTGTGTACAAGCTACTGTAATTAGTACAGTCAGGGAGGGTGAGCACACCGTAGGGGTACTGCAGCCAGTCACATACACAAACATGTCATCCTAAAGTTTATATAAATTCTGGTTTCTCTCATAAGAGTGTGAGTGAAGGTGAAGGACAAACTAAGTATGAACATTAAGGTAGTATGCACTGGCACACTGATTACTAGAGGTCATTGTTTTATCTTCATATTGACACATAAAGTGATGCTCCTTAACCTACTAGTTCCAGAATACATTTGAAAATTAATGATCCTTCCTATTAATGACTGTTCCCCCACCCTAGCTAATCGACCAAGCACTCACTGAATGACTCTGCACCTCACACCACATGAATAGTTATACAGTGTAATTTATGAGTTTATTTTAATCATGGGAAACCAAGAAGCATATCATGAGTCCGTACACATACAGTAAATATGGATAGTAGTAGGCCTGACATCCAAAAGATAGCAGATAGGAGGCAGTGACGTTATATTTAGTAATTATAAATGTAAAATATATCCAAACAGGAAATATCAGCAGTCATAGATAAGAGTAGGATTAAATATAAAGGTACTGCTCGACTTACGACCACCCGGACATACTACCGCCGCAGTCGTACCAAAATTGGTTCAAATTACGTATTTTCGAGTCACGACGTTAGTGATTGCGCTGTGTACTGACAAAATTTTCGTTTGTAATTCCATTTAAAGTGGCTGGCAAGCATAAAAGTGAGAGTTTTGTGGTGCTGAGAAGAAAAAGAGACCCATTTTAGATTTTCTATGTACCTGTATTATTTTCGCATTTTCGACTTATGACCAATTCAACTTATGACCTGGATTTGGGTCCCTAACCCCGTCGTAAGTCGGGGACTGCCTGTATACGGTACTTAACACCTTAGTCTGTCTTCTATTAAGTAGTTGTTTCAGCTAGATGAACTACAATGTATACAAACACATAGGTGCCACATCTCAAAATGCACCAGCCACTTTAGCTACCAGGTATAAATACAGCCAAATGTACCTGGTACTGAACTGAACTGAACCGAACCGAACCGAACCGAACCGAACCGAACCGAACCGAACCGAACCGAACCGAACCGAACCGAACCGAACCGAACCGTACCGTACCGTACTGTACTGTACTGTACTGTACTGTACTGTACTGTACTGTACTGTACTATACTATACTATACCAAGGGTCATGTGTACCTGAAAAGTATCCAGCTTGTAAGGTCTTGGAAACATTAAATGCTCATTAAAATAACAAGAAAATAAGTCCCCATTTGTCAGACAAGTTTGTCTCAGTGGGAGATCCAGAGAAATTAGTTTGTATAAGTTGAATTCTCGCTGGTCCTCAGCCAATGGGCCAGGGAGGTAGGTACAGTATGTGATTGCAGGTCATACAGCAACAGCATTGAGCATGGAATTTTTTAGCCTAATACAGTATAATATTGTATGACCTCACCATTATGGGTTACTTAAGAAATTATCTGAAAGGTATTTACAGTATTATTATGTGGTCATGAAATTTTGTTTGGATGATCTTGAAAATTGAAGTTGTGGATGTGTATAAAGTTATTACAGTACAGTACCATATAATGCTGTAATAAATAAAAGGGTATGCAAATTTAGTAGTGCAGTACTGTACTGTAGTCATATTGGTAAAGAAAAAAATCATAACAATACTGTACTTCATAAATTGATGCTCACACATTGCTGCTTCCTAAATGTAAAGGTGTTGTAAACCTTATGAGGATTATGGGGTACTGTAGTAAAATACTGTATCAGAGAAAACTTTGCTTATGATCTGTACTGTGAAACTCGTTGTGCATAATGGAGATGTTTGGATGCAACAAACTGAGTTTTATCCAAGGAGTTAGGCATCACTTTTCTAGTATTTGGGTGAAGGTTATCACATGTCACCATACAGCAGCCTCAGATAGTTATGACTGCTGATTTGAGATGACAAGGGACTTACATTACAGTAGTTTTAGTTTGCAAGTCTAATGGTACACCCTGCTGCCATATGGCATCACGAAAATTGTGACGAAGTCCTAAGTTGCTGATCTGACTTTCTGCCTCATTTACACACAATTGCAGGGTCTCAATTGTGTTTCTTACTTTGCCAACACAATACAGCTACTGTTTCTCACTCTTGATCTTTTTTCTTTAAGGTTCGTTATTATTATTATTAGTATTATTATTATTATTATTATTATTGCAGTGTTATTATTATTATTATTATCATTGTTATTTTATTATTTTTATTTTTGTATTTTATAATATAAATTTTACTTACCGGGGTATCTGAATTATTATTGTTGTTATTATTATTGTTATTATTATTATTAATATTATTATTAATATAATTACATTTTCGTCCCCCTGGGGCCCGGAAGTGGGTCAGTGACCTGTGCCCGGGTGGGCTAATCCCCGTTAAAAACATAAAAAATTCTCTAGTTCAGAATGGCCAGAGCTAAACTACATTTTTAAAACTTATATGACAGCCAAACTTATTGTGGAATTTAATACTGTACAATGATTACAAGTGTGTCTGCAAGAAACGTTAAACATTACATAAGATTTAGTTGTTTGAGGAAAGTTTTCACAGGTAGAGATAACTCATTGATAGTAAAGATAATAACTCATTGTGTGTGTGCTAGGAAACATCAGTCAGGATAGTGCACATTATGTGTTGATGGGGATTTGTTATCTTACTGGTCAGTTTATGTTGACTGTTATAGTAGCAGTTGTAAAGTACTGTACTGTACACTGTGAAACTAGAATTAACCTTTACGTATATGGTGGTGTTATGAGTTGACTGATAACAGGTTATCATGATGCAGTATCTGATAGAGAAGACAGAGAGGATGGTACCAATGTTCCTTACTTGTCAATTCCCAAAGTTCATGTGATGTGTGTGTTCTCTCGTGTTCATCACAACATACCGGTATGGTACAAAACCATTGGACCTTTTATGTTACTGGTCGAAGTAATGAACCATGTGAATATAGCAGAAGTGTTGTACTGCATGTGGCAGTCACCCAGGAACTTAGAGGCAAGTGAATTCCCTGAAAAATTTTTGCCTCTCACCCATCATGACTTTCACTAATATTTGTGACAAGTTGTTTATGGGAAATTGTAGTACTATCGTGCACAAAAGTCGTGTCCACTACTCAGCCACAGTGAGGTTTCGAATAGCCTTGAGTCTGAAGTTTCGAAACAGCTGAGGGAAATACTATTGTCGGCCAACAGATGTCGCCCACTGTAGTGTGTGTGTGTAATAGAGGAGGTGGGGGCTGGATGGGAGGCAGGTTTATTTATACCACCATAATTTCAAGCTGCCTTTTTAACTACGTTTTGTCTTAGTTGTTTCTTTATGGTTACGAATTCATGGAACAGGTGCAGTGTCCTGGGTTCTTATTGCTGCTCAGGTCACTATGATACTTTAAAGAATGGAATATATTAAGGATAAAAGTGAAATATGCAAAGATCAGCTAGTTTTACTCAGCGACCACGTCACAATTTTATTGTTATTCCGACAAAGAGATTATGGTAATATTTATTTATATTCCACCCATCCTTTGCTTAATAAATATTTGTGATAATATGCAATATTATATAATTATATACTTATGTTAAAAAGAGTGGAGTGAAAAAGTTATCAGTACTGTAAAATAGTATTCAGACTTAATCTAGTTCCAATTCTTCCAAGTTCCAGTGTTTAAACACCCCACCACAATATGCAAGCTTCATATATTTTGGAGTGTGCTCAGTTACCGTTAATATTGTGTGCTGAACATCATGAGCATTTCAATGATGGTAGCAATTGTAACTATGTAATTATATTGTGTTATAAGACAACACATTCCACGACGTGTCATACAGATCATTGTATACCACACAATACATAATTTGTGGCTGTTAAGTTACTTTGTTATGAATTTTCATGTGATATAGTTTAAGACATCATTAAGGACATGGATTTAAGATAACACTGTAGGTGAGTTAATATATATTAATTGTATTTACAAACAATACTAAAATCCAAACAATACACCAATACACACATCTTAGTATTTGGTCCAGCCACCCATTGCATTCAGGACTTCATCAAGGCGATTAGGGATGGAGTGACCAGCTTCAGGCACACCCCTGGTCGTCGACGTATACTCTCCCACACGTCGTAAGCTTTGGCCTCTATTGCTGCACAGGTTCGCTGCTCCCCAATATCCCAATCACGTTTCATCATGGCCCAAATATGTTCAATCGGATTAATATCACATCCTAGTGTTGGCCAGTCGATGACCTCAATTTCTGGAGGTAGTCCTTCACTATGTTGCTGGTATGAATGGGACTGTTGTCATGAACCAGCCTGATAGTGTGGGGGGCTGGAACTGCCATAGCCCGGACTGTAGGAATTAGCACTTGCTCCAGGATGTCTACATACTGCTCACCAGTGAAACGGCCATTAATCTTGACTGGTTCACCTGACCCATGTGCCCACATCCACCCCCAGAATGACACTGACACCCTACCACTCACTGCGCGATGTTGAATGTGTTTCTCTGGGGGGCCGCCAGCACTGCCTTGCTTCGGCTCCCACTGACCTGAACACCGTTTCATCGGTAAATATAATGGTTCTCCAGTATTCTTCTCTGTGTGGAAGGTGTTCCAATGCAAAGCCGAGTCAACACTCCTTGTGAGTAGGTGTTAGCCACCCTTTGTGAGCTGGAATATGGCAGTCGATCCCTGCTTCGCGTCTCGTCGTCATGTGATGGCAGTTGAGGCCCAAATTTCTTGTATGCTCCACTAATGTTCGCATTGGATATGCCGTTGCAGCTGCCACGATCATGGCGTCCATCCTTGCCGACGTTACTTGTGGCCTCCCGCTTCGAGGTTTCGTCTCCACTGAGCCCTCTTCCTCCCACCGGCGGATCCACCTCCTAATCGTCTTGGTGCTCCTCCCCACTTCGAGAGCAATGTTTGGCACAGTTGTCCCGGCTCTCCACATCCCGATGACTTGGCCTCGCTCAGCAATCACTGCCGACGAATATGCTCGTCCTGCAGGCATATCTGAAATGGCAGAGTAATATTATGTTGTGGTAACTGATGCAGGCTTTTATATACTAGAGTAAATTAATGGTATTAGTAACACCTCGGTTAAGTATTATTACTCTGACATAACGTTTTGGTAAATCTTTTAGGATCAACTGCCCAAGAAATCCTTCCTATTTCATGTATTCATAGTGAACTGCAAGTGGATCCTCCCCCCCCCCCTAAACCTCCACCATCACCCCTGCGACTGTAGAGTGAACATTCGCCGATAATCATCATCATCATCATCAAGATTTGGCTTAACCACACCACTGACACCCATTTGAGTCTCTCCTAGGGCTGGCCAGAGGGATTAGTTAACATATATTTGTGTTTCTATAATTTAGTGTTATATTGTTTGGAGGAGATTACAGTATTTCAAAAAGGTCAAAATTGAACTTAGGGAAAATTTTGGGGTCTGCTAAAATATCTTACATTATAGGGTTAGTAATGCACATTGTTCGATACCGATTACAAATAGGGCATTCAATGAGAATATGCTGGACTGTTATTTGTGTTCGGCAGTTGGAGCATATAGGTGGGGCTCCATTAGGGGAAGACATGAGTTGGCCATGCGTCAATCGCGTATGCCCAATTCTTAGACGATTCAGAATAGTTTCGTGATGTTGAGAGGATTGTTTTGATGATGACCAAGGATAAACTGATGATTTGATCATTTTAGCTTATGACTTGTTGGTTCATTTTCCCAGGACTTTTGCCAATCGTCAAATATTAATTGTTTATAGGTAGTTAGCCTCGCCGATAATCAAAATATATGGTTTTCCACTGCTTTACATATTTCTTTGACAATTTTCAGCTATGACATACTTATCTCCTATAAATAATTCATTTAAAATTAATTTTTTTACAAAGAATATTCACTGGTTCCAGAATGTATCTAAACTTACGCCAGTGATGGTCAAGTCTGGTCTTAAATAAGTTCATACTCGGTGCTATCACAACACTACCGGTAACTCTAAATACAAGGGGGAGGAGCCATGTCGTCGGTTCTGTGAGTGTTCATTACAGTAGTCCAATTCGTCCCATGGGTAGAATAGGGGGAGGGGGGTTGGGGAATGCAGGGGAAGGTAATGTGATGGGATGGAATGTTTGATTGACGTTAGTCTTGGGGAGGGATGAAGGGAAGAGGTGGGGGAGGGAGGAGTGGGGGGATGGTGGAGGGGGAGTGTGTTTAGGTGTGGTAACCCACGATGCTCAAATTATGAGGTTTATAGTTGGGTGGATAGAGGCGGGGGGGGGGAGGCTAGGCGAGGAGTTGGAACTCGTGAACGTATGATGTTGTTTTATGCAAGTTATGGAACATTACAGTATCTTCAGACGGGTTTTCACGCTATTAATAGGCCTTATGTAATTCACCACTAAGTACTACAACAGCACACAGTATGGCTGCAATTGGTAAGAAAAATAAAATATAACATGGCAAAATTTTTGCCCTGTGTAATTTTTACAACCCACCTCACGCCTAAAGTAAACCGAAAAATGCTTATGTGAATAGAAGATTTTCAACTCAATATCACATATTCTTTCACCTCTACAAATATCTGCTGTCACTCATGGGACACCCTGCAATAGTATAAGGACGACATGGGCTATGCTGACAAATTAATGTGACTTACCTGTTGGTGACGACGATAGTAGGAATGAGACCTCGGCATGTTTCAGTGTTCGACATCACCTCCTTCCCCTGGTGTGGGTGGCGCCAACCTTGGTAACAACTTGTGTATTCTCCGTGACTACCATTACTGGTAGTCACGGAGAATTAATTACTGGTGTGCCCATCAGTCTCACCGTCGTAGCCATGAACGGCAGAGATATGGTCGTTGTAGTGCTTTTATTTACCTGTTACACATCTCTCATCATGCTTAATAATATTAACTATCTTCATGACATTCTTATTGTTATCAGTGATTGTAGAATTCATAATGTTATGCTCCACCTACACACAGCCTGTTACTAGACTAACCCCCACCTCCTCTATCCCCCCCCCACACACACACTACAGTGGGCGACATCTGTTGGCCGACCTTAGCATTTCCCCCAGCTCTTTCAAAACTTCAGACTCAAGGTTATTCGAAACCTCACTGGCTGGGTAGTGGACACGACTTTTGTGCACGATAGTACAGCACTCGACGGTATCTTGTTTACAGCAATGGTCAGACCCATATTTGTGACACATTGAGCCACATGTAGTAGGCATTCTATATTGCAATGTTTATTTGTGGCCCTTGGAGCCTCACCCAGGGGAGACAGTCCACAACATAGTGCCACTGGGTATGAGACAGTACCCAACATAGTGCCACTGGGTATGAGACAGTACCCAACATAGTGTCCCTGGGTATGAGACAGTACCCAACATAGTGCCACTGGGTATGAGACAGTACCCAACATAGTACCCCTGAGTATGAGACAGTACCCAACATAGAGCCCCTGGGTATGAGACAGT
Source organism: Homarus americanus (assembly GCF_018991925.1). Lineage (NCBI taxonomy): Eukaryota > Metazoa > Arthropoda > Malacostraca > Decapoda > Nephropidae > Homarus > Homarus americanus. The sequence goes on from NW_024735554.1 coordinate 4,038,201, forward strand.
CCACAACATAATAATAATAATAATATTAATAATAATAATAATAATAATAATAATAATAATAATAATAATAATAAACGGTTTATTAATAGAGTTGCAGCCGGTGGCTGAAAATATACAGACTTACATTTGATTTAGACATAATGATATAATATGCATTGAATACATTTACAGGGTTGTACAGTACATAAATCAGGAGTTGTTTATTATTTTAACAATAGATGGGATGGTGCTGTTCTTATATCTATCGGTGCGGGCTCTTATGGGCTGAATTTTGTTGTAGTGGCGGACTGCGCGAGTTGAGTGGGGGCTGCAGGTGGCAGTGAGTGTCGATGACGAGGGTGGTGCAGTAGTCCACTGCCAAACCTTTCCAGTGCTTGGTGGTGGAGGTCACTGAGGGATGGCATTTCCAGGGTGGAGAGAGCGTTGGTGTAGCCGGAGTATTCTGCGCCGAGCATGATTCTGCAGGCCCTTTTCTGTACCTTCTCTAGCTGACGTTGTTGGGTGGAGTTGAGAGAAGACGACCAGGCTGGTGACGCATATGTAAGTTTTGGGAGAATAAAGGCGTTGTAGATGGTCCTCAGCTCTGGCGTGGGTGTCGCAAGTGACCTAAGTCGTCGTAGCCTGTAGAGACGGTACGAGGCTGCCTTGACTGTGTTATTTACATGGGCCTTCCAGTCAAGTTTGTTGTCTATAGTTACACCCAGGAGTTTGGCAGACTGCACCAGCTGGAGAGGATGGGCACCCATATAGTGCCACTGGGTATGAGACAGTACCCAACATAGTGCCCTTGGGTATGAGACAGTACCCAACATAGTGCCCCTGGGTATGAGACAGTACCCAACATAGAGCCCTTGGTATCAATGCCTAGAAAGTTTATTATGCTCTGTGGTAGGTCTACTATTTAAGTGGGTAGCTGTTGCCATAACTGAGATGTCTGCAGCTTTTCTCACCAGGTTCAAGACCATGCAGTACAGTATACCTGGATTTAACACTGAATTCTTGTGTTGTGGATGGGTGAGGTGTCAGGTCAGGAGTCAAGAATCCCAACTGAACCGAATAGGACTTTAAACTTCGACTCTCAGGTTGTGGACTTTTTAAGTGTGAGTTCTTTGCCAGGAGTAACACTGTTAATTGTCCAGTGGCTGAGTATGGTCCTGTGTGAATGTATGTGTCCCCTAAATTACTCTTTATTTTTCGTTTAGGGTAACACTTCTAAAACTGGTAAGTTACTGAGATATAGACCTGCAAAGCTGAAGTAAGTACAGTATACAAGGCAATTTGAGAATTTTTTTATTTCTTTAGTGAATTAACATATTTCATTCTTTATGTTGAATTTTTATTCTTATAATATACTGTACTGTACCATGTAAAGTAATTTTGTTTAGGTGTTTGAGTTATCACCAGTACAGATATAACCACTTGGGTACAGGGTTCTCTCTCTGCTGACTAAGATCTTATGACATTAGCCAAATAAAATTTTAAAAGTAGTATCCTGTGTTGAAGGTGTTAATATAGTCTCCACAGTAATTAGTTTTATTGTAACTAAAATTGTCTTTTGGGGGGGGGGATAATTTCACAAATCCTCATAATGTCACGAACCTTGAAGCATCATCACTGCTGAGTACGGTATATACAGTACGTACTGGTTTAGTGTCACAAAAGGTTGTATTGTTGCCACTTGTCCTTTATACCTTTGTGTGTAAAAAGTAATTACCCTGTATTAGAATATTTAGAGATTGTCAGACTCTATAGTGTTCACAAAGAATACTCATTCTTAAGCTAACCTTTTTACCTGGCAACATGACTTTAAAAAATCATAAGTTCAGGGAAATTAAAATTATGTACATGCAAACTTTTTTATTATATTGTTTAATATATTTTTCATCTTTATCTCTGATGTTTACTTCAGTTGAAGTCAATCTTACAGCACTGTACATGGATTCAGCAAGAGTTTGGAAATAGTCATGACCCATCTCCATAAGCAACACAAGTCTTTGTTACTTGTCCTTGGTCAAATTGTTCTACTGTTTATAATTGTTGTACAGTATACCTGTAGTATCTAGATTCTGTATACAGTATTGTAAACAATATACAGTACCTGCATGGTCTATGTACACCATATACAGTACCAGCATGGTCTATGTACACCATATACAGTACCAGCATGGTCTATGTACACCATATACAGTACCTGCATGGTCTATGTACACCATATACAGTACCTGCATGGTCTATGTACACCATATACAGTACCAGCATGGTCTATGTACACCATATACAGTACCAGCATACATGCACATATACAGTACCAGCATGGTCTATGTACACCATATACAGTACCAGCATGGTCTATGTACACCATATACAGTACCAGCATGGTCTATGTACACCATATACAGTACCAGCATGGTCTATGTACACCATATACAGTGCCAGCATGGTCTATGTACACCATATACAGTACCAGCATGGTCTATGTGCACACTATATACAGTACCAGCATGGTCTATGCACACCATATACAGCACCAGCATGGTCTATGTAACACCATATACAGTGCACCAGCATGGTCTATGTACACCATATACAGTACCAGCATGGTCTATGCACACCACATACAGTACCTGCATGGTCTATGTACACCATATACAGTACCTGCATGGTCTATGCACACCATATAACAGTACCAGCATGGTCTATGCACACCATATACAGTACCAGCATGGTCTATGTGTACACTATATACAGTACCAGCATGGTCTATGCACACTATATACAGTACCAGCATGGTCTATGCACACCATATACAGCACCAGCATGGTCTATGCACACCATATACAGTGCACCAGCATGGTCTATGCACACCATATACAGTACCAGCATGGTCTATGCACACCATATACAGTACCTGCATGGTCTATGTACACCATATACAGTACCTGCATGGTCTATGTACACCATATACAGTACCAGCATGGTCTATGTACACCATATACAGTACTCAGCATGGTCTATGTACACCATATACAGCACCAGCATGGTCTATGCACAACTATATACAGTGCACCAGCATGGTCTATGTACACCATATACAGTACCAGCATGGTCTATGCACACCATATACAAAAATTGTGCATGGTCTATGTACACCATATACAGTACCAGCATGGTCTATGCACACCATACAGTACCAGCATGGTCTATGCACACCATATACAGTAATTACATGGTCTATGTACACCATACAGCACCAGCATGGTCTATGCACACCATATACAGCACCAGCATGGTCTATGCACACCATATACACAGCACCAGCATGGTCTATGCACACCATATACAGTACTGCATGGTCTATGCACACCATATACAGTACCAGCATGGTCTATGTACACCATATACAGTACCAGCATGGTCTATGTACACCATATACAGTACCTGCATGGTCTATGCACACTATATACAGTACCAGCATGGTCTATGTAATAATTCATATACAGTACCAGCATGGTCTATGCACACCATATACAGTACCAGCATGGTCTATGCACACCATATATACAGTACCAGCATGGTCTATGCACACTATATACAGCACATGGTCTATGTACACTATATACAGTACCTGCATGGTCTATGCACATTCATATACAGCACCAGCATGGTCTATGTACACCATATACAGCACCAGCATGGTCTATGCACACCATATACAGTACCAGCATGGTCTATGTACACCATACAGTACCAGCATGGTCTAGTAATAACCATACAGTACCAGCATGGTCTATGTACACTATATACAGTACCAGCATGGTCTATGTAATAATTATATACAGTACCAGCATGGTCTATGCACACACCATATACAGTACCAGCATGGTCTATGCACACCATATACAGTACCAGCATGGTCTATGTACACCATATACAGCACCAGCATGGTCTATGCACACCATATACAGTACCAGCATGGTCTATGTACGCCATATACAGTACCAGCATGGTCTATGCACACCATATACAGTACCAGCATGGTCTATGCACACCATATACAGTACCAGCACATGGTCTATGTACACCATATACAGTACCAGCATGGTCTGTACACCATATACAGTACCAGCATGGTTTATGTACACCATATACAGTACCAGCATGGTCTATGGACACCATATACAGTACTACATGGTCTATGTACACCATATACAGTACCAGCATGGTCTATGCACACCATATACAGTACTAGTACATGGTCTATGTACACCATATACAGCACCAGCATGGTCTATGCACACCATATACAGTACCTGCATGGTCTATGCACACATATACAGTACCTGCACATGGTCTATGCACACCATATACAGCACCTGCATGGTCTATGTACACCATATACAGCACCAGCATGGTCTATGCACACTACATACAGTACCTGCATGGTCTGTGTGGTCTGCACCATATACGTGCATGGTCTATGTACACCATATACAGTACCTGCATGGTCTATGTACACCATATACAGTACCTGCATGGTCTATGTACACCATATACAGTACCAGCATGGTCTATGTACACCATATACAGTACCAGCATGGTCTATGTACACCATATACAGTACCAGCATGGTCTATGTACACATATACAGTACCAGCATGGTCTGTACCATATACAGTACCAGCATGGTCTATGTACCCATATCTGACCAGCATGGTCTATGTACACCATATACAGTACCTGCATGGTCTATGTACACCATATACAGTACCAGCATGGTCTATGTCACCATATACAGTCCAGCATTCTATGCCATATACAGTACCAGCATGGTCTATGTACACCATATACAGTACCAGCATGGTTATCCACCATATACAGTACCGCATGGCTTGCACCATATACAGTACCAGCATGGTCTGACACCATATACAGTACCAGCATGGTCTGTACACCATATACAGTACCAGCATGGTCTGTACACCATATACAGTACCAGCATGGTCTGCTGGCATATACAGTACCAGCATGGTCTATGTACACCATATACAGTACCAGCATGGTCTATGTACACCATATACAGTACCAGCATGGTTACATATACAACCACCAGCATGGTCTATGCACACCATATACAGTACCTGCATGGTCTGTACACCATATACAGTACCTGCAGGTCTATGTACACCATACAGTACCTGCATGGTCTATGTGCACCATATACAGTACCAGCATGGTCTATGTACACCATATACCAGTACCAGCATGGTCTGTACAGTACCAGCATGGTCTTGTGCACCATCAGTACCGCATGGTCTGTACACCATATACAGTACCAGCATGGTCTATGTACACCATATACAGTACCTGCATGGTCTATGTACACCATATACAGTCCGCATGTCTATGCACACCATATCGTACCTGCATGGTCTATGTACACCATATACAGTACCAGCATGGTCTATGTGCACCATATACAGCACCAGCATGGTCTATGCACATATATACAGTACCAGCATGTTCTATGTACACCATATACAGTACCTGCATGGTCTATGTACACATATACAGTACCTGCATGGTCTGCAACCATATACAGTACCAGCATGGTCTGTACACCATATACAGTACCAGCATGGTCTATGTGCACACCATATACATGCACCATGGTCTATGTACACCATATACAGTACCTGCATGGTCTATGTACACCATATACAGTACCAGCATGGTCTATGTACCATATACAGTACCAGCATGGTCTATGTACACCATATACAGTACCTGCATGGTCTATGTGCACCATATACAGTACCAGCATGGTCTGTGTACACCATATACAGTACCTGTGGTTATGTACACCATATACAGTACCAGCATGGTCTATGTACACCATATACAGTACCAGCATGGTCTATGTACACCATATACAGTACCAGCATGGTCTGTAGCACCATATACAGTACCAGCATGGTCTAGCACACCCATATACCCAGTACCAGCATGAGATCTTATGTTGCACCATATACAGTACCAGCATGGTCTGTGTACACCATATACAGTACTTAATGGTCTATGTACGCACACCATATACAGTACCTGCATGGTCTATATGCACCATACAGTACCTGCATGGTCTATGTGCACCATATACAGTGCCAGCATAGTCTATGTACACCATATACAGGCTGCATGGTCTGTACACCATATACAGTACCTGCATAGTTGTCATGCACCATATACAGTACCAGCATGGTCTATATTGCACCATACCAATTGCCAGCATGAGGTCTATGTACACCATATACAGTAGCATGGTCTATGTGCACCATATACAGTACCAGCATGGTCTATGTGCACCATATACAGTGCCCTTCATGGTCTGTGTGCACCATATACCACAGTGCCTGCATGGTCTATGTACACCATATACAGTACCTGCATGGTCTGTATTGCACCATATACCCAATTCCAGCATGGTCTATGTGCACCATATACAGTAGCCTGCATGAGGATCTGTGTACACCATATACGGTACCTGCATGGTCTATGTGCACCATATACAGTACCTGCATGGTCTGTATTGCACCATATACAGTGTGCCAGCATGGTCTATGCACCATATATACAGTACCAGCATGGTCTATGTACACCATATACCCAGTACCAGCATGGTCTATATTGCACCATATACAGTACTGCATAGTGCTATGTACACCATATACAGGTACCTGCCATGGTCTATGTACACCATATACAGTACCTGCATGGTCTATGTGCACCATGTAGTACCAGCATGGTCTATGTACACCATATACAGTACCAGCATGGTCTATGTGCACCATACAGTGCCCTGCATGGTCTATGTGCACCATATACAGTACCTGCATGGTCTATGTACACCATATACAGTGCCAGCATGAGATGCTGTATTTGCACCATATGCAGTGCCTGCATGGTCTGTGTGCACCATATGCAGTACCAGCATGGTCTGTGTGCACCATATACAGTGCCAGCATAGTCTGTGTTGCACCATATACAGTACCTGCATGGTCTATGTACACCATATACAGTACCTGCATGGTCTATGTACACCATATACAGTACCAGCATGGTCTATGTACACCATATACAGTACCAGCATGGTCTATGTACACCATATACAGTACCTGCATGGTCTATGTACACCATATACAGTACCAGCATGGTCTATGTACACCATATACAGTACCAGCATTACCTATACTGTACTGTACAGTTTGTTGAATTGTCCCCACATTGTCTTTATACTGTACAGTACAAGCCAAACCAATTGTAAACTTATATGATGATTTTATTGAATAATTATTATTATTATTATTATTATTATTATCATCATCATATCCTGGAGGCAAGGTACTAAGGATGTGTTCTGTGTTGACAGCTTGTGTTTCATCTGATTCCATGCATCAACTATTGGGATTAGGTCCAGTAAGTTCCCAGGCCATTTAAACACTTAAATAGCCTTACATACACTTCGTGAGGAGTGAAGTTTTGTTGTTGTTTTGGTGGGATAATGAGATGGCATATTCAGGTCCTTTTACAGTCAGTGTTGAATTGTTATTCTCACACATGTTGATATGTGTTGGTTTTTTGGGGATGACATTGCCAATTTCATCATCACTTCTCATCTCATTAACATCTGGGTTTTTTTTTGGAGGGGGGGGGGGAATAGCCCACCCAGGCACAGTTGCCAAATCCACCAAACATTGCCCGTTAAAGTACCTGTAAAAGAGAGAGAGTGAAGCAACATTGTGGCAAAGAGAAAGGGAAGAAAGATTATCAACTAAAGGAGGAGAGTCAATAAGACAAAATGCCTTTGATTCCACCCTATCTTACAGTTGGACAGAAGAAGAGCCACCCCAGATATGAGAGCAGTACTCCAAGTTAGGACGAATGAATCCCTTATAAACGTGAAGCAACTGCTCAGGAGTGAAGTAACTACTGCATCTGTACAGCATTCCCAGCTTTCGGGAGGCAGCTTTAGCAATGTTGTGGATGTGTGGCTTCCATGACATATTAGAGGAGATGGTGAGGCCTAGCATATCAATTTTAGAACTTGGCAGAATGATGCTCTGTGTTTTTTCTGTCTTCAGAATGTGAGAAAAACTGATGTAACTGCCCCAGGATACTGTAAGCTAAACACACTGGCCATGTGGAAATCATGTGCAGAGGCCCAAGGCACCACTGAATTGGGAAAAAAAATTTAATGCCTAATATAATTTGGCGGGCAGTAACTAGACCTTAATTTTAGCACTTAGAAATGTCTCTAAGTAACGGGATAAAAAAAATTGCAGACACTGTAGTTCTGTAGTACAGTATAGATGGGAGGAATTGGGAAATTATTTGAACATGTTCAGAACCCCCAAATCTGTGTATGGTATCTGCTTCTAAGGCTGTAAAAATGTGATATTTACAAATTAAGCTTCATCTGGGGAAACTTAATTCAAAGCAACAGAGGCAAGATACAGTAGTTGAGTCAGGTGTACTAGACATAGATGATTGAGGAGACTGTCATTGTCAGCAAGTAGTGACGTTTTACTGCTGCTAATATCACAGTCACTGGCTTCCATGGTAAGTGTAGGAGAACACTTTGGTTCAGCTGTTATACTGTACGTAGTGTAATACTGAGACAGTTATATAGAGTTTCAGGTAAATGAGATTGTACTCAATTGCCATTTAATCCACCTCTACCTACCCCACCTCTCCATCATCAAGGTGCCTTTTGATTTTTTATATCATGGTGTGGAATGAATCTTGTTATGTGCACCAGTATCAAGGTAATGTGTGGCTGTGCTTCTCATAATGTAGCACACTGCATAACACAGATTTATTATAAGTGTAAAGTACTTTTAATCTTACCGAAAACTGGGTGAACAAACAGTTGTCGTGCGGCCATTTGTGTCTCTGTCCCAGTTTCCCTGGCTGAAGAGAGATGTCGCTGTCACTAACAATATGTGCCCCAGGAAAAATTAAGTGTATGGCACTTTATGGAGTTTTGCACAGCTATGTAAGTGCTCAGCCCAGAGGGAGCATTGCCCACCATACAGTATCTTCATCTGTCTCACCTAGAGTTGTTAACAATATTACACATAAAGTGACCAGCTTAGAACATTGAAATTATGATGGCTTCTGTTTATCCATCCTTGGATTACTTCTGTACATAATTCTTTTTAGCATTTTAATTGATTTTTGCACTGGTAAGGCCTTGTGTGCTTCGTAAATACAATTCAGGTTGTTTGTATTAAGAATGATGTATGGCATACACCTAAAAACACCTTGAAATTGGGGTAAAACATTACCTATGTTATTCCTTGTGGAAACTCTTCATTGAAGATTATGAAAGATCTTTAAATTAACAAAAATCACTGCCAGACATTTTGAACTTGTCTTCTGAATATAGAATATCTCAATTTCAGGTACATCCAACATACCATTCGAGAGAATGAAATTGTGATGCATATCCACCCAGGAGAATCAGGGATGCAAATGCCAGATGAACCAAGTCATGCCACACTTACCATCCAGGCCACAGATCCTGCCACCAACACCACCACAACTCGCCGATTCCATTGCACATACCAAGGCTGTGACCGCACCTATAGCACTCCAGGCAACTTACGTACACATTTAAAGACACACAGAGGTAAGCTCATGACTTATACAGTACAGTCTTTTACTTTTACTTTTTTACTTTTATCCTCTTCACCACTGATCGGCTTGTTAGCCGCCCGGGCGATCGGTCACGTCTCTGTCACGCACTTGGTTTATAAATTGAAGTTCTGTACTGTATCTGTATCTCTAAATCTCTCACATTCTTGCTTCACAAGCAAGTGGCAATTGCTTTATTTTTTTTTTAGTAAATTCTTGAATGGAGAATTCTTCAGGTGTGTATGGGACCATTCTCTCCTGGTATTCTCTGTGGTGAATTATTATTATGGGTACAAGAGTTGTGTAAATGTCAGTAACCTCTGGAGCTCTCCATGGCATCATAAAACTTTAAACGTTTGGATAACTTCATGTTTCATGTTATTTAATCATGCCAGTTTTTCAGTTTTCTATCAAAATTAACTGATTCCAGGAGAATTCAGATTCCAGTGTCGAGCTACAGGATGTGGCAAGGCATTTCTCACGTCATATTCACTCAAGGTGCACCTCAGAGTCCACGCCCAGCAGAAGCCTTACACTTGTGAAAATGATGGATGCCAAAAAGCCTTCACTACTTTGTACAGGTGAGACACTCACATGTTCTTACCTCTCATTTTACTATTGTTGATGGATTATAGGCAGTCCCTTATTTGCGAAGGTTTGATTTGAAAAAAAAAAAACTTGAATTTGCAAGGAAAATATTGTCCCATGATTTTTATTTACAAAAGATAAACCCAAAGTTATGAAAAAGAAATGTGCTATTTTCAAATATTTTACCTAGTAAAACTTTTTTTTACGACCAGTATGCTTACTTGTTTCATTAGTCTCTGACTCTCACAAAAATTGTGACCAAGTCCCAGGTTGCTGATCAGACTTTCTGCCTCATTTACACACAATTACAGGGTCTCAATTGTTTCTCTTACTTTGACAACACAACATTCATATATTGTTTCTCACTATTGATATTTTTTGGGGTATTTTTGTATTTATTTACGGTCCATTATTGTAATTATTATTATCATTATTTTGTTTTATTTTTTAATAAATTTTTGTATTGATTTTTATTAATTATTATTACCTGTACTTTATTATTATTATTATTATTATTATTATTATTATTGTTATTATTATTATTATTATTATTATATTTTCGCTACCACGCCCCTATGTGGGTCAGTGACCTGTGCCTGGGTGGTCCCCGAGATATGCTAGGGACTGTCAGTTGATTGAAAATGTCCAAAGGAGGGCCACCGGACTGGTGCCTGCATTACGGCACCATAGCTACCCTGAGAGATGAAGAGCACCTGAAATTGCCTAGCTTATACTACAGACCGGCAAGGGGCGACCTAATTGAGGTGTATAAGCATCTCAAAGGGCACTACTCTGTCGAGTGCCCTTACCTGGAGCTCAAGGTTGAAGAATACCACAAGCCCAGAAAACAGCGAGGGGTAACTTTTTCTGGGTGAGAGTTGTGAACTCTTGGAACAATCTGCCAGAGTGTTGTGACAGCACCGAGTGTGAGCTCTTTCAAGACCAGACTTGACCAACACTGGAGCGGGTTCAGATACACTCAGAAGCCTGTGCATGCCCAGTACCTGCAACAGCACGTAACAGAGATGTGACCAATCACCCAAGCGGCTAAAGAGCCGATCAGTGGTGAAGAGGATATGAAAAATAAATAAATAAAAACATTTTCATGGCATTTTAAAAAATTTGGGGGGATTAAATTTGTTTTGAAGAAGTGTATCTGAGCCTTTATAATAGGAATACTTATGGGAAAATGGAGACGCTTATAGTTCATAATAATGGGTAGAATGTTCTTTACTTAAATACTTTAATACAAAAGGCATAACTAGAGACAGATGTTGTGAAGGAAATTTGATAATACAGGTACATTAGTAACAATACAGTAATAGCAACAGGATACTGGGATAGAGAGTTAATGAAAAACTTGTAATTGGATTGTTGTAAGAAAATGTAATGATATTCTCCCTCAGATAAGAATTTTTTTAATAACTTCTTCCTATTATGCACCAGTCTATTGTTTCAGATTATTTACTGCAACTTTTATTACATCCCACAAGAGGAGGATGTCTCTCACTGATCTCTTGTGGTGCTTCTTCATCTTCTCCCGTTCTCATCCATCGTTTATATGTGTATTTATTTCACTAAGTTGCTCATGTATGTTGCTGCTGTGGTCAGGGTGGTGGAGTTCAGGTTCAGTACTATGGCCAGCAGTGGAAGGGCAAGTTCAGATGACACTCTCCTTGCATGATACAGGTTTTAATATCTCAATGGCACTAGTTGTTGTGGTGTTTTTGTAAATGTTATTTCTTTTGTTTAGATTGAGAGCCCACCAGCGCCTTCACAATGGGGACACATTCAACTGTAGCCAGGATGGTTGTGTTCGTATCTTCACTACACTGTCAGACTTGAGGAAGCATGTTCGCACCCACACTGGAGAGAAACCATTTAAGTATGTGCAGTTATTGATGTTTCTTTATATAATATATTTATGCTTATTCGAACTATGTTTTACAGTTCACTCAAAGATTTATTTAAGTTTTGATACTACTAGTTTGAGTGTACAGCTAATATCAAGAGATTAACTAAATACTGTATTGAATTTTATGAGAATGGTTTATTTGCTACTCATTTATTTTTGGTTTAATTCACAAGACTTATTGGTGGTAGGAAATGGGTGCAGGTGTACAAGACATGTGTCTCTCCTACAGGTGTGAAGAAGATGGTTGTGGCAAGTCCTTCACTGTGAGTCATCATCTTCGAACTCATAAACGGATACACACTGGTACGCTGAAACACCAGCTTAATTACTAACAGTGAACATTTTATCTCTTAGAATGTTTCTTGACAATAGTGTGACTTATATGTTCAGGGATACTCAAGGCTACATCAGTTTCATTGATGTATCCAACAACTATCAAAGGTACAGTAAATCCTCTATTTACATCATTCCTAATTATGTCTTTTTCCCCTTACCATCGTTGACATAGGGTATTGGGAACAAATTTTGGCTTAAATTGCGTTGTTTCAAATTACTTAACTTCTTTTTGAAAAATTTAAATATTCGTGCGCCACTGTCTCTACTTTGAGCAGCCTCCACACACAATTTTCTCTGCCATCTCTGGTTAGTGTTAAAGCTTATTTATTCAGCACTTACTGTATTTCCATGCATAAGTAAGGGTTTGTTCAACTTATGTTGATATTTAATAGGAAATATGGGATTTAGGTACTGTATAAAAATAAGTTTCTCATAGTTGCATCTGCTAGTTCCTGTGATCAGTTGTTTAGTTTCTGTCCAATGCTATTAATTCACATTTTCACCACATATGTTGTTTGGCTTTGCTTCCTTTGATAAATGTGTAACATTTCAATAATCTAACTAGAAATGTTTAGATTCCTGTTTAACAGTTACAAAAAAGAAAGAAAATTGCAAAGAAAACCTCATATGAATTAAATTATGTGGCAGATGCTAAAGTATTCAGAATACTGTAGCTAGGAAATTCGTGGGTAGAAACAAGGATGATGGTGAGAAGTGCATAAGAAGTGACCATGGTAAAGTGGTTGTTGATGGCAAGGAAATCAAGGATGCCTGGAGAAAATACTACAATTAACTTTTGAATGAGGAATACGAATAGTACAGTGGCCGCCTAGGGGTAGCAGAACCGGTGCAGGAACCATGCCTAATGATTGAAAACAACTGGGTGAAGAAAGACATTGACATATGGAATAATGGAAAGGCATGTGAAAGCTTTGTAATGGTTGCAGAAATGCTGAAAGCATCAGGCGATGTAGGCATGTGTTGGTGATAACCGAATTGATGAATGCCATCAAGGTGGAATGTGCTGTTCCAGACAACTGGCAGAAGATTGTGATCATAAATACTTACAAGGGTAAAGGTGAAGCACTGGAGTACAGGAACTACAGGGGCCTTAAGTTGCTAGATCAGATTATGAAAGTAGTGGAAAGGGTGATTGAGAAACCGGTAAGGGAAAAAGTGGACATACCGGGCAAAATAAAGTTTGGGTTTATGCCAGGTATGGGGTCTACAGAGGAAACACTTATGGCCAGGCAACTATAAAAGAAATATCTAGGGAAGGAGAGAAGTTTGTATTTTGGAGACTTGGAGAAGGCATGACGAGTACATTACCATGTGAAGCAGTATTGAGTAACCTAGGGGTCAAGGAGAACAATATTTGAGTGGTTATGGCATTATATGAAGGCTCAAAAACCTCTGTGAGGCTGAATGGTGAAGAAAATGGGGGATTTGAGATGAAAATAGGGATCTGTCTTAAACCTCTTCTGTTTGTTGTGGTGCCAAAGCTAATGTCACATGACTTTACAGTTAAGAAACTGACAAGAGAGACTGCAAGAGTCTGTCCAGAGACTAACCCGTTTAAGCGTGGAAAATGGATGTAAAATATCAATGATCGTGATTTCTGCCAATAAGCATTAGACTAATTTACCCGGCAGGCACAACGCATTAGTTAAAGAGCATGACACACACCCTAGCTCCGGCACAGTAATATAGCAGGGATATCACACAGTACTGTACATATACCCTGACTGAACTTTATAAAATCTTCAATATTTACTGATTTTTTGTCTATTTACATACTGAAGCAATGTAAATTTTAATGGCGATTTTACAAAATAAATATCTATCTGTTTATCTATACTGTATTGTATATGTGCTTGTTTAGAATATCTACAATACTGTACCTCTTTTGGTAAGGATTAAATGTTTGTTCTGTGCAGTGTGGCCAATAAACTCCTTTCAGGAACCCATCTCCCATATACAGTACTGTATAACATTTAGTCTATTGGAAATAGATACCAACTTACATCATTTCGCCTAACATCGTGTCTTTAGGAATTCATCCACAATGTAGATAGAGGACTTACTGTACAGTATATTATTGAAACTTTGCTGGACACTTTAAATTATAAAAGCTTTTTAAGATATGTCTCAAAAAGGTTACAAGTTACAACCATAGTGTCATCTTTTATTGTTGTGACTACCATAGTTCATTAATTACTAGACATAATCAATTGTCTTTGAAGCTTTTGTAAAATGATGTTATGGCATGCAACTTTTTGGACTGCAGGAAAAGTACACATTCTTACTACTGTACTGTGCTTTCAGGTGAACGGCCATATATGTGTGTGGAACGGAACTGTCAGAAGGCCTTTACAACCAACTACTCAAGAAAAAGTCATATGCGGGTCCACAAACGTAACTCAGATAACAAGGAGCAGCAGGAGGAACATAAGTTGATACAGACACCACTACAACACAACTTGTCCAACCTTAACCAATCTCCAAATTCTGTTCTTCCTCAAAAGAAAGTATGATTATCACAGTTGACTGTTTTGTATTCATTTATATGAGAGACCATAGTGTTTAGTGTTAAAAATGTTGTAGCTATATACATCAGGGCCTTGCTGTTGTAGGGGTTAGGTTCTTGTAAATTGCCACAAACCACAAATTCATGAAGTGTAAACTTAAAGGGTAATGGGGAAAATGTGGTTTCTGTGGTCAGCTTTCAAATTTGTCACTCCATTTTGCCAAACTATATCTTAATTAACAGGTTTAAAAAAAAAATTCACAATAACATAATCGTATCCCTGTTGTAGATTGATTGATTTTATTGGGAATAATCACGTACAGGATACAATAAATGAAGAATGAATAAAAACAAGATATAAATTCCTTATACAGTACACCTATCTGTATGGAACTCTGAGGACAACACAAAAGTCAAAACATGTAATTTAAATGAGTAAATTTAATTGTTGTAAAGTAAATATAAGAACATTTTTACGGTGAACATTACGTTGTTTAGGTAGTCCTCACTACTTTAGGTTTTGGTAATGTTTGGTGTGATCCATTGATGTAGACTGTAGGTAAAACATTGTGTCAGTTTTATCATTGCCTTTATCACACTCACTGACTCCTCCACTTTTGGCCACATACAGTACAGTTGATGCTTGGTTAGTCGTCTTTATATACATTAGGATAGTTTTACAGTAAACATGATTTTTCTTGGTTATTTTATAATTTTGTAGCTAATACTTGGAAGTTTGTGGGTTGCAGCTTAAGAGGAGCAGTAGCCAGGTCAATCAACTAGCTGTTCTGCTAACTCGACCTGCATTTATCTGTGCTTCTGCAACTTATGGCAGCTGTTATGTATTAATGGGTTCTTTGTTGTAGCTGAAGGGCTCCCAACTTACCGTGTGGTTCTGGGTTCAGCTCAGGCCCATTGTGTGATCGTGCAACATAGCATAGCAGAGAAAATGAACCGTCTTCTAACATTCCTCGTTTCTTCACAACCATATTTTACAACTGGATCTTACACAGTGAACTTGAATAACCTTGTGGGATGCTGAGCCTGTACAGACTGATGATGTGATCTTGAGGGAGAGAGAAAATGGCGCTCATATTCTTCCGCTCTGTTCTAACGTTATGCTCTGTGGCAACTATTTTTTTCTCATGCCAGCCCATAAATTGTCAATCCGCAAACCACGGCTCAAAAATCATATCAAAAAAGAAAATTCGCAAAGGGAAGTGCATGAACAGCAGGGCCCTTCTGTAAGGCTTTAGTTACTGAGTGATGGATGAAGCCTATTTCTGGTTGAGATTAAGGAATATTTATCTGCCAAAGTGAAAATCCTTGTACTGCATTTACTTTGTAACATCTCTTTGTTATGTTGATTGGAGATGGAGGATGTGAAGGTCTCATATATTTCAGTGTTGGCTAATCAAATATGCTAACACATTTGTTTATCCACTTTTACTTTTCATCTCTGCATCTGTAATTCGTTTTTGTTTTCTGTATGTTGATGAGTTCAATCATGAAAGTTGGTCATCATCAGGTGGCGGAGGAGACAAGACAGGTGACAAAGAAGCAAGACAGTAGTGATTCAGCGGGCATGAGTGGTGATGGTGGAGGCAGAAGAGGAGGGTGTTGTGGAGGACAGAGTGGTGGTGATGGTGGAGGCAGAAAAGGAGGGTGTTGTGGAGGACAGCAGCATCAGTTCTCCAATACAGCTGCTCCAAAGCCTAAAGGTTTGTAATGAGATTATTTTCATTGCCTTTACAGTACTTCCTCTAAGTTATCTCTCAAACACATTGTGATCACATCAGTTTACATGAGGCAGAAAAATTTACTCTGTATCAAAACACCTTTTCTGTGACTTACCTAATTTGTTTTATTGGTCGTTGTGAAATAACTATAATAAAGTTAATCAAGAAAAATAATACTAGCCAGAGTTGGTATTTTGCAGTTTTTGCAATCATTCCTGTGGAAGGAGATGCAGGAAAGAGTCCTACTAGTCTCACATTACAGGATTTCTTGGAATCTGAAACTCTCAGATGCAACCCAAATATGAAGGTTAGTCATCAGCTCATGGACATGGAATAATACTTCATGACTTGAGATTCAGCTTTAAGTTATGTTTTAATGAGTTTTTCCCTCTTCCCCCACCCCTCCCTTTCTTGTAAGCCCTCCCCTTTATGGTGCAGGCTGTCTGAGTAACACAGACTATCCTGCTACTCCCTCTCATGCATCCTCTTTCACTGCTGTAACAAATGTCTTCTATTAAGGAGTAACAGAGCACGTCCCTTGTATGTTCATCTGGGATACTCCTATTGTTTGATACAACCTAACACTACGCCATCAACCCTCACTTGGTGTCTAAATGTAATCTTTTGCCTCACATAGTAGATAAGGATTGGAAGATGGTGTGATTTCAGCAATTCTTTCTCTGCATCCATAGTTAGCTTCTTACCAAGTATGTACAGTATACCTCAAGTAGAAATACCATAATCATCCATCCCAATTAACAGTCATCAACTACAGTATATAGATGGGATATCTACCCTAACCATCTAAGCAAGTGCCTAAACAATCTTTAAAGTAACTCAGTAGGATCAGTTTAACACCACTGGATTTAACAGGGTCGATGACATCATAAAAAAAGGGCTGTATTCTTTTTTTTTTTTACATGTATAGCGCAAGAGCATAAAAGTTATCTACTTGAAACCTGTGAGTATTGCAGATGACTGTCATATGAGTCAGTCTGTTGCTCAACTTACACAATTATAATGTATGGGGACTGCAGGGTGATTTTTTTAAAGATTTTAAAGTTTGCAGTGCGGTATCAGTTTCCTTAACACACTAGTAAATATTCACAAAGAAATTATTAAAACACTGTTTCTTGCTAAATGACAGTTTAGAAGAAGGTCATTCAGCATTTGCATTTCAGAAATTAAAGGTGAAGGGTTTTGGTGGAAGCATTGGAGGAGAGAGTGTGTCAGCAATTCACAGTGACTTAATCACAGAATTATTTAACAAAGAAACCAAAGGAACTGCTGGGCCTTGTTGTGATGGTATGAGTCCAGACACAGAGGCTGTAAATACATGGGTAAGAACCATCCACATTCACAGTTATCTCCAGAAGGCCTTTAGGAAGTAAATACTCATGCAGACACCTTCCAAGCATAAAGAACTGAGTCAGGGTGACAAATAAAATCATGCAGATCATATGAAAAGTCAAAAGAGCCAACTTAGAATCTATGGTGTTGATCGCACCGACAAATGCCCACCAAAATGTTTACCAACTGGTCTTCAAATAGAAAGTGAGAATACGGCGCACAAGCTTTTCAATAATTATTCATTACTGGAACATATAGAATTCTTTATGCATTCTTACAGTTATTAAATGCTTATTGTTTTAATATAACTCAGTTGTAATAATGGGTGGAGTTAATGCAGGTTGGTAGTGGTGGTGGGTGGTCAGTTGACAAACAGCCAAGATGGAGATTACTCACTACATTAACCAGGTAGTCTTTCTCAATCTTTACGTGTATCTTTACCAATTTTTTTTTTTTTGTATATTTGAGAACATCAAGGTTGCTGGATAATAGGGAATCAACCTGTATCTGTATTTATTCTATCTATATTTTATAATTAATTATTTTACTTTGAATTATTATTTTTAATGAAACAAATTTTATTTTTCAATTTGAATGCCCTGATTAAGGTAATAGAGTACTGTACTGTACTGTGTTAACAGAAAATTTTGGTTTAATTTTTTATGGCTGGGGAGGCAATGTAACCTCGGTTGCTGAAGCCCCATCCAAAATTCACTACCACTCATTAACAGTCAAGAATTATGCCAATATCTCCTAAGTGATGATATTTGGAATGTTTACTCATGCAGGTCATTTCATACCATATTATATATTGGCAGGAACCAAGAACATAATCTCTCCTTTCATTTGGTGTCACTCATTCACTCTCACAGCTGTAACACATGTATTCTACCAAGGTGTTCCCCTCGCTCAACAAACTCCTATGTACAGTACAAGTTCAATAATCTGTCACCCGGGAGGGAGAGATGGAGGTGCCGACCCGTCAGATACACCGGTCACTTTATTTTCACTTGTATGAGATACTGTATACTGTATTGTACACTACAGTAGATCATATAGTTTTCTTGCATATTGTAAAGTCAAATAAATAATAGAATGTGCAATGGTATAATGATAATTACGTTGGATACAGTAAAATTGTCTCGTCACTTTTTCATGTCGGACTAATGGACTTTCGCTGTATCTGTCGGTTTTACCCAAGTTACTTCACACAACTTAGTATCACCATCACCACTGCATAACATGAATGATGTTTAGAGGAATATTGGGGTAAAATATGCCAGGTTATGATTTTTTTTAAACAACTAAAGGATGATGGCCGTAGAATGTGTTAATCTCTGATGTGTTGCTCCTTTTTACCCAGATCAGATAACTTCACTTAACAATACATAACAAGTTTAATTTTTAACGAGTGTATGAAGTTGATGATGTGTTTTAAAACTTGTATCTTGTGCCCAAGTTTTATTATAGTTTTGATTCACAGGTACCAATTGTTAAAGCCACCGATGATACCACAGTTGGTCGTCTCCTCCGAGAGTCACAGACTATTACAGATTTGGCTCAGGTCAGAAAATAATAGTACTGTATTATGTATCAAATAGGATTTAGATTTTTCATTACATCCATTAGGGTATTATGTACAGTAAATATGAGAGAGAAGTTCAGCACCTGATGGTGGACTTTTTAGATTTTTAATTAAATAAAGGTGATTAACCTCTAGTGATTTTGAATAAATGAGTGATTTATATTATTTTAATTTTGCTTTTTAAACCTAATAAGATTTTTATTTTATTTATATCGTAGTTTCAAATGAGTTCAGTTTTTGGCGTCAATTGCCCATCGGCTGCGGCGCCAGATATTTTGCTCAATCAATCAAACAACCTCCACTTTTAATTCAAACACTGAGATTTTAGAGGGACTATTTTTCAATAGATTTCTATGTTATAAAATGGGATTGTTTAATTCTGGTCCTAAATGATTTTTGTTTTACTATTACAGGATGGTGACAGTGATGACCGTGGCTTGTTGGAGAAGATAACTGCTCATGCAGATATATGCAAGTGCAACCCATGTCGATGTGACCCCTTAAGAGGTAATGAATGCTCATGTAATGCCATTGCTGATGCAGAATCACCTCTAGGCACAAGTTCACCACAGATTGTATCTGGAGATTCCACCTCAAATCCTGTGCCTACATCACCTCTCACTATATCTCAGACTTCAAAAGAAAATGAACTTTTCCAGGAATCTGGCCTTGAAACTCCAATAAATACATCTTCCAGTCAGTTGCAAAGTGTTTTTGATGTGAAATCTGAAGAGGTCAGTAAATATTCGGCAAATACCAAAGAGCGTGTAACCCCGTCATCGTTGTTAGTTACGGACTCGGTACGCTCTGATTGTCCCACAGAAGTATTAGCTGCTCCTGATGTTATAGATCATGCGAGGTCACTTGAAACCCCAGATCGTCAAATTTCCGTGGAAGAATTTCTACGTGAAACGGTTGGCCTCAACTCAACTACGGCAAATAACCCTCAAGAATCACGTAGGTCTGTACAGTCAAGTTTAGAATCTTTACTCCCAGGGCCTTCAGGGCGACACAGCTCAGCCTCTGCTTTTCCAGGGTTAGCGAACTTAGATGATATGAGCACTTTAGCCTCCCCTTCAATGGAAGATCTCATTGTATCCCCACTGTCTCATGGGGCTGTGTTCGGTGCATCAGACAAGTGTGCAGTAGGTGGGATCAATCCCTCTGGGGGACTAAATAGTGATAGCACATCCATGGATCACACATTTGATGTGGACATGACTACATCAGATTTATCAACAGACTTCCCTTTTTCTTCTCCTAATATGATAGAGGCTTTGCTTACAGATGACATAGGGAGTCTGTCTACACTGTCCTCCCACCACTCTATCACTACTAGCAACTCTGCTCATACTTTTGCTACCACTGTTACACCATCAGCTGCCAGTGCTGTTACTCCCTCTGTTACAACACATGCCACACAACTGGTGCAACATACTCAACCATCAACATCATCAGGAGATACATCGTCCACTAATGCTATGAACTCTACTAGTTCAAAGCCATCATCTTCATCTTGCTGTGGGTATTTTGATGTTCAGAAGGAGCAGCAACATCAGGTGACATCTCAGGAATGTTGTAGGCAGTGGACTAAAACTAAGTCTTGTTGCTCGACCCCGACCCCCCAGTCACGTAGCTGCTGTACGCCACCATCCACTCAAGTGTCCTCAGGTTGCTGCACCTCAAACCCGCTGGGAAACAGTTGGTGTGGATCATCATCAACACAATCTCTCATAGCCTCACTTTCTTGTTCTTCACATATAGAAACAATGTCATCAGGCTCCTGCTGCTCAAATAAAGCAAACTCACCATCTCATTCCAGCAGTACAGCCACAAAATCACCCTTGTCCACTCCAGATCTCAGTAATCATCAAGCATCAACCTCTCACAATATTCAGCAATCACGACTCCAGATGTCTTCATCATGTAGTGCCCAGCATCACACCACTGTAGGTGGAGACCTCTCATCATCTCATGATTCTCATCACCATCGCCAAGATCATCACCACTCAGATCACCACTCCCAAGATCACCATCACCAAGATCATCACCACCCCCAAGATCATCACCACCCCCAAGATCATCACCACCCCCAAGATAATCCCCACCAAAATCATCACCGTACAGATCACCACCACCAAGATCATCATCACTCAGATCACCACCACCTCTCTCAATCAGAACACAAACATGACCGCCAACACCTTATTTCTAAAACTGAACACCAACATGACCATTCTCAATCAGAATGCCATCACCACCACTCAGAACCTAAACAGCATCATCATCACTCAGACTCAGAGCAGCAACACCTCCATCCAGAGACCGAGCACCAGTCCCATCACACTAAAGCCGAGCATCACCACCACCTCCACTCAGACCCCGGTCATCAACAACAATTTCACGGGAACTTTGGAGGCGGCTCAGAATCCCGAACAAGTGATGCTCGTCACAATTCTGGGTTAGATTTAGTACTGAGGAAGGACGATGATGATTCTTGTTGTGTTGTCATTTGCACCAACAAATTACAAATGCTCAGGAATGTACTTGCCAAATGTGAGTGTACAGATCATGAGCGCTCAGCTGGTCCTGTGGACTTACAGGCTCTGTTGAATGATGCCTTGATGGAATGGGAAACTTCAGACCCCAGTGGAGCACAGTCCTTCAACGGCACCCACCAGACTACACACAATCCACAAGCCAGTGATGCCACTTTAAGTTGGCAGTAGCATATCTGTTGAGTGTGTGTTTTTGTCTTGTAGAACATTCACTTTATAAAATAACTACAGGACTGCTGTGGTTTCAGAAATTTGGTTTTGGTACCTGGTAAGTGTTTCTGCGGCAAGACAGCTTAACCATGTGCTGGATTGTTCATGGCACCGGAGATGTAAGATAAAGGTAATTGTCAAAAGTATAAAAAGGGGATAATTTTATACTCACTTTGTCATTGCATATGTGATAAACTACTAAATGATAGAATATTTCACTGTTTAAAAAGTTCTAAGTTTTATTACACATTTATTACATGATAGAATATCCAATTGATCTTGAAAAAAATCTAAACAGAGGTTGTTTTTAAATTAATTAACTTAAATGACTACAGTATACATATATACAATGTAAGTTCATATTTACCCTATCTTAAAAGGCAGTGTGATGTAAGACTTATTTTAATGCCTGCATAATGCTTCTATTTTGTCAAAGTTTATCTGTGATCAATATTTGTGCAATTTTGTACAGAGATTTTATATAAAAACTTTATTGAGTTATGTGTTAAGAGGGAACAGTACAGTACTATATTACAATGATTATTTAAGGCTGTTTAAGAAATGAGGAAGCTTCTGAGTGACATTTTTAAAATTATAGACTGAATTAGAAAGTAGACCTGGCCTATTACCCCAGCAACTAGCTTTAAACTGGTATATGGCTATGATCTGTTATAACAGGGTGAGTCCATTTACTGTACATATAGTACTGGCAGGCCCCAGTTTATGAAAGGGTTCCATTCCTGATATACCTTTCAAAAATTAATATTTCATAAAACAATGCTCATTTTCCCATTGACTCCCATTATAAAAGCTGAGAAATGTTCCCACAAAAATAATTCCACAAAATGCCACTAAATGCTACAAAACATGTATTCGGTGAAAATGTTTTGTCTTTACAGTGATTTTACAGTATAAACTGTATTTAATATAATTATTTTTATCATTTCACCACTTATCAATTTACTAGCTGTACAGGCAGTTGGTTTTATTATGAATTAATATTTTATTCTTTCCACTGATTCATGATGAAAAAAGAACATTGAGTAAGTAAGCATCTTACATGTAAAAATAAATACATTATTTTAGTACATTTTCATTATAACTGCAATTTTTTTTTCTCATAACTAAGGAATTTTTGTTCATAAATCAATGTCAGGTAAAAAAAAATAATAATTTCAAATACAGTTCAGTATTCATAAACTGAAGCCTCATAAATTGAAGACTACCTATAGTCTATGCCTATGGTGTTGCAAACCCAGGTCTCAGGATCTCTGACATTTATGTAAATTACTTAATGAGCACCCATTAAAGGTGGCCTTGCTGAGGGAAGGAGGCCAGTGGCCTGTTAATGATCCACACATTGTTCTTGATACTTTTGTCCAGGACTATTTTGAAGCGCGGTATTGTTCTTGATTCCACAGCTTGGGCTGGTAGACTTTTGCATAGGTCTACCATCCTCTGTGTGAAGAAGTATTTCTTGCATGACACCTTTGCGAACTTTAAACAGTGCTTGCTCATGTTGGTGGCATGTGACATCATGAAAAATTGGCCTGGGTTTACAGTTTTCATCCCTTTGAATGGTATGCTAGCTGGGGGCAAGATTCCAATGCCTGTACTGTATATGGTAGTCCAGATGGGTAAATATGAGATACAGCACAGCAATACTTATAAAGATGAAGGAGCTATTCTTATACAGTATTTGTATTTGAAGGTACGACTTATCATTCCTAACATTCAGTTGGCTTTTTTTTTACCATTGCTCCTGTTTGTTGTGCTGCCTTAAGCTAGTGATCTATTACAACACTTAGATCTTTTTCCTTATCAACAATATCCAGGAAAGTGTTATTCATAGAATAATTGTGACTAGGGCTGCTGTAACCCACATGCAGTCTTACATTATGTAATGTAATACATTTACCAATCTTGTAGCCATTTGACCAGTTCATGCAGATCTTTTTGCATGGTTATGACATCTTGACTTCCCATCTTCCCAAGTACAGTACTTTACAATAAACCCTCCCAACACCTGACTAATTTGTGCAAGCCCTGTCTATTATTAGGAAGATTCCCTTGATGGAAGGTTCCATTTTCTTCCATTCTCATCCATCAAAATACACATCTTATTTGGTAATGAATATTATACAGTATAAATAGAAATTCCTTTTACCTTAATTATGGGGGTTCAGTACTTTGGTACTCTTCTTTATACGCTGGCCTGGCATAAATGTGGTAATGTTTCACGGGATAATGCCAAACAACACACTGAACATATCGGAAAGATTCATTTGGACAAATGGTTATAAGTTAGCAAAGGAAACAAGGGGTCAGAGAGACAACATTGCTGCTGATGTTTCGTTGCGAAGGATTCCTTTGAAAGAAATCCTTCATGGTGAGACATCAGGAGTAAAATTCTTTGACCCCATGTTTCCTTGGTCATGGCAAGTGCCTTGTTTATTGTGGATGTTGCCCTTTCAAACACTCTTATCTTAAAGTTGATGGAACTTGTTGTAACAGAGCATACTGGACAGTGAATGTAGCTTGAAGCTTGTGAGTTAAGGTTAGGAGTCTACCTATCCTTACTATAGCTGGGAATTTACAGTCATATTTATTATTAGCGTATTATATAATCTGTGTAACATCAGATTATCCATTATATTATATATTAAGATAATCCCACACAATTGTATTATGCCTGCAGGATAGGTAGGTGCAGGTCTGTACTTCCTGGGAGGATGTGTGTTTTTACCATTTTAGGAAATGCACTCATTGAATTTCACAAGTGGTTCACTAGTTGACCTTGTATCTCAATAATGCTTACTTGTTAAGTTTTATAATTTTACAGTACCTGTAGAGGATTTGAAAATCTCCATTATGAAAACTCTCTTCCTCATAGGCTCAAAGAGGATAAGCTGATATCTGAGCTTCAAGCACTAAGGAGGGGGATTATTTCTGTGTCTGCTGCATTACTTTAACAGTATACCCCGGTCTTATCCCCAGTTTGAAGATCTTAACAAAGAAGCAGATGCCTGTGCACCTTATTTCTAGCTGGCTTTGAGTTATTGAAGCTGCCTGAGGTGGTCACAAACCATAAATTGGGGATTGACCCTGAAAGTTCCACTTTTAGCAGGGCAGATATCAGGTAAGTTACTCTCCATCTCATCTCTTGGGAATGTTTGAGTAAACTGGAAACTGAAGTAGGTCATCCTGCTTTACTTGGCTATTATCTTGTAGCAATCCTGTTAGTGTAGTGATGAGACCCTTTGCCCTTAAGTTGCAGTCAGGGAGGAATAATAGTTTTCTTTTTGAATTAGCTCTTTAAGATAAGTTGTAATTTCACAACAGACACATATGTCAACAGATCTGAGACCTGGGCTATCAGCCCCACTCACTATATTGTACTATAATTGGAGTTGCACAATATGTGATCAATAATAAACTGGGATTTCAAGATCAATCCCTCATTAATGTGATCTGGTACAGTTCTTGCTGTCATGTTGTCATAATGATGGTGACAACTGATGGAGAGATATTTCCATTTCTGCTATAAACAGAAAATATGGCTTACATGTACTGGAATTTTTCAATATTGGAAATCTTTTCTTGTTGTGAAGAAAATATACAATTATGAAAATATGTATATATATTTTTTATTTTTTTTGTGTAAGTGTTAAAAATAAATAATTGACTCCACTATTACACAGTGAATCTTGAAGTAGGTTTATAATACAGTAAAGTCAAGTGGTATTGTGTGGCAAAATAAGATTGAAACAAGATCTATTATTTATGATAAACAATGAAGTCTGTATTGGGAGCACCACAGTATCTTTACCTTGTGTCAGGATACATAAAATGACACATCATAAACTCTGGTGTCAAAATACTGTAACTGAAGTACTATACTGTATTAGGTGATTGGTCAAATGGGCATCACTAATAATAGACCCCCAACCTAACCTTACAGTTAAAATTCTGGCATAACAGTGATGGGTGTCAGTCCTAATAGTCCCTAGTCTTATTGGTGGCCTGAATTTATTTGTTAAGTCATGTTGAGGTCTATTAGGGCTTGAGCTGCACAGACTTGCACCTCAAATATAGTGATTGTATTTGTGTGAAGGTTCAGGTTAAGTTATTTTCTTGTGCATAAAACACACTTGGAGTTGCTGATATGTGTGGGATCTTCCCTGTTGAATCTCCAGCCCAAACCAATAGAGTACATATTTTTGTTCTTCAAGATACTGACATTTTTACCTTGTATGTGCTGTAATATAAGTACTGTACTGTATGAACATTTTTTTGTATATTTTATATATTAAATATTTCCCCCTGTGTTTCTGCTGTCTACAGTATTCACATGTTGAGTAGTGACAGTTTTAATCCCTTGCTGCTTATACAGTGAAGAGGTACAGTGATATGTGCCAGTCTTCCCATGTATACAGTATCTCAAAAAACTATCTGTCCATTCTGTATGAAACAGTATGAGACCACGGATGATAGGTATTGGGATATGCACGTTCCTGCCCTGTATAGTTTCACATAATGCAATGTGTATTTGTTTCGGCGTAATTAATATGATGTTCAGTTACCAAATGTAGTAGGATCGGTATGCCACAGAGCCACACATACCAACCCTCCCGGGACATCACGAGTTGCATGTAGCATTTCGGAAGTCATCGGACCTATCCTGGCAGATACTGTTTGACATATTGTAACCCCCCCCCCCCCTCCTCTGCTTAAGTTTTAGCAGGGTTACACATCACATACAGTATGCTCTGGAGAACAATATTATTTAAGCTTCTTTGTATGTTTCTTTTGTTCATCTGATTCAAACTCAAGATGTTATACTTTATTCCCCATTTATTTTGTAGTTCTAACGTGGTGCTGTTTGTGGTAGCGTATGCGTTTTACAGACACTTATGAGACAGAATGGCTTAGACTTTACTGTACACAGTTTAGTAGATTTTCCAAGCTCCATTCATCGTAAGAGGTGCATAATAATTTTACTTTCTTCCATATTCAGTACCTGCTCTAGTATTTACAGTATTTTGTCTTTAGTATATCTGTATTGTACTCACTGAAACTCACTTTAACTTTCATTTCATTGTACAGTACCTTACTTTTTAATGCAAGCAATTGGCAACTGACCGAGTAGCCAAGATCATTAATAACAGTTAGGGAGATAACAAAGCGTAAGGACTTGATCAAGCTCATCATAATGTTACAACTAGAAGAAAAGTTAAGAAAGTTTTAAAAAGATAGGTTTAGTATTTATTAATCTACATTAGTGACAATTATAGCAATGGATAACTTCACTTACCCAACATCCACAGGTTATAAGAATTTTAACAAAGCCACATCTACAGTACTATAAATGACATGGGCTTATACGATTATTTTTGAATTAAATTAAAGTTTCATACTACTGTACCATTGATATAACACAAGTTTATTGAATTTACAGCTGCTTGTAGTGACATATGTTATGGTCGTATAATTAACATCTAAATAGAAGAGAGTGAATGCATCAGGCCTTTTAGAACACTTCAGTAACTTCACTCATGTTTGACTAAAATTATTTATGATTCTTGTGTTACAGTAGCTAATAGAAATGAATGAGATGACAAGTACTGTGCGGCTCATGTGACTGCTACACACTCTTCATTGCTACTGTGGGTTGGAGCATTACTTTTATGAAACCTTGCCACAGTTGTTAGCTTACAGTTTTATACACCTGCAGAATTTTAGTCAGCACAGTATAGCATTGTTATCATGTGTCCGTAAACTTTTGGTTTTTGTGCCCTCAGTTTAGTTTACACGGAACAATTTTTTTTCTTCATATTTTATGGTACAGTAATATTACTTATGACACAAAAGATCTTGTTGCATTTTGATGTGTTTATATCTTACAGTTTCTGGATTGTGCCCTTAAGTATACATGAAAAATTCCAGCCAATTGAGACTATGTTGTGTAGCTGTAGTCAGAGCTTTTTATTTTATTTTCTTGCTTTCAGGTGAGCTCCTGCAAATTGTTTACTTTTTGTTACCTCCACATAACTTAGCTGAGCTTGTGTACTGTACCTCACTTGTTGTGTGTTACCCAAGTATGTATTTACAGTACCTGTATTTAATTACGAAACCTTTCACCATTCCTTCCATCGTCTTCACACACACTTGACTGCTCTGAAACACAGCTGTCATTGAGTGGATGTGTCTATGTTTGGTTTTCTTTTACAGGGTATGTATCATTTTCTCCCAATTGTGTGCCTTCATACATTCCAAATTCCATTAGCACTTATTAAGTTATTTTACAATTTCTGTTGTTCTTACACAGTATAATTCTAAATTGAATTTACACATGATCTGGAGGTTTGTAAAACTAATTGTTGGCTAGAAATGAGTTTCAGACAGCATTCAAGACTTCTTACACAGCACTGTGTTGATGTTTTAACTTTTATGATCATTATAGTAAAGCGTTATTGTCATAAATATCAAACTTGAGGAAAGAGAAATCAATGCTGAACTTACAGTTGTTAAAGCTACTTGATAATCTTTAATTTTCATTCTTGTAAGCCTTGTGCTGTCATGCAGGGTGGCTGGTGTCTACAATAAGTTTTTTCTGCTGCAATATTTGTGTTTTGTTATGGTGTTTTATTTCCATGGCAAGTAACACCCCAGCATATCAGCACCTAGTATCACCCATCACCTGTACACTCTTCAAATAATCAGTTTTTATTTTAATTGGTCATATAATTAGGGATGAGGGGATAATAACAGATATATTAAAGGACAAAGTTGAGGGTAGGAGGGCCAGGGGAAATTAGGGACTAGGATGGATGAATTAAATTAAAAACTTGGTCCCCAGAGAGATACAAAACCTAAGAGGGTTGGTAAAAACAGCCCGAGAACGTTTAGAGTGGAGGACTGTAGTCACCAACCCTCAGGTATGAGGACAGTACTCTGATTGATTGATTGAATGATATTGATTGATGTTTTTGGCCAGTAGGTATGTACTGTACTGTACTCTGTAACTCATTGTAATACAGGGTATAGGTTGTTAACCATAATCACGTAGAAACTGTAGGTTTCTTCTTGACAACGTTCATCATCTGATAATCTCTTCGTAAAATTTCCTCTTCACTCATTTCAGAAAAGTGCGCTGTAATATTTTTGGGGGGAGGATATCATATTCTGAGTTTAACTCCCCTAATTTTACATTGTTTTAAGTTGTACTGAAATATAATATTGTACTGTGTGTGTGATGACAGTGCTTGTTAACAATTCACATCAATCTTATTAAGACATTCCTTATTTACTGTGGTGAAGTGCAGCTTTATGTGTCCCCACAGGTTATTTTATTCAGTACATTTGTTGAAAAATATGGACAGTACTTAAAGACATACAGGGTGAGAAAAGGTTCTATTTACAGGAAAATACAGTACACATCATTTGGTTCTGAAGATAAATTTATTTCCTGGTGGGTCAGTAATTTTAATGTGCTTTCCATTGAGTCAACTTCTTGTTAAAACTCAGTATGTTGTTTGAAGTTACAGCACCTGAAGTGACTACAGTAAAGAGAATACAGGTATTGAAATTACAGAGAGAGAGTGGATGTTGAGGGCTAATGGATGGTGTTCTGACAGTTTACATGCATGCCAAGTCTCTCTCTCTCTCGTTATGACACTGCACTTCTGTATTTTCAGTTTTGATGATATAATATGGCCAATTAGGAATTACTGTAGTTGCCTTTCCTTTTCTTTTTTTCCTCACCAGGATTTGTAAGTGATAATAAACATTAAGGTAGTTCAGACATGGGTAAATAAGGTGTACCTTCACTCAGGCCCTACTCTGGTATGGGGGACCAAGAGGTAGAGGAGGGTAAAATAAGATAACGTTTACAAGACCTGTGTAGAAAGCAAGAGGAAAAAGTTAGACACATATACAGTATAGTAACTTGCTCATATCCTCAACTTACACATACTGTATAGTGTAGTGTGGATTCATCAGGGATAAGATGTTTAGAGTAGTTCAGAAGGTAGTGAAACCTTCTTCAGTACTCACTGACTGTGCCAAATATGGTGTTTTATACTGCATGTCTTATAAAATTCCTTGAATTTTAAATGGTGCAATGCCAAATGTGAAAAATGCAGAACGTTTGTATGTATGTACAGTACAGTAATGTGTCATTCTGATTTAATGATTTTTTATCAGTAACAAAATGTTTTGTTTGTGTTATGACATGTTTGTGTACTGCTTATATTATTTCAGTGTATTAACTTGTATCAAGGAGAAACATAACTCTGAATTAGACTTGTCTTATATAAATTTATTATGTTTTTTGTTATACATATTTTATTTGCTTGTATAAGGAAGCAGCATAATGCTTCCTGGAAGATTAAATATATGAAATGCATATTTCTCATCATATATTTCTGTGTAACAACTTTCTTTCAGGACATGGAGAGAGCCCCATGTTGCCTTGGTGTCATGTTTCATCTAATTGCTCCATTATAATTGAACAGTTTACATTGAGTCATTTTATATTGTGTGTGTGTGTGTGGTACGCTGAACTTGTGTCACACTGTAGAGTTGTGATGTGTGGTGCACTTCACCTATGACTCTCTGTTTAAAATGGAAAATTTACAGACATCTGATAGACTAATAGATTTGCAGAGAAGGTACACAAACTATGGAGAGACTTCCCTTTCTACAGACATAAGACAGACTTAACTACTGTAGAAGCTTCCCAGACATCTGTTAAATAGAAAATTTTTAGACATTTGGGAACACTTAAATAAAAGCTTCACATTCATTAACAGACTTTGGATACCAGTGAGCAATAAATAAAAGCTTTACAGACATCTGAGACTTTTGAAGGTCTACAGCCACACAAGAGACATCAGAAGTGTATGGACGAGTTGTAAAAGGGATTTAGACAAATGGTTCACAGACACCTGCCACACTCAGAAGACCCACACTGTCCACACTGACACCTGAGAGAATTAGACACATGAATCATGAACCTCCAAGAGAGGAAAAATATCCCAGATACTGTATTGGTATTTACTCATGCAGCGACTTGTTCACGCTGCAGTGCGGACATTTACTTTAACTGTGAATGTAGTTTATTGTTGTATATTACAACTTTCATTATATAAATAATTACCTGTATTACTTGAAGAAAAGATAAAGTAAAAATTTTACCTTATAAAAGACATGAACTTTTGGACATTGTGATGTATATAAGTATATACAATGTTATGTTTAATATATTTGAATATATAAATCCTTTGAATATCTTGTGTTTTTTTTTTGTGTATTTTTCCATTCATACAGCTGTTTCACATGTGTTGAAACTGGGGGAACCACTGTGTCACATAAAAGAAATATGGCTTTATACATTGTTAGGTTGGAAAGGCCATACTTGATCAGAAAGTAAAAAAATCCTTTTGTTTGTATGATCTGCTATGCTGGAAATGCCACCTCCATCACTAAATAGCCGTACTTATCCTCTTTGCCAATTGTCAGAATGACTAACCGTGCAGGTCAGTCACTAATCTGTTGTACAATGTTGACAGAAACCGGGTATGTACAGGCTATTGAATATACCTGAACATGTGCCAATGATCATTAAGCCTGTGCTGTAGGTAAGAACTAGGCATGTACAGTAGCTAAAACAACTATCTGTGCATACTTTGTGGGGAAACAATATGAGACCATGGACAATAAATTTTTGTATATGAGGGCTGTCACTAGTCACACGTAAAATTTCGGGGGATATCGACCCCCACCTGCACAGATAGTTGTTTTAGCTACTGTACGGTACAAGCTCTAGAATGTGTCTTATGTTTCACTGGGTAAAGTGTGTATTAATAGGAGATCATACTTGGTGGTGTCACAAAATTACCTGGCAGGTAATAACTACTACAATACTGTACTATTCACAAATCTTTAAATAAGCTTCAGTACTTGAAACAATAAAAGAAAACAAGAATATGTAAATAGATTATCATTCTATTTATCTGCATCAATATGGGTTGGTATGTACATAATAGTGTATGTGTACAGTATATTCTTGAATGAACGAATGTACATGTATGTGTGTGCATTTGTTTGTATGTATGTGTTCGGGCTCATGATTGTGTAAATCTACATGCGTGTGTATGGTTTTAAGGTGCTGTACTATAGTCTTCGAGTACACACCAGACATGCCCCCAGTATAAACAGTGATGCTTTCTCCATGATACAGTTGCCTGCATGTAACAATAATTAAAAAAAAAATATATATATATATATAGTGATAGTGATAGTGAGGATATGGACTTATATGGACTTTGTGGGTTTGACAAAGAGGCCCTGCAAGCCTATGTGGTGGATAGTGATACAGGTGAGGGCCAATAATCTGCCCTCTGCCTCGGAACCAACCCCCCATCCCCGTGTGCCCAGCCGTCTTTTCTACTAATGTAAGTGTTAAAAAACCTAATATTATTGATATTTCTCTTAATTGTTAATTGTGTGTGCATACCATCATAAAATTAAGATGTTATTTTTACTACAACATAGGTATTGTGTCTGAAAAAGTGGAGTTTGGGGGTCGGGCCAGTCTCCATTGGAATTAATTCCATATGTTCTGTTGTTCACTTTACACGGTTTTCACTTTCCGCGGTACCCCATGAATCACAATACATTTTGTAAAACGGATAAAACCTAAATGGTACTCACATTATACCCCGCCATACGAGATGACACCCACACTTAACTATCTCCAAAACCAGACTGGCATTTTTCAAACTGTGTCGCCCACAAAGGGATACCACCTCATGACATCTCGTCTCACAGGTTTTCTTATTGGTTCAGGCCTAAGGCATTCACTCAAAGGTCCCTGCTATTGGCTCGAACCCTCAGGCAGGAAACACTCATGACGTTAATACGTGTACTGTACTTATACCTGGGACAGTGGCTGGCACATTTTGTGAGATGTGGCAACTCTTGTTTACATCATATTAAAACTACCAGAAAGGCCCTAAAGGAACCTCATAATAGTAGCCAGACTATAAGGATGCAAGATAAGCATTCCACGGTTGCCACATCTCACAAAGTGTGCCAGCCATTGTCCCAGGTATAAGTGCAAGCAACTGTACCAGACCTTCATCACTATAACCAGATAATGGTGGTCAGATGTGGAATGCCACACTGCCTACAAAGAAA
Source organism: Homarus americanus (assembly GCF_018991925.1). NCBI lineage: Eukaryota > Metazoa > Arthropoda > Malacostraca > Decapoda > Nephropidae > Homarus > Homarus americanus. Next base: position 4,071,901 of record NW_024735554.1, read on the forward strand.
AGGAAATGAATCAAAGTGAAGAGGGGAATTAATGTTGAAGAAAATGTTATCTGCATGTGAAGGAACTAATCAATATGTGAAGCAAATAGATTAAATATTTAAAGAAAATGAATCGATGTTAAGAAAATAGAATTAACATGCGAAGGGAAATTGATTTTTATGTGAAGTCATGAATCAACATGTAAAGAATTGGAACTAACCCTTGAAGATAATGACATCAACATTGAACTATGAAGCAAATGACATCATGTAAAGGCAATGGAATCAGCATTTGAAGAAACAATCATGAAGACATTAAATCTGTGTATTTAAGAAAATTACACCATAGGGAAATACAGGGTGTCCATAAATGATTCCCCTAAAAACAGTGGTAGACCATGCTTTAATCGGGGTAATCATTTATGGACACCCTGTATTTACCGTACTCACTATGTGAAGTAATAGACAAATATATGAAGAAATCAGGTCAATTTGTGAAAAATGGGTAAAATTGTGAAGAAACAAGACAACAGGTGAAGAAATGGATCCTCGTGTGAAGAAACGAGTCTGCATGACCAAAACGTCTCTTGCAGGTCTCATGGGCATGTCACAACACAGTGATAGATAGATAGATATTTGTTCAGAAAAATCTTCATATAAGTTCACATTGATTCAATATGAATATAGACAAGATGGTGAGATTTATTCGTGGCATGAATACAAGCGACCGCATTGGTAACGAAGTCTTACAATGACATGTACAGTGCTGCGGATTGAGTGAAGCAATTGAGGCTGAATCACGCTTATAGGAACCGGCGGGACTCAGAAGGAAGTGAGCACAATTTTATGCATTGTAGTGGTCAAGCGAAAAACACTTCTTTACAGCTATTAACTTGGGAGGGATAACATCTAATGCACAAATAAGGACAAAGAACCAACAGAATGGTCATAGTGACTGACATGCAAGGTAAGGTGGGATGGGTGCTTAGGATAGTAGATAGTGTCGGCAGACCCCCCACCTTTTTATTTTTCATCAGAAAATTCCAATACGCAGTGGTAGCTAGAGTGTGTGCCGCCGGGGCGGTTGAGTTGCCGTGCCCCCACAAAAAATACATATTGCACAGTGACTCACTCTTATATATATATATACAGTATATATATTAAATAGTTTGTGTACCATTATAATATTACTGTACTTTCACATACTCAAATATAGTATGCTTTAAATACACCCCAAACATACTTAAACTTTATAAGTAACAGTTAAACAAAAAGCAAAAACGACATATAGGATAGGGAAAAAAGTAAAAAAGTGTAAAAAATTAGGACCATCTTTATTTCTGAAATGAAAACTACAACTTTCTACAAAGTAACTTTTCTTGTTTTTTTTTTGGCAAATTCTTCAATGACATTGTCAAAAACTATTTCATCTGTCAATTGTCGCTCTATAGACAGTATGGCAAGATTTCTCAACCGCAAGGTGCTCATAGTAGATCTTAAGTAATTCTTGATCAGTTTTAGTTTCGAAAAACTCCTCTCACAGGTAGCAACACTAACAGCAATTGTGAGGAAAATCCTCAGCATTATTACTATATTTGGAACCGAGTTCCCAAGGTTATACTTTTGAATAAACTGCAAAAGTTCAAGGGGGCCTTCTTTCCACGTCTGTATGACCCGAGACTGCATGGTTTTGCAGCTACTGGAGACGTTAATCCTTCCCTTTGTATCGGCGGCAAGTTAATCCTCGTCGTGTCTGACCTAACACCTGACCCACACCACATGAGCTCACTGGCGTACTTGTTTGAAGTTGTTTCCTTAATCCTCAACAGGTTACAGGTTGTGTGTGTGGCGGGGGGCCTCATAGCAAGGGTGTAGCTCATGACGTGGCCGTGATGATGTGGGTCAGGTGTTAGGTCAGACACGACAAGGATTAACTTGCCGCCGATACAAAGGGATGGATTAACGTCTCCAGTAGCTGCAGATATGGGTGATGAGCAGACCCAAAAGTGCCGCCCCCCAAAAGTGCCGCCCGGGGCGGATCGCTCCCCCCGCCCCCCCCTAGCTACGCTAGTGAATTACTCTAGTTACAATAAAATCTCATACTTCACGGATGGAAGAGGCAGACTAGATACAGTACTGGTCAAAACAAAATGAAGAGAGAGATGTCGAAAAAAGAAAAATACGACTTAAACTACAATAAAAAAAATTAAATTGGAAACTAATTTCCGACTTAAAACACGTCATATATATATATATATATATATATATATATATATATATATATATATATATATATATATATATATATATATATATATATATATATATATATATATATGCTCACCTTGCGAGATGCTGAGTTCAAGGTCGTCTGAGGGAAGACTGCGCTCCTCACGTAGCGAGAGGTTGTGGAACTAGGCCTATATGATACTAAATGTAATTTACCGAATTAATATGGAGGCGAATTATGAAACGAAATATCAGTTATTAAATTAAAAGTAATGATAGATCGTTTATCAGTCTGAATAATGTTACGGGTGTCCCAAGAAAGTTATTAGTTAGGCGGAAAATATGTCACGTACTGTAGGACTAAGCTAACGCCTTGAGAAGACACGAGGCTGGCTAGTCATCAGTAGGGCCCGGATAGTTATGCATTTGCATATTTCATATGCAAATGCATATTTTGCGTGATTTCTATGATAAGTGCATATTACCTAGATAACTGCATATAAATGCATATTTTGGTAAAATATTCATCTGGCAGTATCTCTTTGTTGCCACTGAATGAGCACACGTGGTACTGGGAGGTGAGGTGTGGTTAGGTGAAGTGAGGTGAGGTCACGTCGCTTTAATCTGTCGTTTCCACACCTGGTCATGACTCATTGGACTAGTGAGTTAGTCAGTCAGGAGCAGTGCTGCTGTGTGGAGCTACTCTCTTCTGCACCAATCGTCTCGTGTGATGTAGAAAGGGTGTTCTCAGAATATAAAGCTATGCTGACAGACAACAGGCGGGGTTTTAACTTTGAGAACTTACGCCACCATGTCATCATCAAATGCAACCACAATCTGTAATGTCTGAAAATATGTCAGTCTATAATGTAAATACATGTTCATATATATTTTTGAAGCACTTTCACATATATATGTTAAATAAATTACGTATATTGCTTAATAAACATTAACATTAGTTTATATTAACTATTTTTAGTGCATATAAATGCATATTTCCCCGGTTTTCAGTGCATATTTGCATGCATATTTCATGGTTTTTTAGTGCATAACTATCCGGGCCCAACTTGTAACCAAGCTGCCTACCCAGAACCAAGCTGCATTGTACATCCAATACAATATGTATACAGAGAGCACATTGTGAGTATCCTTTCTTCAACCCATCCTGAGTGTGAACCAATATCTCATAACCCTGCAGGCTCGCGGTGCTTGCCATGCTCCCCCAGCCACAACTTCTTGGGTCCGCCCCTGAGTGTTGAAAAATACCTGAGAAAGGACCCCAAACTACCAGGCGACCTCACTAACTCTCACTATGGGACGTCACTTTTAATAATTAATTTGACTAACTTCAGGCAAATTTATTCAGCACATAGAGGTTAAAAAAGAAAGGACTTTTGTAAATATATTGAAATGTTAATGTATAAATACACAAATACAGTAGATTGATTTAGCGTTTATGTTAGTGACACTTTTCCAACTTTGTAAATATTGCCCACAGGTGTGAGAGTTGGTCGCCAAAGGCCACACCTGCAGGAGCACACGTGTAGGCAATTCTAAGGTGAACTTCCTTGCGGCCCGTAAACTGACAAGTGTTCATCAGTACGTCACATTTGATGTTCTTCGTCTATGTGAGATTGTAGGTCACCTGAAACGGCATACATTATTTATTTTACCAGTATTATTGTGGTTATGAGCACAAGACAATAAATCAATCTTAATGGCTCGTATCAGAACTTCAAATTTGACAAAATACTGTTTTGGGGGCCTATGTGTGTGTGTGTGTGTTTAAAGACGTTCACACACGAACCGAAAGCAATATTATGCCAACTTTGAACCCATAATGTGACTGTAAATTCTTTATGCATTTTTGTTGGCACTGACTTATAAACTCAATAATTATGATGTTAAAGGTTGGCAACTTGGCACTGACTCATAATAATATTCAATACAGTACTTACAAGTTATAACGTTGTAAGGCTGGTACGTGTCTGACTCAATTTACCAATAACTGTGACTGGAGGGAGTTTCCAAGAGAGGTGAGGGAATGATATTGGCAAATAATGATAAATTACATTTATTTAACCCACTATAATTCTATGTGCTCTTATCACTTCTGACCTTAAATTCTTGTGTAAATGCTTCAAACACGAAAACAAAAAAACCTAACAAAATCGATATATTTTTAAAATTATTTAATTTAATAATGTTCAAGCTTATTTTTTGGAAGGAAATTAATGAGACTTTTCTTCTTGGGTGGCAAGTGAATGAAGACCTGCAGACACAGGTGTTGTGTGACCTGTTTCATACAGATTTTATTTAATGTACTGAAACTTCCCAGCGATTTAAGAACAGGAGTACCCTACCCTGTATATATTATAACACCAGATGGAACCACAGTACAGTAATTATTAACTGACGTGTTAAGGGATAGCATTTAAAATACTTGTTTCAGAGTTATTTACACTTAGAGATGAGTAGTACAGTTATTTGCGTCAAGAAGACTGAAGAGAGGAATATAGTTGTTGGTAACAGCAGCCCGTCCCGTTATAATATTACAGTACTGTACCGAGTCCCGTTATAATACTACTGAGTCGTCCATGTAGTACAGTCAGCGCAGTTTGAGTGCCAATAAGCGCGAATACAGTACATGATATCTTATTTTCAGTAAAAGAGATTCTGCAGAGGAGATTTATATATAAGAAGAATCTAATTCCTCGTTACAAGATATTGGTAGTTGTGGCAAGGTTTGTGGTAGAGGTAGTAGCCACGTAACAGCTGATGGCAGTACACACTCTCAGCTGCTCAGTTTGTTTACCAGTGTAACATAGGACGCCAAAGAGAGAGGGTGTGCGCCTGCGTGCCTCGCTGTCCTCGATAACACGCACATAGTAAGTTCACTGTCATAGCCTCTCCCTGTTATAGTGAGCCTGTCGGGTGTAAGAATATAATCCTGACGAGAGAGATATAAGTTTTCTGTAAAAAAAAAGCGTGAAACTTGATAGAGTTACGTAGCGTGATCCAGCTGATGGTCTTCCTCGGCGAGTGCGTGTGGCCCGGTGAATGAAGGTATACCAGTGCCAAGGTGTACCATGTGGAGGCACACTCGTGGCACCCACTCGTGGCTAACATGGATATGATTCTCTGTAGCTTCCAGGATAACAGCTAAATCAGGGAGCAATACGGAGTGAAGGTGGGGGAGGAGTTGAGGTATTGATCTGAGTACAGTGGTGGCTGGGAGAGGCATGGGGCGTCATCATTTAAACACACACTCTAATGATTCTCGGCACTGATTTGAGCATTTACGAAGAATAAATTATAAATATTTGTTTCTTGCTCTAATATTGTTTTTTTTAATACACCTGGGGCGGTCGAGTATAACACTTGGGTATGTAGATGACTAAAATTTTGAGTGCGATCATAGACACGCAAACACGAGAGATTTATTAACATGAAGTGTATTTAAAAAAGGTTTAAAGGCCGAATGTTGTGTTAACTTCGAGGATGTAAGACATTTAATTGTGTACTTTGTGATTTGTGATGAGTGAAAAGGTTAAGGTGACATTCAAGAGGACCCAGACCAGAATCCGCACTCACTCACACACACACACGCACTCACTCACTCACTCACTCACTCGTAAAGGAGATGAACTTGTGAAACTACGAGGTACAGGTGATGTAATGCCTTAGATTTTACTGATAATACAAAGTGACAAGATTTTGTGAGTACTTTAACACTATTTAAGGTGATATATTGTTTATCTTATTGATAGGTGAACATGAACTAACATGATATTTTTATTTCTATAACATTATAATTGTGGTGACATTGTTTATATTATTGGTAGAGGAGCATAAGTAACATGATAAGATAGTTTTAGTTTGGTAACAATATTTATTTGAGGTGACATGTTGCCTTATGCTGTACTGGTAGATAAAGTGACATGATATTAATGAAACATTATGTTTGAGGTGACATACTGCTGTGATTATCTTACTAATACAGTAACAGAAAGTAATATTATATACTATGGTAACAATGTATATTTAAGGTCACTTGTTGCCAAATACTTCACTGATAAGGCAATGTAAAGTGACATGACCTTAATAATAACTACTGTAGTGTATAATTTGATTTTATAGGAATTTCTTGTCTAACAAAAATTATACAATACAGCTGGATATTTGAAGTGACATTATGTAATGGTTCAATTGGTTGATAGAAAAATGAAGCCTTATTAAGTAACATAGGTTTTATTCACTGATGAAACCAACTCAATCCTGTAATAGACGATACAGGATAAGCAAATGATATTACAGTTCATCAAAGCAACGACAGCATAACGATAGTGTTTCCTGTGCTGTAGCTGCATGATGTAAGAGCAGTAGTTTGACTAATGTTTATCTGTAATACTTTCCTGTGATCACCCCTGTATGGTACATTAGTCCTGGCTATGACATTTTTGTATGGTACAGTATGTATTCACTCGATGCTGTCCATTAATTATGTAAGACAGGACATATAGGATATAGCTATTAAGTATTATATGAGTGATGGTGAGCCACAATATTTAGTGTTATACTGTTTTGACAGTGTTGGTGGTACAGGGGTAATATCTCTCAGCAACATGTGAAGGGTACGAGTCCTGCTTGGACCGGACACAAGTGGGAAAGGTGTTATCTAGTGTGACCCTCACTACCAAACATCACAGGTTTCCTCCTTTATTAACACTGGACAGACTAACCACTTGAATGGCTACTAAACTGATAAGAGATGAAATGATAAAAACAGTGATTCTTGGGTGATACTGTTCTGTACATACTCTCCCAGTAGGTCTGTTTTCTTCTTATGTTTAACTATATCACCACATTTCTCCAGCACCTTCTCTCTGAGGGGTGAACACAACAGCAGGTCCTCCAGGCTTCGCTATTCTCATTATCCCCTGTCATGCTCTTTCCTTGATGCATTGTTCCATCTTTCCCTCCCATGGTGTGGGTGGTCTCCAGGCAAGGGTTCATTTTACAGGCTGTTTTGGCACTTTATACTTTTCTTATGCTGCTACCCATACCATCTTCTTCAGCCAAATTTCATATATATTTTGCATGGATGGAAATGTGATGAATGAAAGTAAGAATCAATAGACGGTACTGTACACTTTTATTCATTATTCAGTTTATACTTATTGATTATTTTATCTGAATATTGTATGTGGATGGAATATAATGAAGGATACATGTAAGACAAGTAACACGACACAAGGAAAAATACAAACCATTTAATAATAAATAATAATAATAATAATTAACGGTTTATTGAAAAAATTCTGCAGCCCGAAGGCTGAAAATATACATTGGACATAAATGACTTTTTACATACATTGGTGGTTTAACAAAAGCCTTCATTAGAGAAAGGTAAAGGAACATACAGTGAACATACAGATTAATGTAGGTGCTGAACAGCAAACTCGTAGTGTAGTAACTCCCTCCCAGATGGTGTTAGGAGGAACTCACGTGGTGTAGTAGTTCCCTCAGATGGTGTTATGAGGGACCTGGCGTGGTGTAGTAATTCCCTCACCTCACGTCCCTCACAGATGGTGTTATGAGGGACCTCATGTGGTGTAGTAATTACCTCACAGATGGTGTTATGAGGGGCCTGACGTGGTGTAGTAATTCCCTCACAGATGGTGTTATGAGGGACATGTGGTGTAGTAATTCCCTCACAGATGGTGTTATATGAGTGAGGTTTGGTCTTAGGCCTTCCTATCGTAGACGGATTAACACATCGCTGGTTGTTGTTGGGTCTCACGGGCCGTTATCACTGGGTACCTGGGGCCTCACTGTGTGAAGGTTAACTTGGGTACGACTGTTACTGTTGAGTTGTTCTCACTGACTTAAGCACTGTTCACCACTGTTCACCTCTGCTTAACACTGGTTCCGTTCCTTTCCTAAATGAAATTGTAACTTCTGGCGAGAACTTGTTGATATTCTGGTGGGGAGGAGGGTTCAGGGGAGGGGGTTGGTATGGGCCAACTCAACAGTTGACCTGGCTGCCCCGAGAGGAGCACCAGGTACGTCTTGACCCTTCGGTAGTCAAGGATGTACTGTGCTTTCCTACATGCACACTCACCTTCTGTTACATGTACAATATATTGTACATAGATAATGGAGTCAGTGCTGCCTGCTTGTTTACTTTCTTTTCTAATTTATTTTTTATTTCTAACATCTTAGGGACCTTGGGGCAGCTGTCCTGTTTGCTTTGCCTTTGATACATCTCTGACAGCATGTTTTATCCACACTGCCAATACTGGAAAATCATTGAAATTCATCAGTATTTGTTGTGGGAGTTAAGAAAAATATTAATCTTATTTTTTTTTTTTTTTTAGAACAGATGACCACTTTAAGTACATTACTGACTGTATGAACTTCACAAAGTTCAAATTAACCACCATTGAATTATATTTTATACTTGATTTTAGCAGGAATGAACCAGAGATTGGCATTGCTTACTGGTTGGTCACTTCCTGCTAAAATTAGACATAGTTCACTGATGTTTTAAATTGAAGGGGCATGCAACGTTACTCAGGCAAGGGTATACTCAACATAGCTATCTCAACTGAACCCTTATTTAGTACTTCAGAAAATTAAAACACTATATCTTAAACCTCTTTTCTAAACACAGATGAATATTAATGATTACAATATATTTTTTTTCGTCCAAAGGGTAAATCATTCCCCACAGAAATACGGGAGTGCAGGGAAAGTGTCAAATTACTCTTTTCCTCTCTCCTGTTTCATTCTTCCCACATGACCATCCCACATCATTGAATTTCCCTGCATTCACTCCACAGTCTACACCTGCCCTGTCTACCATATATATTTAATCTTTTTATTGAGTTGGTCAGTCTGTTCTTTGTTACGACCTTTATTGTCCAGTGTTAGCACAGTTCAGGAGGAAACCAGAGCACCCTGAGAAAATCTGCCATGTTTGGTAGGGTTACACTGGATAGTACCCTTCTCACATCCGACTTGGGGATTTGAACCCTTGACCACCGTAGTGAGAGGCAAGTGCTGGTAAACAGTTTCTGGAGATTGAATTTGTTATCCTTCTGCACCATTTCAAGTCAACCAGGTGTTTTATTACCTTAAGTCAAAGTAGGAGGCATTATTCTGTCTCGGAGTTGCTTCTACACCTGGAGGCTTACAGTCCTTCCCTTGATGATACTGTACTGTGCTCTCTACTCACCATGTTTTCTCCCTAACCTTAGTCTTCATGTATACTGTACTTGAAATTCTTAACCCTTGCAAGAAATTCCGTTTTTGTCTTGATTTTACATTTTAATTCTTGCAATACAGTTTATCAAAATCCACCATGTCATGCTCTGTGCTATTTCACACAGTACAGCACTTTATAATTACTTTAACCTTCCTAACATTTACATTCTGTTATCTTCTATCACAGACCCTGTTCAAGTTAAATGATCGTTCACCCACCATACTCACATGATTAATTCCCTTTAAGTCCAGATATTGAATATTAATCTTGGAAACCCATCCAAAACACTCTTGATGGTTTTTTGCATAAGGTAGGAACTATATTAAACTAGTTGTGAGTTTATAAAGTTACATTTTGTGATGATAATGGTTGACCTAATGACCCTGAAAGTATTCTATAAGTGAACATTTTTTGAAGATTTCCTCTACAGCTTTGTGATGTCTCGGTTAATTGTACTGTACCATATTTCACTCTAGTAGTGGTGCACCTTTAAAGTGTTAAGAGGTAGAAAGCTGTAGCTGCAGTGAGTTATGCTGGGGTGTGTGGGTGTCTAAGCCACCTGGCTCACATAAAGCCACAGGGTATAAAATCGTTAAGAGATGTACAATGAGCCAAAGAAACATAAATTGTGTTGCAGTGAAAATGAGATGTGATGAGAAATTAAAGATGGGGCTTATACTTGTACACTCCAAGTTCCCCACCTGAGCTATTAAATATCAGTGTAGATAGAACAGCTGACACATACCCCAGTGCTGTACAGTGTTGTGGGGCACAATTCTTTCCCTTAGATTTCTTTTATGTAATGTAAGTATTGACATTAATTTGGCTTCTAGTATAATGTAAAATGCCAGATTATCAACTCTATTCCTTTATCTTTATATTGAGAGGATCTCCTTCAACTTTGCCCTGTTGATACATTAAAACCTTAAGCATTAAAAACTAATGATGATAATTAATTTTATATCAGTGATCCTGATAAACTAGAGATGGCCATATCAGGTGACTTGATCAGAGGCTGCATTCTCAAAACACCTCATTAATTACATACAGTAGCAGTGTAAGGAGCACCTATTGTCTTGTTGGGGGTATCAGACAGCTCTCTTCTACTGTATACAATATACCGGTACCTATTTTGATTGACTCACTGGTGATTGAAACAAGTTTTAACCAGCCAATAAAGAGACAACTTATAAAAATACTGTAATAGAAATAATAAAAGTTGAATCTTTATTTATTGTGGGTTAAAATTATCTGCATATATCACCGACAAATGCTTGTACTATATCTGTTAAGAGTAGCCCATACCTCACTCAGGGCCCTTTGGTCTCCCATGCTGTGGACAACATACCAATAATGTACACAACATGTAGGAGGATACTCACCACTACCATGTATTACAGTGCAGGTACAGTACAGTCATGTAAGATAAGGAATTTCTGTTGGTACAGCAGAAATTACTGTGTCCTTGGTTCAATTCCCAACCTTGGTCAGATGTGAGAATGGGTTCTCTAGTGTGACTCTTACCAAACATGGAAGGTCTTCTCCAGGTACAGTACTCTGGCATCCTCCTGTACAACACTGGAGAATTAAAGTTGTAACTAAGAACAGACCAACTGCCTGAACATCAAGTAAGCTGATAAATGGTGAAATGATAAATTAAATTAAAATAATAAGTTAACACATGCCTCCTCCACCACCACCACCTCATCAGTATGTACATTTGATAATACAGTACAGTGTTGATTTTGTCATAGATAGGTGTACAGCACATTATAGTGATCATTGGGTATACAGGTGGCTAGGAAAGATTTATTGTGCTCTGTATCTATAATGTTGAAGTTTTAGTTAATTGTAAATTTCTTTAAACTGTATTCTGTGCAGGATGATTTTTAAAATCTTACAATACTATATCTACCCTTTAATATTTCAGTGTTTCTCATAAATTTGTACTGTTTACCTGTTACAGTTGACATCTAAAACAAATGGGAGAAGCAGACCTGCGTGGTGAACCCTCAGCTGCCACACTCCGATGACACCCCCCACCCACTGAGGAAAGGTGTTCGACTCTGTAGTACGCTGTATTCAGTAGATATTTTTACCTGTGATTATCTAGTCCATCATCTAGATATTGAGTAATAATCCTGGAAACACGTTCAGAACTCTCTTGGCTGTTTTGCACTTAAGGCGGGACCTACTACAGTATATGAAACTGCTGTAGTTGTGAATGTATATTGTTACATTTGATGGTAAATTATTATTACTGTATAGTGGGAGAAAATACTCAATGTAATAATTGTTTATACATAAGTGAAAAAGGGGTGTTAATTTAAAGGAATAGAAGAGATAATTTGCTTGGCATATGTACAGTACAAAATAAGGTTGAACATTGTACTGTATGTACTCAGATACAGAACTGTACTAATATTAAAAAAAGTGCAAGAATAACCTTTTGTGAAATTGCTGTGTAAGTAATGCTTTACACAATGTGTTATAAAAAATCTAAATGAAATTGTGAATGTTACAGTGCTTCTGAAGATGTGTATAAGTGAAGACTAAATGAAGGGAATTTTTAACTCAAACATTGGTACAGATTCTCTCAAGATATCCAGATAATTTATAAGAGTTGCAGATCATATGAACTTTTATCTTTACAAGTGAACAGTTGACACAAGTAAAGATGGCTATAACAGGTGAAGGAGAAGAGCCTATGGTGGAGGAGGGAGCCCAGTCAGTTATTATTCCCACCAGAAACACCAGCCAGGCGGAGGACAGTGTTGATGTTCCTTCCCCGGGCAGTAATGACACCCCAATGACTGAAATGTCAGCCATAGAGAATGGCCACGTGCAGTTGATGGTCGCAGACGAGCCAACACTAGCCGAGAAAGTTGCCATGGAAAATTATGATGTACCGGCTCACGTGTTGGCCTTTGTCCCACCGGATGGAGGCTGTCGGGCATGGCTAGTAATGTTTGCCTCCTTCCTGTGCAATGGTATTATATTCGGAACAATAAATTCAAGTGGATTACTTTATGCCGACCTTGTCAAAAAACTTCAAGATGCTGGGGACCCCAACGCTGCCTTCAAAACTTGTGAGTGTTGCCTTTTTTTCTGTTGTTATAGGACTTTAGTTATGGATCACTTTATGAAGACTGTACAGTACAGTACTTTATTTACCCGGCTTTATTCACTTTGCCAGTCATCAACTTACTAACTGGTCAGGTGGTTAATCAGTTCTGTTACACACTGTTGGCAAGTACTGGACATGTATGGGCTCATGAATATAACAGGTGTGGAGTTAAAGCTCACACTTGGTAATATCACAACCTTCTCTAGCAACACTACAACCTTCAAAAACATTTAAGTATGTGTAGGACATTGGTATAAATGCAACTAGTTCATTAGCATAATATATATTCTTCTCACAATGATTTGAGAACTTTAATTTGTTATTAACATAAAGACCCAGATCTTTCTCACATCTAGTTTCAGTTAGTGAAATGTGTTCATTATGTTGTGACGTGATACGCTTCCCTGCTATGAGTATGACCAATGTACAGTCAACTACAAAATTCCTGTTGGCTCTTCTGCTGTTCTACGAACTCCAAGATTCAGATTTGTGAATCCGATGCACTTATAGACAGTGTGTGTGTTGCTTTAGGTTCATGGAACAGCAGAAAAGACGACAGGACTTTTGTAGTTGACTGTACTGTTGGGGTCAAAAGTTCGCTCCCGGCCAAAAAAAGCAACGTCGACCCCAAGTTAGTTGAAACAGTACGGGTACTGATAAGTAAGTTCAGAGACTCATTCCCGTGACTCAGTTTCACCACGGGTAGTGAACTTTTGTCCCCGACTATACATTCTCCTACATTTTGCACTGTTTTGCAATCCATTTATCATTATCTTCAACATTTTACAGCCATTTTCTATGCTTACATGGATTATTCTTAAAATAACCTGGATGACTGAATGAGTGGCATGTGACTGTTTATGAAATAAACAAACAGTATCAGCACACCGTTCAACAAATAATTTTGTGCCTTTGACCACAACACATTGTTTAAGATCATAGATAAATACAGTAATATAATCTATGCTAGGACCCTCTCCTCAGTTCCATGTCCTTCTAATTTAATGTGAGGTACAGTGTCAAATGTCTCATTAAAATCAAAGTGGTTATTTATTTACAGTATTTTCAATACACTGTACAGTACAGTACAGTACAGTACAGTATTGTACTATCACCATATTCTTGGATGTGTCCACACCTTCAACACTTCTGGCAAATGTGCCAAGCAATAGGGTCCTGGCATAAATTTGTATTGCTATTCTTTCATGAGGCTATTTGGTTGCATATATATATATATATATATATATATATATATATATATATATATATATATATATATATATATATATATATATATATATATATATATATATATATATTACAGCACAGTAAAGTGTTGTAATGCTCTTTAGCAATTTACATACAATGCAGGTTAAACTCACTGGCCGGTAATTATATTCATGTAGTGGCAAATCACTTTGTTTTAATGTATACTACCTGTAGGATTCACGTGTACTGCACAGGCACTGTACTAATTCTTAGGCATTAGGTATATTTTTTAGGTAAATTGTTCAAAATTTAAGCTACTTTTGGATTGATTTAATGGATTTTAGCGATTTTTAATATGATGTTACTTTATTTAAGCTACTCTTGTGTCAGACTTGTGGATGACGGCGATTTTGGGGGGATAGGAATGGTTTTAAGTGAATTTTGGTTAACCTGAGTGAAATACTTCGAATTTTTATATGGGTAACATTAAAATTTAATCCGTGTTATGGTTGATTTTAGCGAATTTTATCAAAGATTGTGATTATCCCATTGAGTAAGTAGTACTGTAGTTTCTCTCAGCTGAATAAAATCGTGTGGCAATACATCGCTTTAAACGGTTAAAGAGAATGTGAGCTGGTCGATGCTTTCCTCAGCGTGGCAGTTGGGTTGTGTTATCTCCAGCTCACTAAGATAATCTGGGGTTGAAACACTGTGATTCTGATTATCTCCTGTCCGTCACCTGTAGCACGTGATGCTCTCTGTGTGTGTGTTGTGCTGGACTTATTAATTACATAACCTTTTTTTTTCGATTGCCCTTAATTTATCACCCCAGCTTATTTCACCAGGCTAGAAGGGTGAAGTTGGTTAGGTTAGCATCAGGGTGACATAACTGTACATGACTGGTAAATTCAAGTTGAAACACAGAATTACGTATTAAGAGCAGACATATTCATTAACTATTATAAATATACAATATATAATCGCACACACACACACACACTGTACTTTAACTTCCATTAGGAGACAAAAATCAACTCTGGTAACCTGTGATGTAATACTTTAAGTAGATAATAAGATGAGACATAAAAAAAAAATATTGTTCTAAAATATAAAGTGAAACTGTATTGTGTGTGTGGTAGATGAGAGAGAGAATGGGAGGAAAATAGGTCAGTAATCCTTATTAGGTAAAGATGAGGACACCCTCCCTCCCTACCTATATTTCTCGTCACACCACCTCTCCACTAGACAAGGGGAGGGGGGGGGGGATGCCAAATGCCTAACCACATGCTAGTTCATGCCCTTCTGAAGAGTGAAGTGCTACCCTCCTGCTGGCCTGTGTGAGAGTGAGAAGCTGCACACACACACACATACACACTGTCAGAACATCAATGTGGTGTACCAACGTGTTATTTGACTCGTGTCTATCATTATTGGCCATGTTACAACACCAGCTGGTACAGTATCTCATATCTGGGTAAAGCATACATACATACATACATACATACATACATACATACATACATACATACATACATACATACATACATACATACTCTACACATACATATGACGCCGCTACCTTTCATACACTCACTCTGTCTTGGTGTTATCTGTCCGCTAGTCTTTTATCGTTGTACAGAACACACATACAGTTCTCTATTCACTTTTTCTATCTTATCTGGCATTGTGTGTGTGTGTGTGTGTGGCAAAGACTAGACATCAGCCATATAAAAATTACAAACACTATACAGTACAAACAAGGACTTAAAAGAAATTGCCAGAAAAAGTCAAACAGGCGCAGAGAGACACAAACAATAGCGTTTCTCACTTGATTTTTTTTTAAATTTCGTGTTTATTTGTTGCTCTTAATTAATTTCGTGTTTATTTGTTGCTCTTATTTTTATTATTATTATTATTATTATTATTATTATTATTATTATTATTATTATTATTATTATTATTATTATTATTATATTTTCGTTCCCCAGGCCCCCGATGTGGGTGGGATAAACCTCATTAAAAAATACAGACAGACAGATAGAAAGAAAAACTGCTAAATATAGACAGAGACACAGATAGTTAGACAGATAAATACAGCCGGACATACAGACAGACACTCCCAAATGATATGACCTACAGACACGGAAGGTGGCCCACTACCCCTTGTTTCTTGCGTGTGTAGACCTCGTCAGGCTAATAAAGGGTCATATTACCGCTCTGGACAGTGCAGTAGTAGGTACCATAGAGTTTAATACTGTGTGTGTGCGCGTGCTTATAACTTTACCCCTCACAGACTAACCCACTACTACTGGTGTACTGTATATGTATGTAAGGTAGTAGGTAGCTAGCAAACAGGGAGGTACTACCGCCTGGGAAGATATTGGAAGCATAATGTGTTGTCTACTGTAATGGTAGACCCTGCTGCCATATGTGACCAAGTCCCAGGTTGATGATCTGACTTTCTGCCTCATTTACACACAATTGCAGGGTCTCAATTGTTTCTTTTACTATTGACAACACAACATAAATACTGTATATCGATTCTCGTTCATGATTTTTTCTTCTATTTTGTATTTATTTATGGTTCTTATTGTTATTGTTATTATTTTTATTATATTTTATTTTTTTATTATTTTAGTTCTTATTTATTATTATTATTATTATTATTATTATTATTATTATTATTATTATTATTATTATTATTATTATTATTATTATTATTATATTTTCGCCCCCCAGGCCCCGATATGGGTCAGTGACCTGTGCCCGGGTGGGATTATCTCCGTAACCCAAAAATTTATGTATGTTTATATTGTATGTATTTATGTGTGCCCCTCACAGACCAGACACCCACTCTTACAGCCTCGTTAACTAATTTAAGAGGACCCAAATCCCTAAATTCGTCCCCTTGAAGAATGGCGGGAGGAAGTGTGTGTGTCTGTCTGTCTGTCTGTCTGTCTGTCTGTCTGTGTCTGTCTGTCTGTCTGTGTGTCTGTGTCTGCTCTCTGAGGTTGACAGGTGCTCGTGAACAAAGGATTGGTAATCATGTGCATACCGTATTACCAAACCTGATCAACAGCGTGTACATTGGACTGCGGTGATGGTGGTGTAACCTGAGTGTGTGTGTGTGTGTGTGCTCGAATAATAAATAACGATGCACTGAAACATGACAGTCGTGAAGCAAAGTTATTACGTATTTCTGAAGAGTCATAATACTGTATAATATATATCCCACAATAAGAGTCGTTCATTATTCCTTGCTACTTTATTTTATATATATATTTTTTTTTAATCATGAGAAATGTTCATTATATTTAGGTGATGTTTGGTATTAATGGGGCCATGTGATTATCTCCCTCTCCTCCCTCCCCGTCTCCCCACCCTCCCCTCACCTCTCACCCCCTCTCCCCACCTTCCCTTCCTCTCCTCTTCCTCCTCCCACACACAGGTAAATACACTCTCAGACGAAGGAGCACTGGACACAGGCAGAGTCAGATTGGTCAGTCAGTAGTGCCTTAAGAAAATAGACGAGTCAAAAAGTCTCTCCTTATCGTGGTCAATTCAGGTCCAGGGTCCAGCTGGGTGATGAGTGGCCTGAGGTGTCCACCTCCCTCCCTCACCCCCTCCCTCCCTCCCTCACCTCCTCCTCACCTCCTCCTCCCCTCACTCCCCCTCCATCTCGACTCAAACTTGTATTACTTGACAACTTCCCAATTTCCTCCCAACACAAACTGAAAAAGGTATATCTATATAAATTTGTGGCCTCGTAATTTTTAGTATTGCAAAAAGTCGAGACCACAGATGATCGAGACCTGGGGAAAAATAAAATGTCTCGAGGCTTACATCACTGCCTGAGTCACTACTAAAGGTAAGACTATTGTTAGATAAGGTTGGGGGTTAGATTAGGTTAGGTTGGGTTATTGGCGTGTTAGGGCTAATGGCCTGTTTGACCAAAGGAACAGAGAGATAGACATACGCTCAGACAGACTAACAGGAAAACACCGAGAATGAGAGACAATGAAATATAGGCAGGAAGATTTACAAGAAAGGAGAGAGAGAGAGAGAGAGAGAGAGAGAGAGAGAGAGAGAGAGAGAGAGAGAGAGAGAGACCTTGTGTGTACTAAAAATATGTGTCTTGGACCTGGCTGGTTGCATCAGTTGGCAGCAACACACACCCCTAACTTCCGGGTATGATGCAATAGTCGATCAATGGGCCTTAACCTCTGCCTTGACGATGGGCCTCTATCCTAATAAACTAAAGAGTATTAATGGAAGGCAGGCATGTGTGTGTGTTAAATACTACTACTACTACTTTTTTAAATGGTCTCCAGCCTCCCCCAATAGCCACACCTTCGCCGCCATTTTGTTACCCTAATATTAAATATCATAATACATAAGTAGCTATCCTATCTGTGTTGAATTAGTTGAGCCGCAGGTCTATGCGGCATTCAGTGACTGAAGCCTCATAGTCAATATCTGCAGCTGTTGTCGGCTTTGGAGCAGAAGCTCTCGTTCCCCCGAGGCAGAGCAAAGCCGACCGAAGGAGAGAGAAGGACAGTCGACATCTCATCCAGGCTGTAACATAACTTCTGGGCTGCTGCTTCTGTTCGGAGATCACCTCCGCGAGTCTGGTGTAGAAACATCTTGCACTTGGTCCCATCCCACCAGAGGTTGTGAACACTAGAGGAGTGAAGCTGCCTTGATCAACGTTTTGAATTCTCTCCCCATATGCCCTTATCTTGTCGTTCTCGTTCCTCCTATGTGCAGCATCGAGAGCTAGGTTACGGTGACATGCAGCCATGGGATAAAAAATCCTGATGTCGAAGAAAGCTCGCTGTCCCCGCGTCCAGAATCCTCGAGCATTGACGTCAACACGGGCTTCGTTGGATGTGTTTGAAGTCCTGTGTTGGAAGATCTCACCATCCAATGGAAGGAGGGTCGGTTCTACCATGACATCCCGGCAGATTTCCTTCAACATAACTGCTGTGAGGTCCCTTACTTCGTCATGCCTCATGCATATGAAGCCCCCTTTCTTGCACACCATGGCGTGATCGACGTCATAGGAAGAGCCACACACGCATTGGGAGGGCAAACCTTCTACTGGCCGACCGTGCCTTAGAGCAATGGCATCTGTAAATTCTTGTTTATTGAGACTGAAACTACTAATACTACGTGGCCTCCAGCCTTCCCCAATAGCCACACTTTCGCCGCCATTTTATTACCTTAAAATTAAATATCCTAATACATAAGTAGCTACCCTACTACTACTACTACTACTACTACTACTACTACTAATAATAATAATAATAATAATAATAATAACTAAAGGTTTATCGAAACAACATATCAGCTAAATTGTGAGACAAACAATGAACAAAAATACGAGGGAACACGTGGTAAACAAACACATTATTGTACAGTGTGTGTCAAGTTTGTGGTCACTGCAATAGATGGTGAGCCAGAACTGGTGTCAGGTGGCACTGGTTGGCCCCATATTGAGACGTGATACCTTAGTACTGGTCTTCCCTTGACCCTCTACCATTGGTCTCTGCTGAGGCTAAATGTGTTACCTCGCCTCTCTCTGTGTTGTGTCTCAGGAGGTACTGGTTGTGATCTGGAGGTACTGGTGGTGATCTGAAGGTACTGGTAAAGATCTGGAGGTACTGGTGGTGATCTGGAGGTGCTGGTGGTGATCTGGAGGTACTGGTGGTGATCTGGAGGTACTGGTTGTGATCTGGAGGTACTGGTGGTGATCTGGAGGTACTGGTTGTGATCTGGAGGTACTGGTGGTGATCTGGAGGTACTGGTGGTGATCTGGAGGTACTGGTGGTGATCTGGAGGTACTGGTTGTGATCTGGAGGTGCTGGTGGTGATCCGGAGGTACTGGTGGTGATCTGAAGGTGCTGGTGGTGATCTGGAGGTACTGGTTGTGATCCGGAGGTACTGGTGGTGATCTGGAGGTACTTGGTGGTGATCTATGTGAAGGTACTGAAGTGTGTGGTGATCTGGAGGTACTGGTTGTGATCTGAAAGGTACTGGTTTGTGATCTGGAGGTACTGGTTGTGATCTGAAGGTGCTGGTGGTGATCTGGAGGTACTGGTTTGTGATCCGGAGGGTACTGGTGGTGATCTGGAGGTACTGGTGGTCATCTGGAGGACACAATTGATGATCTGAAGGTGCTGGTGGTGATCTGGAGGTACTGGTTGTGATCGGAGGTACTGGTGTTGGTGATCTGGAGGGTACTGGTGGTCATCTGGAAGCACTGGTGGTGATCTGAAGGTACTGGTGGTGATCTGAAGGTACTGGTGGTGATCTGAAGGGGTACTGGTGGTGATCTGGAGATACTGGTTGTGATCTGAAGGTACTGGTGGTGATCTGAAGGTACTGGTTGTGATCTGGTACTGGTTGTGTGATCTGAAGGTGCTGGTGGTGATCTGAAGGTGTTTGGTTGTGATCCGGAGGTACTGGTGTTGATCTGGAGGTACTGGTTGTGATCTGAAGGTACTGGTTGTGATCTGAAGGTGCTGGTGGTGATCTGAAGGTACTGGTTGCTGATCCGGAGGTACTGGTGGTGATCTGGAGGTACTGGTGGTGATCTGGAAGTACTGGTTGTGATCTGAAGGTGCTGGTGGTGATCTGGAGGTACTGGTTGTGATCAGGAGGTACTGGTGGTGGTGATCTGGAGGTACTGGTGGTCATCTGGAAGTACTGGTGGTCATCTTGGTATTACTGGTGATCTGGGAGGTACTGGTACATGATGACGTGGTTGACGTGTGTGTGTGTGTGTGTGTGTGTGTGTGTGTGTGTGTGTGTGTGTGTGTGTGTGTGTGTGTGTGTGTGTGTGTGTGTGTGTGTGTGTGTGTGTGTGTGTGTGTGTGTGTGTGTGTGTGTGTGTGTGTGTGTGTGTGTGTAAACGTAACGCCCGCCGGACAACTGAAAAGGTATAAGGATAGTCTTAAGACAAACCTGAAAAGGTGGCAAATCGACCCCCTCACCTGGGAGACGATTACTGCACACCGTAACGCTTGGAGGGTCACCACACGAGAAGGTGTCAATACTTTCGAGTTAGCCCGACTGTATAACGAGGCAGACGAGTGCCAACGCCGGAAAGACACTGCCGCCGCCCTTTCCGCACTAGATGTAGCCCTCCACACGTGGAACATCTGTGATCAACCTTGCCGGTCCCCTATCTGCCTCTTTAGTCACCTCAGAACTCACCAACCTAGGTGACATCCCTAATAACTCATATCATTGTATCATAGCTGGATGATCGTCATACTCGACTCTGAGTGACAGCAAAGTAGTAGTAGTAGTAGTAGTAGTACAAAAAAAAAAGTAGTAGTAGTAGTAGTAGTAGTAGTAGTAGTGTGTAAATCCCTCCCTCACCTCCCAGGATGATTCGCTGACCCTTAATCTCCAGGAAATGCTTCACATTGTTGTATATATGAGAACGCTGCCTTCACCTTCCTCCTGTGTGGGTTAAAGTGACTAAGCGACCTTGAGCCTGGCCGCACTGTTTGTAAACTTTGTGGACAACCCGACACACACTCACAGTCTCGCTACATCCTCGGTTCACCTATGACCCCCAGGCGATTAAGTCATCGTACTCAACGGTTTCAGTCATCGTACTCAAGGTCTTCAGTCATCGTACTCGGGGATTATGTCAAATCTCCCGACTCACCTCGGCATATACAATCCCCCCCTACCCATCCTTGTCGACCATACCATTGACGCTTCCAGTTTCAGGACAATTTAGTGGCCATTTTTTAGTAGCTGTGTATGTATGTATGTATGTATGTGAGGGTGTCATAGCGTAAGGAAGAATAATTGATTAACAAGCACTAAGAGAATCCCGGGTGTTGGTGTTTCATGCTGAGTTGGCTGATCAATGCTGAGTTGGCTTGCCCTTATCCGCCTCACTTATGATACCCTGGTTGTGTTTAGGTTAGGATTCAGAGAGGCTCCTACACTGAATGACTGTTTCTTATAGGAGTAAGGATTAAATACAACACTCCATTACTTTACTTAACTTATGAGAAGGAAAAAGAAATTCAACCAAAATAGCATAAAAATTAATATTATAGATTTAAATTTGAAGGTGTGTGTGTGTGTGCGTGTGTGTGTGTGTGTGTGTGTGTGTGTGTGTGTGTGTGTGTGTGTGTGTGTGTGTGTGTGTGTGTGTGTGTGTGTGTGTGTGTGTGTGTGTGTGTGTGTGTGTGTTAAAACGCCACTACCTACCTGGCTGACCGACTACTAATTACAAGGTCAACAACAAATCCACCTGACAACACCTTGGTGAGTTTGGTCGGCTGCACGCTAGACCGATGGATAGATAGATAGATAGATAGATAGATAGATAGATAAATAATATATGTATTATAGTTATTGTTACCGTAAATTGTGTTTAATGAGTATGAGAGGGCTTGTCTGAGTGTGTCACCATGGCAACCAACACTGAAGGGGGCTTGTCTGAGTGTGTCACCATGGCAACCAACACTGAGGGGGTCTTGTCTGAGTGTGTCACCATGGCAACCAACACTGAGGGGGTCTTGTCTGAGTGTGTCACCACCATGGCAACCAACACTGAAGGGGTCTTGTTCGAGCAGTCACCATGGCAACCAACACTGAAGAAGGGGCTTGTCTGAGGTGTCACCATGGCAACCAACACTGAGGGGGTCTTGTCTGAGTAAAAGTCGCACCATGAAACTTCAACACTGAGGGGGTCTTGTCTGAGTGTGTCACCATGGCAACCAACACTGAAGGGGGGCTTGTCTGAGTGTGTCACCATGGCAACCAACACTGAGGGGGTCTTGTCTGAGTGTGTCACCATGGCAACCAACACTGAAGGGGTCTTGTCTGAGTGTGTCACCATGGCAACCAACACTGAGGGGGTCTTGTCTGAGTGTGTCACCATGGCAACCAACACTGAAGGGGTCTTGTCTGAGTGTGTCACCATGGCAACCAACACTGAAGGGCCTGTCTTGAGTGTGTCACCATGGCAACCGCCAACACTGAGGGGTCTTTTGTCTGAGTGTGTCACCATGGCAACCAACACTGAGGGGGTCTTGTCTGAGTGTGTCACCATGGCAACCAACACTGAAGGGGTCTTGTCTGAGTGTGTCACCATGGCAACCAACACTGAAGGGGGCTTGTCTGAGTGTGTCACCATGGCAACCAACACTGAAGGGGTCTTGTCTGAGTGTGTCACCATGGCAACCAACACTGAAGGGGTCTTGTCTGAGTGTGTCTCCATGGCAAAATCAACACTTAGTGTCTGTTCTGAGTGTGTCTCCATGGCAACCCAACACTGAAGGGGTCTTGTCTGAGGTCTCCTATGGCAAACCAACACTTTGAAGGGTCTTTGTTCGAGTGTGTCACCATGGCAAACCAACACTGAAGGGGTCTTGTCTGAGTGTGTTCCATGGCAACCAACACTGAAGGGGGCTTGTCTGAGTGTGTCACCATGGCAACCAACACTGAAGGGGGCTTGTCTGAGTGTGTCTCCATGGCAACCAACAGGGGTCAGGAGGAACCAAAGGTGGACCACAACAAGTTGTTTTTAGTAATGTGCGTGCCGGTCTTAAATAAACAGGATATCGTAACATGTTTTGGCATACGAGGGATGATATGGGGTGTTTTTCTCATTCACTTTATATATTTATCTGTTTTCTCATTTTTTTTTCTCTCTTCTCGCTTTATCTATTTAGTTCACTTTATTTCGATCTATTTCTTTCAGTCTCTCTCTCTCTCTCTCTCTCTCTCTCTCTCTCTCTCTCTCTCTCTCTCTCTCAACAGGACACAGGAACTAACATAACATTCTCTCTCAACAGGACACAGGAACTAACATAACATTACACACGTGGTTTATGGACTTGATAATTTACTGGACTGTAAAATAAACTATGATTGGTTTACCTCTCATCAATATCCTTTTTAACTGAGACAGGTACTTACAGGAAACGTCTTTCTCACGCCCATCCAAGAGGAGTACACCTTTTCACATAACTATTTGACAAATTTCATAACCGAATGCCAGAACACATATCGAATGACAATTTAAAATAACTGTTGGTGGTATGTCATTCTCCAAGTGTTACATTCTCAAACTATATGTAGACTGTCGGTTTAGTGTTCACATCTGTTAACTTCGTAACTTATGTCAATCACTTCCGTTAGCATGAACGAACAGTTATTTTAGATTGTCATTCGATATGTGTTCTGTCATTCGGTTATATCTAGAAGTGTAAGTAATAAGAGTGCAGAGGTCTTATTGCAACTATATCTTGCGCTAGTCAGGCCGCGCCTCGATTATGCGGTTCAGTTCTGGTGCCCTTATTATAGAATGGATATAAATTCACTAGAGTCGGTGCAGCGAAGAATGACGAAAATGATTCCGGGACTTAGAAACCTTCCATATCAGGATAGGTTAAAGAAACTAAACTTGCATTCTCTAGAAAGACGAAGAGTGCGGGGAGATATGATAGAAGTATTTAAGTGGGTGAAAGGAATCAATAAAGGGGATATAGATAAAGTTCTTATAATATCCGAGCAGGATAGGACTCGGAGCAACGGATTTAAGTTTGATAAGTTTAGGTTTAGGAGGGAGATAGGAAGGAACTGGTTCACAAATAGGGTAGTGGACGAGTGGAACAAGCTTAGCAACTTTGTAGTAAGTGCTGGAACCCTGGAAAGTTTCAAAAGGAGGCTGGATAGATTCATGGATGATAGAGAGTGGTAGTAACTCTCGACAGGAGCTGCCATGCACAGGCCAACCGGCCTATTGCAGACTCCTTATTTTCTTATGTTCTTATGTTATGAAATTTGTCAAATAGTTATGTAACAATGTCTCAACGGATATGTGAAAAGGTGTATTGACAAGGAGAGACGGTAGTTATTGTGAGAAATGGGTTGAAATTGGCGCGCATGACGTCCTTGCTCTGTCGGATGTAAACAAGAAACGCCATACTTTTATTGTGACGTCACGGCCAATCCCCGTCTGTTTAGGTCTTTGTGATGTATTAATGCGGTTCTCACAACAATAATATACCGTTATGTAATGTGTGTGTTTGTAGGTCTGTAATATTAATAATAACTATGATTATTATACTGTACAGGTCGCGTGTGTGACTAACCTAGATATGTTTGAGACTGTGTACACATATATAAATATTTCACACACACACACACACACACACGCACACACACACACACACACGTGTAATGTTGGTACGGTAAACCAGCTTGAGGCAACACTTGAGACTCACCACACTATGGGACCTAAGTTGGCAAACACCTCCCTCGTCTAACTGGCGCGTCACCTCCCAACCCAACCCAACATAGGAAGTTCACACAGGTTCAATACAAAGGTGTAACATAGTTGGTCTTCCTCCACCAGCTGGGTCCCTCGTGTGTACCTCCCAGATGGTTCGGATGTTACCTCTGGGTCTCTTTGTAGGGAATAATGTCGGGATGATATGATGGGGGGGGAGGAGGGGGGAGGGAGGACATACTGTAGAGGGAGAGAAAGAGAGAGAGGGGGGAAGGGGACATTGAGAGGGAGTGAGAGAGAGACAGAGCAAGCAGGGTCCAGGTTGATAAAAAAAAATCGTATGCTTAATATTGCCAGGTGAAGACTGATATTACACCTGACTGACTCACCATACACCTGACTGACTCACCATAAAGCACAAAGCTCCCTCTATTTAAACTATATACAGTAATATGAATATTGTCACCTAACCTAACCTAACCTCACCTAACTGGTATTAAGTGAATGTATCTAGTTAAGGTAAATTCTCGTTGTAATTTCGATATTTAGTTTGTGTTAATGTTTTTAGCGTATGTCAACCCGTTAGGTCCGTTCCTGTGTCCTTAATTACCACTCATGTTACAATTTGCTCGAAAGAACCAAATATAGCAGGTCAGATGTAGTTACCTGTCCTGAGTAACCCGAGTTGACCCCAGTTGACCTGATCTGACCCGACCTCCTCAGAGTAATAAAGTTGCGGCACTACATGAGAGCCATACGTACACACTTAATTAATTGTTTTTGAAGTAGCAACAGGTGTCTACAGGTGTATGAGTATATATACCTGGTAGAAATATTGCTCAAGGTCTTAGCCACGGTATACCTATCTCCCTTCCTTCTCTTTGATGCTGCCTCTCCACCTTGGTATTATATTATTTTCAAGCTACACAATCGACCACAACATCCAGGGCGGCACGACCCATGCCACAAGTGCCTGCGGGCGTCCAAAGTCGAGGGTAAGACTCTTCCAAAACCCTAGCCTCCCAAGTTTGTGTTTTTCCCTTATCATTGTCTTGATTTCACTTAGTCTTGACTATATTGGGAAGCGATCTGAAATATTTTTTATGAATAATTCCTCTTGCTAGATTGTTAGGAGTGTTGTTAGTCCAGATATGATCTATCACAGTGGCAGAGGTGTCAGTTACTCTAGTGGGTTTGGTTATAGTGTTGAAGAAGAGTTTAGAATGACAGGTAGCAAGAAGGTCTAATACTAAGGTGTCGGTTTCCGATTTTAATAGATCAAGGTTGAAATCTCCTGTAATGTAGCAAAGTTTCCTCTCTGAACTTATGGTAGAGATAAGCTCCGATAAGTTTTCAAGAAAGTTCCTTACATTGGTGTGGGGTCTTTTATAAGTTACTCCAACCGGAACCATAAGTAAGTAAGCAATCAATATTTGTGTGTGTGTGTGCGTTAGCTGTGTTCATACATACACCATTACGCTTACACATATGCAACTACACAGACACACATGCACAGACACGTAGGGTATGTACGAGTTTTACATACACACACACACACACACAGCTGGTGCAGTCTGCCAAACTCCTGGGTATAACTATAGACAACAAACTTGACTGGAAGGCCCATGTAAATAACACAGTCAAGGCAGCCTCGTACCGTCTCTACATGCTACGACGACTTAGGTCACTTGGGACACCCACGCCAGAGCTGAGGACCATCTACAACGCCTTTATTCTCCCCAAACTTACATATGCGTCACCAGCCTGGTCGTCTTCTCTCAACTCCACCCAACAACGTCAGCTAGAGAAGGTACAGAAAAGGGCCTGCAGAATCATGCTCGGCGGTGACTACTCCGGCTGCACCAATGCTCTCTCCACCCTGGAAATGCCATCCCTCAGTGACCTCCACCGCCAAGCACTGGAAAGGTTTGGCAGTGGACTATTGCACCATCCTCGTCATCGCCACCTCCTGCCACCCCACCCACCTCGCAGTCCGCCACTATAACAAAATTCAGCCCATAAGAGCCCGCACCGATAGATATAAGAACAGCACCATCCCATCTATTGTTAAAATAATAAACAACTCCTGATTTATGTACTGTACAGCCCTGTAAATGTATTCAATGGATATTATATCATTATGTCTAAATCAAATGTAAGTCTGTATATTTTCAGCCACCGGCTGCAACTCTATTAATAAACCGTTTATTATTATTATTATTATTTTATTACATTTCTTTCTTTCTAGTCCTGTTATCTTTAGCCGGCAGACAGTGTTATAGGTTATCGTCAACTACGGTGTCTTAAATCCTTCACGTGAACCGGAATAACAATTAGCGTAAGAATCTCTGAGAATACTGCTGCATGTGTGTGTGTGTGTGTGTGTGTGTGTGTGTGAGTGCAGACGGCTGCTACAAGTGACCGTATCCGCCTTATTGAGTCATAACACCACCAAAAGACGTCTTTAATTCCTCCCCCCCACCCCTTGGGACTGCACTGTCTCGGGACAGTGTTAACCCACATCTGTCACTAAGGTCGAGGTGTTCCTGTCGCCGGAATAATGTAGGTGGAAGAGTGGTGGGGGGGCATGGTGTTACATATTATCATCATCATCATCATCATCATCATCATCATAATAAAGCTCTTGAATGATGGTGTTCGAAGCCTTTACCTTACTGGTGATTGGCCACTCACCCACGTCTCGATCCCCATTGGTCAACGAGCTTTGTATAGTTTCAATGATATTTTGACGTATTTGGCGGATTGAGCTTGACTTCTCGAATATACCAGACAGATTAGATGAACATATATTGTATTGTTTTGGCAGGATCATACAGGCCGAGAACGACTTACGTTTTATGCACTACAGTACCGAGAACGACTTACGTTTTATGCACTACAGTACCGAGAACGACTTACGTTTTATGCACTACAGTACCGAGAGCGACTTACCTTTTATGCACTACAGTACCGAGAACGACTTACGTTTTATGCACTACAGTACCGAGAACGATTTACCTTTTATGCGCTATACGCCTCGACCACACTTGAAGCCACACAGGTGTTGACCATCTTTGTTGAAATGCACCACCGGGGAGAGCACTACCTTGTTAAACTGTGTGTGTGTGTGTGTGTGTGTGTGAGAGAGAAAGATGGTTGGTACTACACGTGATCAGCAATTAGTGGTGATAGTGGTAGTGGGGTTGATGGTGGTAGGTGTGATAGTGGTAGACATGGTAGTGATAGTGGTAGGAGAAGTAGTAATGTTGGTAGGGGTGATAGTGGTAGACATGGTAGTGATAGTGGTAGGAGAAGTAGTAATGTTGGTAGGGGTGATAGTGGTAGACATGGTAGTGATAGTGGTAGGAGAAGTAGTAATGTTGGTAGGGGTGATAGTGGTAGACATGGTAGTGATAGTGGTAGGAGAAGTAGTAATGTTGGTAGGGGTGATAGTGGTAGACATGGTAGTGATAGTGGTAGGAGAAGTAGTAATGGTGGTAGAGGCGGCTGGATGGGTGGAGGGTGGTGGTAGATGTTGCAAAACCGGATCGTAGTGCGTCGATGTTGTCAACAGAAGAACGGTCACATTCACCTGTCTCTCCTCTCGGGCCTCTCCTCTCGGGCCTCTCCTCTCCCCTCGGGCTTCTCCTCTCCTCTCGGGCCTCTCCTCTCGGGCCTCTCCTCTCCGACGCCTCACAGGTTCCTACGAAGACTATTGTTCTCGTGAGGTCCTGAGTCGTCATATAAGGTTGGGTCTTTACCTTTGACCCAGATGTGACCTCGTTAATGATTTTTCATTGAGAGAGAGAGAGAGAGAGAGAGAGAGAACAGTTTACTTAACGCTAGATTCTTGTCTCGAGTGATGGAGGGGAGTGTAGGACCTGATTGTTTGGTAATACTGGCGCCAGAAACCTGCTCCACCCAGACTACTACTATAGTACTACTTTTTTGGAAAGAATGTGGCGCCTCCAGCCTCCCCCAATAGCCACACCTTCGCCGCCATTTATTACCTTAAAATTAAATATCCTAATACAACAGTATCTATCCTATCTGTGTTGAGTTAGTTGAGCCTCAGATCTATGCAGCATTCAGTGACTGTAGCCTCATAGTCAATATCAGCAGCAGTTGTCGGCTTTGGGGCAGATGCTCTCATTCACCTGAGGCAGAGCAAAGCAGACCTACTACTACCACTACTACTACCACTAGCACTAAAACCACCATCACTGCTATCACTACTATCGCCACCACCACTACTACTACTACTACTACTTTTTTTTTTTTTTTTTTTTTTTTAGCTTCAGCCTCATTAAAGCCACACCTTCAGCCACCATTTATTTACCTTTAATATTAAATATTCTAATACATAAGAACCATCCTATCTGTGTTGGGGCTCAGTTGAGCCGCAGATCCATGCTATCGGTGACTGTAGTTTCATATTGATATCTGCAGTTGTCGGAGAGTAGGGCAGAAGCTCTGTTCCCTGAGTGATAAAGCCGACCGAAGGAGAGAGAAATATTAGCCGACATCTCATCCAGGGCTGTACATAACTTCTGGGTTGTCGGAGATCAGCTCCGCGAGTCTGGCATAGAAACATCTTGGCAATTTCTGGGCCCATCCTGCACCAGAGAGGAGTGAAGCTGCCCTTTGATCAATATTTTGAATTCTCTCCATATGCCCTTCTCTTGTCGTTCTCGTTCCTCCTATGCGCAGCATCGAGAGCTAGGTTACGGTGACAAACGGCCATGGGATCAAAAATCCTGATGTCGAAGAAAGCTCGCTGTCCCTGCGTCCAGAATCCTCGAGCACTGACGTCCACACGGGCTTCGTTAGATGTGTTTGAGGTCCTGTGTTGGAGGATCTCGCCATCCAGTGGAAGGAGGGTCGGTTCTACCATGACGTCCCGGCAGATTTCCTTCAACATATTTGCTGTGAGATCCCTTACCTCGTCATGCCTCATGCATATGAAGCCCCCCTTCTTGCACACCATGGCGTGATCGCCATCATTGGAATAGCCACACACGCATTGGGAGGGCAAACCATCTACTGGCCAACCGTACCTTAGAGCAATGGCATCTGTAAATTCTTGTTTGTTAAGGCTGAAACCATTTGCCCTTATCGGTAACGTAGTTAACCAGTTCGAGGCGCCCACCCCCTGCGGTACAGCTACTACTACTACTACTACTACTACTACTACTACTGCTGTTGCACGGGTTAGAAGCGTGGACACCTTCAGAAGGTTATGAGGCCCTGTGATAGTTAGGGAAGAAGGGACAACGATTGAAATATTAATGAGTACAATAGGGAGAGCCAGGGGAGGACAGAGCCAGGGGAGGACAGAGCCAGGGGAGGACAGAGCCAGGGGAGGACAGAGCCAGGGGAGGACAGAGACAGGGGAGGACAGAGCTAGGGGAGGACAGAGCCAGGGGGAGGACAGAGCCAGGGAGACAGAGCCAGGGGAGGACGGGGGTACAGAGCCAGGGGAGGACAGAGCCAGGGAGGACAGAGCCAGGGGAGGACAGAGCAGGGAAGGAGAGAGCTAGGGGAGACAGAGCTAGGGGAGTGACAGAGCTGTCAGGAGGACAGAGCCAGGGGGAGGACAGAGCCAGGGGGAGGACAGAGCCAGGAAGGACAGAGCCAGGAGGACAGAGCCAGGGGAAGACAGACAGGAGGACAGAGACAGGGGAGGACAGAGCCAGGGGAGGACAGAGACAGGGGAGGACAGAGCCAGGGGAAAATGAATGAGAATAAGAGGTTAGGTTAGGTAAGGTAAGGTAAGGTTAGGTTAGGTTAGGCTAAGGAGGATTAATTAAAAACATCTAAAATATGTAAATTAGGGGAGGACTGTGGTCGCCAACCCTCAGAAGTGAAGACGACAACTTGTATGGGGGCGGGATGGGGTCAGCCGGAGTATGGTCAGCAGCGGGAGGATAATGGTCAGCAGCGGGAGGATAATGGTCAGCAGCGGGAGGATAATGGTCAGCAGCGGGAGGATAATGGTCAGCAGCGGGAGGATAATGGTCAGCAGCGGGAGGATAATGGTCAGCAGCGGGAGGATATCAGCAGCGGAGGATAATGTTCAGTAGCGGAGGATAATGGTCAGGGCAAACGGGAGGATAATGGTCAGCAGCGGAGGATAATGGTCAGTAGCGGAGGATAATGGTCAGCAGCGGGATATAGCCGGTCAGTAGCGGAGGATAATGGTCAGTAGCGGAGGATAATGGTCAGGCAACGGGGAGGATAATGGTCAGCAGCGGAGGATAATGGTCAGCAGCGGAGGATAATGGTCAGGAGTAAGGCGGGAGTAATGGCTACAGCGGAGGATAATGGTCAGAGGCGGAGGATAATGGTCAGCAGCGGGAGGATAATGGCCAGTAGCGGAGTGATAATGGTCAGCAACGGGAGGATAATGGTCAGCAGTGGGAGGATATGGCTGCAGCGGGAGGATAATGGTCAGCAGCGGGAGGATAATGGTCAGTAAGCGGGAGGATAAATACGGTCAGGGCAACGGAGGATAATGGTCAGCAGCGGAGGATACAATGGTCAGGAGGCGGGAGGATAATGGTCAGGAGGCGGAGGATAATGGTCAGCAGCGGGAGGATAATGGTCAGCAGCGGAGGATAATGGTCAGAGGCGGAGGATAATGGTCAGCAGCGGGAGGGATAATGGTCAGGGCAACGGAGGATAATGGTCAGCAGCGGAGGATAATGGTCAGGAGGCGGGAAGATAATGGCCAGCAGCGGAGGATAATGGTCAGCAGCGCGGAGGATACGGTCAGGAGGCGGGAGGATAATGGTCAGCAGCGGAGGATAATGGTCAGTAGCGGAAAGATAATGGTCAGCGGGAGGATAATGGTCAGCAGCGGGAGGATAATGTAATAAAAGTGGAGGATAATGGTCAGGCAACGGAGGATAATGGTCAAAGAAGCGGAGGATGGTCAGGCTGTACCCACAAGATATGAAACAAAAGATGCAGGAAATGCTGACGTTTGCCGATGTTTCTAAGGATGTTGTGGTAGATGTGGTAGGTGTGGTAGTTGTGGTAATTGTGGTAGGTGTGGTAGTTGTGGTAGGTGTGGTAGTTGTGGTAGGTGTGGTAGTTGTGGTAGGTGTGGTAGTTGTGGTAGTTGTGGTAGATGTGGTAGTTGTAGTAGGTGTGGTAGTTGTGGTAGTTGTGGTAATTGTGGTAGTTGTGGTAATTGTGATGATTATGATGGTGGTTGTTATGGCTGTGATTGTGGTAGATGTTGTGATCATGGTGGTGGTTGTTATGGCTGTGATTGTGGTAGATGTGGTGGTTGTGGTAATGTCAGAAACTGTATATTAGTGGTGGTGGTGATTATCTGTGTAGGCATTGCGGAAGTGTGTGTGTGTGTGGGTGTGTGGTAAGTTCTGAGTAGTGTCAAGTCATGCTTTCCTTGTTACTAAAACCGTGGGGATAAAAACACACACACACTCACACACACACACACACACACACACACACACACACACACACACACACTCTCCATTATCAAAAGTGAAGTCATCGTACTCAAGGGGTTAAAGGCCCAGGTTTTAGTTTTAGTAAAAAATTTAAACCACAACTTACCTGTTTTACGTGATTTATTTGTTCGGTTTAATGGTCTTGGTTTGTATAATGTAAGCAATTAGTTTTATTATTATTATTATTAGTAGTAGTAGTAGTAGTTTTGTGTTGTTATTGTTATTATTATTATTATTATTATTATTATTATTATTATTATTATTATTATTATTGTTTTTGTTGTATTATTATTATTGTTGTTTGTTATTGTTGTTGTTTATTATTTGTATTATTATTATTATTGTTATTTTTGTTGAGTTACACAGACAACTAAGGGGCGTAGCCGAGGGGTGTTGTACTGAGTGTAGGTGTACTTGAGACCCTGGTTGGGGGAGGGGGTATGGGGGGTGTAGGGTGAGAGAGAGAGCGCGTGTGTGTGTGTGTGTGTGTGTGTTTTATGTTGTGGGTTGGCGTAAATTTTATTAACTACTCTTAAGACAAACTAATGGACCCCGTATATTATCATAAATTGTTGACAACCTAACCTAACCTAACCTAACCTAACACACGGTCATTTATTACACAGTAGTTGTCTTAAGGGAATGATTGAGTCGACCAGATAGACAGACAGCCATTCAGGACATGTATTCATAGAGCTGACTGACAACACTGGTGACACATGTCCCTGGGGCCTTGTTAAATCCTCTTAACTGATTAAATTATCTTAATGTGAACTAATCTATTTTAATAATCTAATTTAGGATCGTATGTCGTGTACGCGAGTTTTTGTTGTGGTGACGCGGCGATCAGCTGACTGGCGTGGTTGGCCGAGTGCGCGTGTACCCAGCCGGACTCTTCTCCCCCTCCTCCATCCCCGCCCCCACGCCCTTGTCACAGGAAAACAAGGTCGTTCTCTCTCCTCCCTCCTCACCCACCACCTTCCCCACCACTCCCACCTACTACCTTCCTCCCACCCACCACCTCTCTCCCTCACCCACTATCTTCCTTCCCCACCCACTACCTTCCCTCACTCTCCCACCCACTCACCTTCCCAAATTCCCCACCATCCCCAACTCCACCACCTCTCCCCCTCCTCACCCACTATCTTCCACTCCTCACTCACTATTCTTCACCTCCAGCTTCCTCCCACCCACAATCCTCCCCACATCTCCCCCTCCTTTGTTCTTTGTGTGCAGCAAGGGTCTGACACCACCACCACCACCCCCCACTCTTCTCTACAAACCACGAGAGAACGTTCCTAACAGCCCTCGGTGACTTAATTACACAAAGCAAACAACCTTAGCTACGTATATCTGCCTCGGAAACACGTAAGGTATCCATTTATAATATCTCTGTTGAAGCTTTATAATATTAACAATTTAAACATGTATTAAATTATTCCACTCATCTCTAATAGTTATTTTGGGTTCTAAATTTTGTTTAATACTTTTGACCAGAAATTAATACTTTTGGGCGAATTATTAATACTTTTGTCTTTTTTAATTATTACTTTTAAGTCTGATCGTTATGTGAATGAACCTCTAGTAATGTGTGACTTATACACTACAGGGTGAGTAAGTCAAATGTTAACACTTGTTTGAGGTTTAATTTGTTTTATTTTCACTTGACATTAAAAAAATTTTGTGTGATAAAAACAGAGAGAGACTCTCACCCTTGTTTTAATGTTTTATAAGGCAGATCTGAGTTCATGTGTGTGTGTGTGTGTGTGTGTGTGTGTGTGTGTGTGTGTGTGTGTGTGTAATTTATCTTTAAAAAAAACCAGGAATCGATAGACGTGGTGAAGAAATCAGTTATACTGTATATGGAAGGCATTAAAATGAAAACACAGACATCTTCGGACTCTGTAAACATCAACATCAAGGAACTCTGTAAACACAAACATCAAGGGACTCTGTAAACACAAACATCAAGGGACTCTGTAAACACAAACATCAAGAGACTCTGTAAACACAAACATCGAGGGACTCTGTAAACACAAACACTAAGGGACTCTGTAAACACAAACATCAGAAAAGGACTCTGTAACACAAACATCAAGAGACTCTGTAAACACAAACATCAAAGGACTCTGTAAGCACAAACATCAAGAAGCTCTGTAAGCTTACAACACTAGGGACTCATGGCTGACTTATCGAGGACTCTGCTAAAACACAAACATCAAGGGAGACTCTGTAAACACAAACATCAAGGGACTCTGTAAACACAAACATCAAGGGACTCTGTAAACACAAACATCAAGGGACTCTGTAAATACAAACATCAAGGGACTCTGTAAATACAAACATCAAGGGACTCTGTAAACACAAGCATCAAGGGACTCTGTAAACACAAACATCAAGGGACTCTGTAAATACAAACATCAAGGGACTCTGTAAATACAAACATCAAGGGACTCTGTAAACACAAACATCAAGGGACTCTGTAAACACAAACATCAAGGGACTCTGTAAACACAAACATCAAGGGACTCTGTAAACACAAACATCAAGGGACTCTGTAAACACAAACATCAAGGGACTCTGTAAACACAAACATCAAGGGACTCTGTAAACACAAACATCAAGGGACTCTGTAAACACAAACATCAAGGGACTCTGTAAACACAAACATCAAGGGACTCTGTAAACACAAACATCGAGGGACTCTGTAAACACAAACATCAAGGGACTCTGTAAACACAAATCTGTAAACACAAACGTCAATGGACTCTGTAAACACAAACATCAAGGGACTCTGTAAACACAAACATCGAGGGACTCTGTAAACACAAACATCAAGGGACTCTGTAAACACAAACATCAAGGGACTCTGTAAACATAAACATCAAGGGACTCTGTAAACACAAACATCGAGGGACTCTGTAAACATAAACATCAAGGGACTCTGTAAACACAAACGTCAAGGGACTCTGTAAACACAAACATCAAGGGACTCTGTAAACATAAACATCAAGGGACTCTGTAAACACAAACATCAAGGGACTCTGTAAACACAAACATCGAGGGACTCTGTAAACACAAACATCGAGGGACTCTGTAAACACAAACATCGAGGGACTCTGTAAACACAAACATCGAGGGACTCTGTAAACACAAACATCAAGAGACTGTTCAACACCACGACCGCATCCTTCCTATACGCTACAGACCGATCGTCTTTATGACATCCATTCCAACCATTGTATAAAGTATCAACAACTCGTAGATAACTTGTGTGTTCACTTAGCAATTTCACTTGTGTACGGTAAACTCAACTGAAATTCTTTGTTAAATGACCCCTGTACCCACTTATCGCTGCTGTATTTGTTAAGAAACTGTTAATTATTATCAGTTTTCACTACAAACAGTCAAGGACGCCTGTAATCACCCAGCGGGACGCCACGACAACAGATAGTTAGCTTCCTGCCGCTGTTACTAAGAGCTGACCACCACTGACTAATCCGTGGGAGTGTGGTATCCATGGTGTGTGTGTGTGTTAAAAAAATATGATTTAAAAAATCACTCTTTTGTTATTTGGGTTTTTTATTTAATCCAATACCCACCTGTACTGACCTGACTGGTATTATTTGAACGCCATCCTGTCAAGGAATTAGTTTCAGTGTAGGGAGTTTATGTCTGTGTGTGTATTCAATAAAGTTCATATAATGCAAATACTCTGGGTTGTGAATAATGCGAAGTGTAGACGTAAGATTATCATAACCAATTCAATTTCAATTGTTTATTCCTTGATCGAGGAAGCGGGATCCTAGTGCTGTCACTAGGTACCCCTGTACAATGACACCAGAAGCATCTGGCAAGTGTGACAAGTATATACAGTATAAATATTATAAAGGGGCTTACTAAAGCCTAAGGAAGGAAGGATATTCCTTTAACACATAATCAATGTTATTTACATAATATCTGGCCAGTATGGGGAGGATCATCGTGTCTCCGTCAGGGGGTCGTGGAGTGGTGGTCCAGCAGGCGTCACGGAAGCGTTGTGTGTGGGGACATCTTAGGAGGTAGTGGATAAGGGTGCTGCTGTCGGGTCTTCTGCATAATGCACAAGAGCGTTGCTCAGGGGATGCGGGGATACCAATCTCCCAAGCAAAGTCATACCCAATGATGATACGGGCAACAATCACGTCCCTTTTCCGCGACCCTTTCCCATAGACATACGATTATCATAACCTCACCTAAACGAACCTTAACCACCCCCATCAGCTAATTTTATTTCTCTTTAATATCAATAATTGTCTTTATGAGAAGGAGAAATAAGACACATTTTAACCTGTGCTTCGTGGTCAGGTCAAAAAAGTTTCTATACGGAGATGACCGATGAATTTCACAACGAACACTGTCACTCCTGTTGTCTCGGTAGTGTTGTCAAAATCCTTCGTCCGTTGTGTCATATTGTTTCAGCACCAAATCGTAAAGTTATATTTTTTTATGTGATCTTTGTTTTTTGTTATCCATTTTTTTCTTCTTTCGTTTTTTTTTTTAGATTCTTTATTGTGTCTTCTTTTGTATTTTCTTTTTCCTTTCCTCTTGGTGTTGTACTCAAACAACCCAGATAAAGACTGACATCTATTCTCCCTATCAATCACTTAATCTGACATTCCCTCACGCATACTGACATAACCTCACTCATTCTTTCACTCACAGACTTAACTCACACATTCTCTCAGACATTCGCTCACACACACACACACACACACACACACACACAAATTCCCACTGACACTCACTGACACACTCATTCGCCCACTCACTCACTCACACAAACTCACTGACACTCACTCACTCAAACTCACTGACACTCACTCACTCACTCGCAGAAAAAATAAATTAATGTACTAACCTGACCCTTCGTTGTACTGTGCGTTTCCCCGTATCAGTAACTTAGGTTTGGTTAGCTCAGGTAAAGTTGGGTTATGTTAAATTGGGTTAAGTTTACTCAAAATAGATAAGTTAGATTACGTTAAGTTAGGGCAATTTAAACTCTTGTAGGTTAGGTTAGGTTAAGTGACGTTCAGTTAAAATTGGTATATTAGATTAAGTTAAAATAGTGCAATTTTAACTCAGGTTAAGTTAGAAAGGTAAAGTTGAATTAGGTTAGGTTAAACTGGGTAAGTTAGGTTAAGTTTACTCAAGATATATGTTAGGGTACATTAATTTAAACTTGTTAGGTTAGGTTAAACAACGTTAGTTATAAGAATGGAGGAAACTGCAGCGGGCCATACTGGGCAGTCCCGTTTACACCCAACCCCTATCGCTCATATAAGCATCCAACCTACTGTATGTTTGAAGCTATCCAGCGTATTGGAGTTAATGATGATGTTTGGTAACTTGTTCCACTCATCCACTACTCTATTTCCAAACCAGTGTTTACCTATCTCGCGCCTTAATCTAAATTTGTCTAATTTAAAACCATTGCTACGAGTTCGCTCCTGGTTGGATAGTTTGAGTACCTTTGTTATATCACCTTTGTTCAGCCCTGACTTACATGTAAGGTGTGTGTGTGTGTGAAGTCAATCACGAGCCCCCACACTTACAACAAAACACACACACTCACACTCACACACACACAAGCGTCACTCAGTAGTTCCCGTTACTTGCAGAAACCACATACGTTGCTTGCCACCACCTGTGTCCTCCCCGCCTAGTGTATCGTGGGAAGGTCCCTCTGTTGTGAAGCCCTGGTGGTAGATAGATAGATAGATATACAGTTAGGTAGATAAATAGATAGGTAAGTAGGTAGTTGGCAGCTACCAATCAGGGAGGTACTACCGCCTGGGAAGATATTGGAAGCATAATGTGTTGTCTACTGTAATGGTAGACTCTGCTGCCATATGTGACCAAGTCCCAGGTTGATGATCTGACTTTCTGCCTCATTTACACACAATTGCAGGGTCTCAATTGTTTCTCTTACTTTGACAACACAACATACATACAGCATTTCTCACTCTTGATATTTTTTTATGGTTCATTATTATTATTATTATTATTATATATAATTTTTATTAGTATTAATATTTTCTTTTATAATTGTTATTGATATTTACTATTATTATTATTATTATTATTATTATTATTATTATTATTATTATTGTTATTATCATCATCATCATTATTATTATCATTGTTTTATTATATTTTCGACCACCAGGCATTGATGTGGGTCATTAAAAAGTGACCAGTGCCCGGGTGAGATCGATAGCTAGGTAGATATATAACTCAACAGATGTTTAGTAAAACCATCATAGCCCCCAAAAGTATCTAGCCCCCCAAAAGTATCTAGCCCCCCAAAAGTATCTAGCCCCCCAAAAGTATCTAGCCCCCCAAAAGTATCTAGCCCCCAAAAGTATCCCAACTACAAAAGTATCTAGCCCCCAAAGTATCTAGCCCCCAAAGTATCTAGCCCCAAAAGTATCTAGCCCCAAAAATCTAGCCCCAAAAGTATCTAGCCCCCCAAAAGTATCTAGCCCCCAAAGTATTTAGCCCCAAAAGTATCCCAGCCCCCAAAAAGTATCTAGCCCCCAAAGTATCTAGCCCCCAAAAGTATTTAGCCCCCAAAAGTATCAACCCCAAAAGTATCTAGCCCCCAAAGTATCTAGCCCCCCAAAAAGTATCTAGCCCCCAAAAGTATCTAGCCCCCCAAAAGTATCTAGACTGTGTGTTTAGGTTCGATGGATGTCAGAATAAACACTGTGACTCCTGTTGTCTCGGTAGGGTTGTCATATTGTCTCACACCAAAGCATAAGGATGTGTGTACGTTAACAGTTCAGGTACGGTATATAGTGTACATAGACAGTTCAGGTACGGTATATAATGTACATAGACAGTTCAGGTACGGTATATAGTGTACATAGACAGTACTGTTACGGTATATAATGTACGAAACAATACAGGTATACAAGCATTGGTAAACAATAAGGTGATTCAACCAGATATTAACCCAAGAACGATGATAATATGTTACTTCCACTATAGTTTGTTAATATTATTTCGAATGAATGAGGTGTAGTACAAAGGCGTTCGGTGAGAGGTAAGAGGAAATGAATGAGAATTTCCACTCATTTTTTGGCTGATTAATAATTCGTGTTTAGTGCGTTTCTCTCTCGCGCGCGTGTGTGAAATAATGCTTATTATTATTATTATTATTATTATTATTATTATTATTATTATTATTATTATTATTATTGTTGTTGTTGTTGTTGTTGTTGTTTATGGTTTAATTAAGAAATACAGCAGCCATAATCTGAAAATATGCAAATAGTGTTACATATAGTAATTACATAATGACAGGGAGAGGGTCATTTAACAAGGAATTTCAGCACAGTTATAGTACAAAAGTGAGATTGGTAAGGAGTGAACACAAGTTATCTACGAGTTGTTGATGATTTTTACAATGGTTGAGGTGTGGCTGTTCTTATAGCGATCAGTATATGGATGTATGTGCTGGATTTGGTTATGGTGTTGATCAGTATTTCGCAGACGAGGGATCTCAGGTGGTGGTAGGAGACGGAGTGATGAGGATGGTGTAGTAACGTCTTCCTAAACTTACAGATGAGTTCATGGTGATGATCAGAGTGAGTTGAGAGGGCCAGTGTGTTGGGCGCCACTTATTATGTGGTGTAGGAGAGAGAGAGAGAGAGAGGATAGTCTTGATCGTCCTCTTCTACTCCGTCCATTTCACGGCGTCCTTGTGTGTATAACAGGACCTTTTAAGCATGATGATGGTGATAACGACC
This sequence comes from Homarus americanus, assembly GCF_018991925.1. Taxonomy (NCBI): domain Eukaryota; kingdom Metazoa; phylum Arthropoda; class Malacostraca; order Decapoda; family Nephropidae; genus Homarus; species Homarus americanus. Next base: position 4,112,258 of record NW_024735554.1, read on the forward strand.
CTTGAATTGTGAGGAACCAGTTTATTTACAGCGATGATGAGGGAATAGGGTGGTTCCTGCTTAACTTACAGAGAGAGAGAGAGAGAGAGAGAGAGAGAGAGAGAGAGAGAGAGAGAGAGAGAGAGATTTTCCAATGTGTGAAGGGGTTACCGCCTCAACTCACACACGGACATTAGTTTATTAAGACCCCCCCCCTCCCCACCACCACCACCACCCCCCCTCCTATGCTAGTTTACTGTACTGGACAAGTGTAGTGAGGTAATAGCAGGAGGCGCCCATCATGGTATCAGAGAGTGAACTTGTGGCATGACTCTGCATACATTATAGTAACTCTTTTACCGTCACCACCACTGTCACCAACACCATTTCCACCACTACCTCTTCACCCTCGCTATCACCATCACTCCCTTCACCATCAACGGCACCACTACCACCACCAATCACCCCTTCATCACCATCTTTTTCTCCCTCATATGATCACTATCACGTTCACTTAGCACCAGTTAGGAGAGAAAACTACACTCATGCTACGTTTTGACTTCATCTAGACACGTTTACCTAGCACCAGTCAGAGAAGTGTGTGTGTGTGTGTGTGTGTGTGTGTGTGTGTGTGTGTGTACTTAGAATCTTTGTGAATTAGGACTCCCAGATTGAAGGTGAAGACTGTGTTGACAAGGTGAAATGGATTGAGTCCGGTCATGTGATGTTGTCTGTGTTCATTGCTCTCTCTCCCCACCAAAGGCCGAGAATAAATAATGCTGCTTGGGAGATGTTTAGTGATCAATTGTTATTTTTTGTGGGATGAATCAAAGTGTACACAAACTTCAAAATAAATAGGAAGTGACAGTTATGCAAAACAGTGTAATAAGTAACTGTAATTTGCTCAGACAACAAATAGAAATATGCAGGCACTTTTTTTTTTCATATCCTCAATATATATTTACAGTATATACACGGTTTGCAAGTAAATCTTTAACATGTCAAGTGTAGTGTGACAGTAAAGTATACTAAGATATCAAGTAGAAATTAATATCCACACGCACTTGTTCTTATTCTCAACTTACATACAATGCAGTACACAGTGTAGAAACTGACAGTAAAATGAAAAGGAAGGTACAGTACACGTGTCTGCTTGTTGTGGTCTGACAGTGTAGGTACAGGACAAACCTACAGTACAACTCGACAAGCACATAGCACAGGGAGGCAGCGTGGCCGACTGCGCACTATGTTAAGGTCACATAAAAAACCCCACATTATATTGTTTTGTTTATTTTCAAGACAAGATGCATGGAGGGCCAGTCAGTCTGTGTTGCGTTTATCAGTCTTTTTTTATAATCCTCTGTGTTTATCAGTTCTGTGTATCGTAGTTGCGGAAGAGACTCGTAAGCATTGTTTGTGTGTTGGATCATACCCTCGTCCCAGTCAAGAATTCCTTTTATAACTACACAGCCATAAAATAAATTGTGGTGAAACCTGGCCTTCAGTTATAGCAATATTTGAGGATATATGACATGCAGAATTCCTGGCCTTAACCTCAAAGTCAAGGCCAGTATTTACAATCAAATTCTTATCAATGGCACTACATTGATAAACATCCTACGACACGATATACTGCAGGGGCGAGCCTCTTGACGATATCTCTCGCCTACTTAACATTTTGACTGTACCACTTCACTTATGACGTAAAGTTATAATTATGATACATTTTTTCCTCACTTTCTCTCTCGTTGTCGTGGAAGAAACACCAAGGAATAGAGCTTGGTAATTGTGTGTATGGATTGCGGTCGGTAGCTCGGGGTAACGTGCATGCTGGCTAGGTTGCCGGAACTACAGATCTTCACTGTTATTTTCTTATTTCTCGTGTTTATGGGAGATTATAATATCCTCGTCTGTCAGTATTATTCCATTCACAACCGAACACCTGGGCTGTACATTTATCTATCAACTTAAAAAAAAAAATTACTTAAATCTAACCTACTTATCTTACCTCATTTAACTTAACGTAACGTACCCTAATTTAACGTAATCTACTTTACCTAAACTTAACTTAATCTAACTTTACTTAACCAAACCTACCCTGACTTAACATAATCTAAGTTACCTGAGCTTAACTTAACCCAACCTCACATAATGTCTAATCAAGCCTAGCAGTTATTATAAGATAATTTAGCTTTAGTTAAATTAAGTAGAACAAGATAGGTTTGGTTAGGTCGATCAAGATTGGTTAGGTTTGGTTTACATTAGTTATATTAGGTTTGGTTAAGTAGATTAGTAGATTAGGTAGGTTAAGTTAAGTTTGATTCTACTATAAAGTCAGGTAGGTAGGCTAGGCTAAGTTAGATAAGGTTAAAGTTAGGCTGTAGTGCAAGTTATGTTAAGTGGTTCAATTAATATCCCGGTCAGACACTTGTACCGTGGCCATAATGCATTACTGCCCAGCATATTCTTAATATGTTGTTATATCATAAAACTTGGACTACTTTATCGTGCCTTCCTCCTTCCGGGTTGTGTGCCAGTTAGGGCCAGCGTTTTGAGCAAGTCTTCCTGTGGCATCTTCCTCTCGCTTGGTTACGACTACTACTTGGCGAATTATTCATTTCTCTTGATTCTCTCAGTTGTATCAGTGTTCTCAGGCATTGTTTATATCATACTAGGAAGGTTTTTGATGATGTGATGTATTACAGCGTTTTAAAGAGTAATAATGTCTTCCAGCGCGTATTATAGGATTAGTAAATACGGATCACGTGATGATTAGACGCCCCAGCTTATTTCACCTGTTGATTAAACACCCTAAGGCTACCTGGGGAATTAGGTTTATTAGATTTGGTTTGGTTAGGGCAGTTAATCTTAAGGTGAGTTAAGATGGGGTGCCTAATCTTCACGTGTTCCGTAAAGGCAGTGTAGTCGTAAGTAGTTTTGCTCGCATGATAGCGCCGTAAATGCTTGGTTTGACCTTTTTCTTTTTTCGTATTGTTCTAAAGGGAGAAAAACTCGATGATATTTTCAGTTGTGGTTGTGATACACCTGTACTTGTCCTGGTAGTAAATTTCAACTGGAGCATGTTGAGTGATCACTGCAGTACTATCTGCATTTCCTGTTGGTTCAGAAATCCCCTGTGTGTACCGCGCTGGACCTCAAATTGTTGGGCAGATGGGGGAGAAGTAGGCAAGTGTGTTGGTGGCAGGTGCGTGCACTGGTGGCAGACGACTCGCTGTTAATGTTTTGTCTGCCACCACGTGTGTTTTTAAGGTCTTATTAGGAAGCAGTGGAGATTTTTTTTCCAAGTTGTTTCCGAATATCTTTGTGCAAAATATATACGTTTTGTCAGGGACGTAAAATTGCCGTACTGCTGTACTGTATATACTGTGGTTTTATTCATAGCATCGAGTATGGCTGCGTTTTATTCGTTGACAAAATATAATTAGTATACGTTGCTATTTTTTTTAATGATAACACGGCCGATGGTGTTTTGATTATCCTCAAGAATAAGCATATTTAGAAACAACAAGGATTTGGTTACTTCATGCAATTAAATGTCACTGGTTTGTTAAATTTGTGAAACAGGCTGATGACTCACTGCAGCAAACTGTCCCCAGTGAGTTAATGTGTAGTGGTGTCACTACTTTATCACTGGCTGAGAGGTTGAATATCCTAACGACTCTACTCCAACATTCACAGTGAATTACCTTGAAGTGTTATATATCACTTTGAAGGTCAGTGGTACATTCTGTGTATTGTGTATGTGTGTTTGTGTGTGGAATTTCTGCTAAAGGTTTCACCCCTTCCTGTCTGTTTCATGACATGTTGCATCACACACACACACTCTTACACCATATTTTCCTAGTCTTGAGTTTGACGTCTTCCAAGTTTCATTTCCACGAAAGGCTTAGGCGAGAAGAAAGAGATTAAGAGATAGCTAACGCCAGACGCTGCGAATGTTCGAACATTCCACCATTTTAGCAGCCTGTGTGAGTCGTGACCTGAATAAATGATCACGGCGGTAGATGTTGTGAAAGGTGTATATTATGTAGCATTAGATATATATTACGTAGTATTGTGAGGATGTGTCTGTCATGTTCATAAGGGCAGTTCTAGACTAGCCTATAGGCCTCGTGGTGGGTAAGATTACATTAGGTTGGGATTTGTTTTGCTACCAGGATAAGTTAGAATTGAGTAGGTTGGCTTGGATATGGTTGGATTAGATGTGAAGTTGGGGTAAAATTGTTCAAGCCTGTATTGGGTTTGACCAGGCTGGGTTAGATTAGGCTACACTAGACTGGATTTTGGTATGGCTGGGAATGGGTGGGCTCGGTTGGACACCTGTAGATTAGAATTAGGTATGGTTAGATTCGGTTAGATTAGGTCGGATTGAGTCGAGTTAAATTCGGTATGATAAAATTCGGCAACTCAGTTATTTTAGTGAGAAAGAATTGTACCTCAGCTTGAATGGAAGTAATTACTTTGTTAATTGAAGGAAAGTCATTAATCATTTAGCAGGATTGCATCGTGTCAATGACTATGATTCATAAAGAAGCAATGTATATAGTGTAGTGTATTCTTTAAAGGTAAGTGATAATGTTCCCTTAATATTCGTATTGGATGTAGGCAGCCACTATAATACAGTAATTCCACCGTTATGTTGACTTTTATCTCGTTATTGAAGAGAAACGTCATATCATGGACCCAACGAACGAACGAATTGGAGTAATGATATCAAGAGGTGCATACAAATGATCCACTGCAGGCTGAAGAAAGCAGAGGAAAGAGTTAAGTCCTCGGGTTGTTTAGTTTGAATGGATAAGTAGGTATGATGACAGTGAAATATGTTTCTTAAGAACCACTTAACTCTGTGGGTCAGGCGGTTACCCAAACTGCAAAGATTTATTCTATGTGGTTGTGTATTTGTGTAGGTGTATATTTGTGTTGTGTGTATCTCAGTCCTATACACTCATGTCTCTAGTATTCATTTACATGGAAGCTCAAATACACCCATATGTCGTTTGTACATATGCAACCAAGTGTTTTCTAGAGGTTGGTTAGGTGTGACTCAGGTTAGTAGTGGCAGTGACTCGAAACAACCACACCACTGTACTGTACATTGTAAATTACAGAAAGTGTGGAGCCGTATTACCCAAAACTGTTTTATCATGGTTACGTGTAATGGTGGGTAAGGGGTCTCTCTCTCTCTCTCTCTCTCTCTCTCTCTCTCTCTCTCTCTCTCTCTCTCTCTCTCTCTCTCTCTCTCTCTCTCTCTCTCTCTCTCTCTCTCTCTCTCTCTCTCTCTCTCTCTCTCTCTCTCTCTCTCTCTCTCTCTCTCTCTCTCTCTCTCTCTCTCTCTCTCTCTCTCTCTCTCTCTCTCTCTCTCTCTCTCTCTCTCTCTCTCTCTCTCTCTCTCTCTCTCTCTCTCTCTCTCTCTCTCTCTCTCTCTCTCTCTCTCTCTCTCTCTCTCTCTCTCTCTCTCTCTCTCTCTCTCTCTCTCTCTCTCTCTCTCTCTCTCTCTCTCTCTCTCTCTCTCTCTCTCGCTCTCGCTCTCGCTCTCGCTCTCGCTCTCTCTCTCTCTCTCTCTCTCTCTCTCTCTCTCCATTCGAATCCAGTTTAACTTAAACACTCTCTAAACTTGTCCTAACCCATTCTACCCCAGCCCCACTCTAACCTAACCTACCCTACCCTAACTTTATGGACCCAGCTTAATTCTTGTACTTATTATACTGTATATTATGTATGTGCACGTAGCCGCGAGAGCCATCTGGTGATACAAACTTTAAGGAGCACCAGCGTGTCTCTTGGCTGGTTCAGAACTTGAGATTCCACTGGCAGAGCTGAAGTTTCCCTCATGAGTAGATGTGTACAGTGCGTCAACCAACCTCTGTTTGGGGAATGTGGGGAGGAGACTGCAATACTCTACGTCATTATTACGTTTTCTTAACCTAACCTTACCAAAACTTAACCTAACCTAACCTAACCTTACCAAAACTTAACCTAACCTAACCTAACCTTACCAAAACTTAACCTAGCCTAACCTTACCAAAACTTAACCTAGCCTAACCTTACCAAAACTTAACCTAGCCTAACCTTACCAAAACTTAACCTAACCTAATTTTACCTCAACTTAATCTAACCATAACCAAATCTAAATAAACCTTAATCTAATCTTATTTTACCTAAACTTAACGTTAACTTTACCTAACATTTGGTAGCATAACCTAACCTATCCACAGGTATAGGTTGTAGCGCTAGTATTGGCATGTGTTAGGTGTAGTCAGGGGTAAGGTGAAGGTGTTCCAGGGTGTTAGCACTAGTGTTAGGTGTAGTCAGGGGTAAGGTGAAGGTGTTCCAGGGTGTAGCACTAGTGTTAGGTGTAGTCAGGGGTAAGGTGAAGGTGTTCCAGGATGTAGCACTAGTGTTAGGTGTAGTCAGGGGTAAGGTGAAGGTGTTTCAGGGTGTAGCACTAGTGTTAGGTGTAGTCAGGGGTAAGGTGAAGGTGTTCCAGGGTGTAGCACTAGTGTTAGGTGTAGTCAGGGGTAAGGTGAAGGTGTAGTCAGGGGTAAGGTGAAGGTGTTCCAGGGTGTAGCACTAGTGTTAGGTGTAGTCGGGGGTAAGGTGAAGGTGTTGCAGAGTGTAGCACTAGTGTTAGGTGTAGTCAGGGGTAAGGTGAAGGTGTTCCAGGATGTAGCACTAGTGTTAGGTGTAGTCAGGGGTAAGGTGAAGGTGTTGCAGAGTGTAGCACTAGTGTTAGGTGTAGTCAGAGGTAAGGTGAAGGTGTTCCAGGGTGTAGCACTAGTGTTAGGTGTGTAGTCAAGGAGGGTAAGTGAGTGTTCCAGGGTGTAGCACCTGTAAGGTGTTAGGTGTAGTCAGGGGTAAGGTGAAGGTGTTCAGGTGTAGCACTAAGTGTTAGGTGTAGTCGAGGTAAGGTGAGGTGTTCAGGGTGTTAGCACTAGTGTTGGGTGTAGTCAGGGGTAAGGTGAAGGTGTTCAGGGTGTGCTTACTAGTGTTGGAGGTGGCAATCAGAGGTAGGTGGAGGTGTTCAGGTGTAGCACTAGTGTTAGGTGTAGTCAGGGGTAAGGTGAAGGTGTTCCAGGGTGTAGCACTAGTGTTAGGTGTAGTCAGGGGTAAGGTGAAGGTGTTCCAGGGTGTAGCACTAGTGTTAGGTGTAGTCAGGGGTAAGGTGAAGGTGTTCCAGGGTGTAGCACTAGTGTTAGGTGTAGTCAGGGGTAAGGTGAAGGTGTTGCAGAGTGTAGCACTAGTGTTAGGTGTAGTCAGGGGTAAGGTGAAGGTGTTCCAGGGTGTAGCACTAGTGTTAGGTGTAGTCAGGGGTAAGGTGAAGGTGTTCCAGGGTGTAGTCCCCAGGGTGTAGCTAGGCAACATTGATCTTAACGTTACGTAACACTGCTAGCTTCTATTGCCAGTGTTGTGTGCATAATCCCTCCCTGCCGCCGTCTCCTCACCGCCCTTTTATGGCCACCACCCAGACGCTGCTGAGTGTGGCCACACCCTCGAGTCACTGGTGATAGGGAAAAGGGTGTGACCATCACCTAACACACCCTGATGAGTGTGGCCATCATCCACACCCTGGTGATCTGGTCATCATCTACACCCTGGTAGTGTGGCCATCATTGAGACCCTGGTAGTGTGGCCATCATCCACACCCTGGTGATCTGGTCATCATCTACACCCTGGTAGTGTGGCCATCATTGAGACCCTGGTAGTGTGGCCATCATCCACACCCTGGTAGTGTGGCCATCATCCACACCCTGGTAGTGTGGCCATCATTCACACCCTAGTAGTGTGGCCATCATTCACACCCTGGTAGTGTGGCCATCATCCACACCCTGGTAGTGTGGCCATCATCCACACCCTGGTAGTGTGGCCATCATCCACACCCTGGTAGTGTGGCCATCATCCACACCCTGGTAGTGTGGCCACCATCACACCCTGGTGTGTGCATCATTCACACCCTAGTAGTGTGGCCATCATTCACACCCTGGTAGTGGCCATCATCCACACCCTGGTGGTGTGGCCATCATCCACACACCCTGGTAGTGTGGCCATCATCCCACCCTGGTAGTGTGGCCATCATCCACACCCTGGTAGTGTGGCATCATCCACAGCCTGGTAGTGTGTCATCATCCACACCCATCATCCACCCTGGTAGTGTGGCCATCATCACACACCCTGGTAGTGTGGCCATCATCCACACCCTGGTAGTGTGGCCATCATCCACACCCTGGTAGTGTGGCCATCATCCACACCCTGGTAGTGTGGCCATCATCCACACCCTGGTAGTGTGGCCATCATCCACACCCTGGTAGTGTGGCCATCATCCACACCCTGGTAGTGTGGCCATCATCCACACCCTGGTAGTGTGCACAAGAAGCAGTGATGAGTGTTAACCACATCTTGAATAGTCGTGTAATTTTGTAAGGGCAGGACTCGGCCCCTGTGCGTATGTGTAAAGTTGCATCATAACATCATGTTGTTATGTGTGCTGAACCAAGCCTTCTGGTCTGTGTTCTCGTCACTAATTTGTGTGACAATAATAGTTCCTGAAATGGGTAGCCTCTGCATATATTCAGGATTTAGTACTCGGACGTACCTTGATCTACGTGATTATGTCTCCAGTTTTGTACAGTATATGCATGAATAGTATTCGAATCACCAGAAGATTACCCCCCCCTACCCATATAGCGTTAGGGTGGTTAATCTTCAAGTGATCTCATTTATCATCAACTTAAACGTACTGCGCCATTTGTCTTGAACAGGAAGAAAAGGAAGAGCAATTTAGGCCCATATAGGGTGGTGAGGTTGGACTGTACAGTAGGTGGACGTCTAGACACCCATAGTGTTGCCGTCCCTCGGGTAGGTTGCCGGAGGAGAGAACCTTCAACACTCTAGCTCACTTGTAACAGGCATGACAAAACATTAACACGATCGTGACTTTTATACAGTTTTTTTTTTTACATGTAAGGCTTGGGTTGTTCGTCTCTCTTAAATAAAAAAAATCTTTCACTTTCTGTTGTTGATCATATTACATTTCATTTCGTGCTTCTCTCCATGTAAACAGCCTTAACAACATCAACCCAGAGAAGTCGACTTGTGAAAGAGACTTAGGGGTACTTGTAAGCCCGGACCTACGGCCTAGAAAACAGAGCGTTAATGTTCGAAATAAGACAAACAGAGTATTAGGTTTATATCTAGAAATGTAAGTAATAAGAGTGCATAGGTCTTATTGCAACTATATCTTGTACTAGTCAAGCCGCACCTCGATTATGCGGTTCAGTTCTGGTGCCCTTATTATAGAATGGATATCAATTCACTGGAGTCAGTGCAGCGAAGAATGACGAAAATGATTCCGGGACTTAGAAACCTTCCATATCAGGATAGGTTAAAGAAACTAAACTTGCATTCTCTAGAAAGACGAAGAGTGCGGGGAGATATGATAGAAGTATTTAAGTGGGTGAAAGGAATCAATAAAGGGGATATAGATAAAGTTCTTATAATATCCGAGCAGGATAGGACTCGTAGCAATGGATTTAAGGTGGATAAGTTCAGGTTTAGGAGGGAGATAGGAAGGAACTGGTTCACAAATAGGGTGGTGGACGAGTGGAACAAGCTTAGCAACTTTGTAGTAAGTGCTGGAACGCTGGAAAGTTTTAAAGGGAGGCTAGATAGATTCATGGATGATAGAGAGTGGTTGTAACTCTCGACAGGAGCTGCCATGCACAGGCCAACCGGCCTATTGCAGACTCCTTATTTTCTTATGAATCACTTTCTGAGCTTGGTATTATAAACAATGGCATGACATCATTGGTATCTCGTGCTCCACGTGACAGGACCTTGTGGAGTTGTGTGAGGCTGGCAGATGCAGTGGTGAAGTAAGACCCATCAGCCAAGATTGCTCTAATGGCTGAGGTGTTGATACAGCAGTTGTGTGAGAGAGAGGGAGACACTTCCTCTATAGTTTTGTTTACGTGCACCGCTCCACTTTCCTCCATCGCGTCTCCAGGTGCAACGTAAAATGCGGGGCCGTTTTATTCTTAAGAGAAACGTCTTGATTCGACATGTTACAGAGTTCTATCTCTTTTTTCTTATTATTTGACTTTTGTTGTGCAAGTGTACAATATTACTACCGGGGAACTTGCTACGCGCTTATAGACCTTCGTTGTTGAAGCGCAGTCATACAATTTTACTGCAACAATGATGACATGTCATCATTTATTTGACTTGTCTTGATTATCTGATATCTTTATTTCTCGTTTTCCACTCATTAAAATTTTATTATTTCTGGAGTGATGCATTTTTCCTACACCATGTAGCCTGTGCTATAGATCATGGCATCTCGTTACCTCTCTTTACACACTATGCCGGTCAAGCTCACCAGCCAATAATTATTTGGGGAATAGCGGTCTCCCTGTTTGAATATAGAACTCAAATAAATATGCCATTTTCTAGTCGCTGGGGATCTTTTGCTCGTCCATATATTTTCAGAACTGGATTTTAAGGGATCAGCATGATCATTGTACAACTCTCTTAGAACTGGGATGTACGGTATGGGGGCCAGGGATCTTATCAACCTTTAGCTCTGACAATTGTTCCTAATACTCTCTTCTGAGAGCACAATGTGCGTCAGTGTTGGGTCAAACTTTCTTTCCTAAAACACAAGGAGGTTGTTCGCATCCTTTCTTGTGAACACTTGGAGAAAAGAATTTGTTTAACGTCTCCCCTTTGTCTTGATATGAGACAGCGTGACTACCATCTTCATGCCTCAGATCTGATACACCCACACGTGTCTTTTGTTCAAAAGAGAAAGTACTTTATTTTGTTCATAAGAGAAAGTGCTGCATTGTGTTCATAAGAGAGAGTGCTATATTTTGGTCCTGAGAGAAAGTAAAAACAATAACAGACCAACCACCAGAACGGCGAGTCAATTAATAAGAAGTGAAAAGATAAATTAAGAAATAAGTTTCCACAACACATGCAAGAACACCATCAATGTGTGTGGTACAGTCACACCACGGAAGTTTTGTCACCTCTTCTCACGATCCCTGAGATACAGACTTGGGAATCCGAAGTACAGCATTTATTGACAGAATATTCCATCACCGTCTACTGCTTCGGGTTCACGAGTCTGAATATCAGGGATCGTGGTTCAGGGGGAGAGGCGACAGGACTTTGGTGTGACTCGAGTACCATTCTAACACTGCACTTTACACCTTTCCCGATGAATACGTATTTTAATAAGCGTCCTTTTTCACTTCACATCCCTACTGAACCATTATATACTTTATATACAGTAATATACTCAACTTGCTTTATTATTATTATTAATCTTTTCTGAGATATTGAGATGGCTTGGTGTTAGACCCAAGCACAGATTTTAAAAGCAAAAAAAAATCTGAGAGACTTACTCTAATATATGGTCAACAAAATGAACGAAAAGTCAATATGGTCTCGTTACAGATGTGGTGATGTTATCTTTACAGCTATGATGACGTCACTAGCCATTGGGTCAACGTTCCTGCTATCCGTGGTGGCTGGGGTTCTAACAGACAACCTGGGTATCCGACTCACCACCTTCATCGGGGGAGCCTTAGCTACTGCCGGCATGTTCATCTCTTCCTTCTTCTGTGATCAAGTATGTGGAGCGACTTAGTTTGGTGTGGTGACCTCTCATGGTGTGGTGACGTCTCATGGTGTGGTGACCTCTTATGGTGTGGTGACCTCTTATGGTGTGGTGACCTCTTATGGTGTGGTGACCTCTCATGGTGTGGTGACCTCTCATGGTGTGGTGTCCTCTCATGGTGTGGTGACCTCTCATGGTGTGGTGACCTCTTATGGTGTGGTGACCTCTCATGGTGTGTGGTGACCTCTCATGGTGTGGTGACCTCTCATGGTGTGTGTGTGTTGGTGGTGTGTCCCTCCTTATGGTGTGTGACCTCTCATGGTGTGTATGCTGGCTGTGTGTGTGTGGTGTCCTCTCATGGTGTGTGTGTGGTGTGTGTCCCCATGGTGTGTGTGTTATGGTGTGTGTCCCCATGCAGTGTGGTGGCTATGGTGTGGTGTCCTTATGGTGTGTGTGGGCAAGCAGTGGTGTGCAGACCTCCCAGTGTAAGCATGTGTGTCCTTGTGGTGTGTGTGTTATGGTGGGTGTCCTCCTTGTGGTGTGTACATGGTGTGGTGTCTCCATGGTGGGTGTCCCATCAGTGTGGACCTTATGGTGTGGGTGTCCTCCTCATGGTGTGGTGTCCTCTCATGGTGTGTGTTATGGTGTGGTGTCCTCTTACTGTGTGGTGTCCTCTCATGGTGTGTTATGGTGTGGTGTCCTCTAATGGTGTGTTGTTATGGTGTGGTGTTCTCTCATGGTGTGGTGTCCTCTAATGGTGTGGTGACCTCTTATGGTGTGGTGTCCTCTCATGGTGTGTGTTATGGTGCTACTGTTTTACAAGTGACAGCAGCACTTCATGCAACATTATACAATCTGACAATTCTTACTTTTATTATCTAGGAAGTGGAAAAGCCATAGGTGGTGAGTAATTAGTGTTAGAAATGTAATTAAAATATTTGACATGTTATTTGGACAAGTAATTAGACAGGTATCAAACTGTGGACGACAGATCCTAAATCTCGATGTTCAGGAGCACATGATGTATATTCTGAACAATGTCTGTGAGATCTAGATTATGGCCAAAACAGTGACCATGGT
>NW_024735554.1:4130056-4150056 GCF_018991925.1 Homarus americanus
TCATTGGTCAGCCACTTGAACAAAACCTGAAATTTGATTGGCCACCAACCAGATAAAATATGCTCTTTGAGTGGTCCGCTACAAAACAAAGGTTATGATTGGCTGGCTACAGAGAGAAACAAGGAACGTGATTGGCTGGCTATAGGTAGAAACAACGTAATTGGTTTGCTACAAGGAGAAACAAAGAACGTGATTGGCTGGCTACAGAGAGAAACAAAGAACGTGATTGGCTGGCTACAGAGAGAAACAAAGAACTTGATTGGCTACAGAAAGACACAAGGAACGTGATTGGCTGGCTACAGAGAGAATACAACGTGATTGGCTGCCACAACGTAAAGATAAAGTAACTAACCAATCACAGGGCAACATATTATTAGTGCAACTACGGAACATCACAATACGAACAGGAACAATTAACTACGCAGGTAACACGGAACCAACGGCCAGACCTGTTGTGGCAGTTCTTCGTCAGCAGTATGTGTTTTGCAGAGTGTCAGGGAAGTGTCAGGGGGTGGGGAAGTGTGGGAAGTGTCAGGGGGAAGTGTCAGGGTAAGGTCAGGGGAAATGTCAGGAGGAAGTGTCAGGGAAGTGTCAGGGGAAGTATCAGGAGGAAGTGTCAGGGGAAGTGTCAGGAGGAAGAGTCAGGGGAAGTGTCAGGAGGAAGTGTCAGGGGGAAGTGTCAGGGGAAGTGTCAGGGGAAGTGTTGGGGAAGTGTCAGGAGGAAGTGTCAGGAGGAAGTGTCAGAAGGAAATGTGGTGTCAGAAGTGTCAGGGGGAAGTGTGAGGTATTTCAGATCTGTCACTGTTTATCTACTTGCATTTTACTTCCTAAATGAGTGTGTGTGTGTGTGTGTAGAGCGCAGTGTGTGTGTGTGTGTAGAGCGCAGGTGTGTGTAGAGCGCAGTGTGTAGAAGGCGTGGTATTTTTCCTGCTAACTGACCTTAAATGTGGCGATGCATCATTCCAAACTCTACTTGCTCCTGAGGTAATTGAGGTCGTTTGCCGTGAATATATGCCGGTTGGAGAATCATGGAAATGCTTAATGCCTCACCACTGGAGACGGAATGCCAGTGGAGGTGGGAGGGGGAGGAGGGCTTCAACTCTCCCTCCTCACCTCTGTTCTTCATCTCTTCAACCTTTCAATCCTCCTCTCAATCCTTCCTACCCCCCTACATCCTTCCTCCCTCCCTCACTTCTCCCTCACTCCCATTCTCCTCCTTATTTCTCCTCATCATCCTCTCCTCCTCACCCCATCCCTGAGAGGTCGTGATGAGAGAGGGAGGGAAGGGAGGGAGAGGAGACAGGGAGGTGTTTACGTATGTTATTGTTTATGTTATCTATGTTATTGTTTATATTATTCGTGTTATTGTTTATGTTATTCGTGTTATTGTTTATATTATTCGTGTATTGTTTACGTATTCGTGTTATTGTTATGTTATTCGTGTTATTGTTTATGTTATTCAGTATTGTTTATGTTATTCGTGTTATTGTTTATGTTATTCGTGTTATTGTTTATGTTATTCGTGTTATTGTTTATGTTATTCGTGTTATTGTTTATGTTATCCACGTTCTTCTTTGTTATCCATGTTATTGTTTCTGTCATTCGTGTTCTTATCGTGTTATTGTTTATGTTCTCCCTTGTTCTTGTTTATTGTTCTCCCTTGTTCTTGTTTATTGTTCTCATACACTGTTAACAATATACACATTTTTTTTACATCATTTTAGGGAGGCCAATTTATCAGCCATTTTATATCAATTACTCTCACGTGTGATGGAATGCATGCAACTACACAGTGCATTCCATTTCTGCATTGCCATCTATAGGGTCAAAACACATCTTATACTGTCTACAGGGCTTCCAGATACACTTATGCTGTCTACTAGGCTTCAGATACACTTATGCTGCTACTAGCTTCCAGACACTTATACTGTCTGCTAGGCTTCCAGATACACTTATGCTGTCTACTAGGCTTCCAGATACACTTATACTGTCTACTAGGCTTCCAGATACACTTATGCTGTGTCTACTAGGCTTCCAGATACACTTATGCTGTCTACTAGGCTTCCCAGATACACCTTATAATGTCTACAGGCAGACAGACTTATACTGTCCCAGGCTTAGACACTTATGTTCAGCAGGGCTTAGATACACTATACTGTCTACTAGCTTCCAGATACACTTATACTGTCTACGATTGTATACTTTTCGTGTGCGGCTTCAGATGAATAGTTACTAGGCTTCCAGATACACTTATTGTCTACAGGCAACATATGCGTCTAGGCTAACCTTATACTGTCACAGGCTTCCAGATACACTTATGCTGTCCACTAGGCTTCCAGATACACTTATACTGTCTACTAGGCTTCCAGATACACTTATACTGTCTACTAGGCTCAGATACACTTATACTGTCTACTAGGCTTCAGATGCATTATACTGTCTACAGGCCTCCAGATACATTATGCTGTCTACTAGGCTCCAGATACACTTATACTGTCTACAGGGCTTCCAGATACACTTATGCTGTCTACTAGCTTCCAGATACACTTATACTGTCTACTAGGCTTCCAGATACACTTTATACTGTCTACTAGGCTTCCAGATACACTTATACTGTCTACTAGGCTTCCAGAGTACATTTATACTGTCTACTAGGCTTCCAGATACACTTATACTGTCTACTAGGCCTCAGGATACACTTTATACTGTCTACAAAAATATTTCTTTACGTATATTTGTAGTTATCTTAAGAACTTTATAAATTACGTGTAGTATAACCAGTGTTGGATGACGTTGGTTGAGGTGTTGGATGACGTGTTGGATGACGTGTTGGTTGAGGTGTTGGTTGAGGTGTTGGTTGAGGTGTTGGATGACGTTGGTACGTTAGTTGAGATATATCATGTTATCGTTGGAGAGTTGTATCATGTTATCGTTAAGAGAGGTATGATGTTACTGTTGAGTGGGACGTTATCGTTAAGCGAGATATAATTGGCTATCGTTGTCAGATAACCATGGTTGTAGATATATCATGCTATCGTTAAGTCAGATGTATCATGTTATCGTTAAGTTAGATGTATCATGTTATCGTTAAGCGAGATATATCATGTTATCGTTAAGTCAGATATATCATGCTATCGTTAAGTCAGATGTATCATGTTATCGTTAAGTTAG
Organism: Homarus americanus; assembly: GCF_018991925.1. NCBI lineage: Eukaryota > Metazoa > Arthropoda > Malacostraca > Decapoda > Nephropidae > Homarus > Homarus americanus. The sequence continues at coordinate 4,133,228 of NW_024735554.1, forward strand.
ATGTATCATGTTATCGTTAAGTCAGATATATCATGTTATCGTTAAGTGAGATATATCATATTATCGTTAAGTCAGATGTATCATGCTATCGTTAAGTCAGATGTATCATGTTATCGTTAAGTCAGATGTATCATGTTATCGTTAAGTCAGATATATCATGTTTTAGTGTTTCGATGGTCAGTTATTCTTGAGGTTTATTAATAGTTGTTGTCTATACAGAATAATATACATAGTTTGTTGTACGAGTATTGTTCCTTTCACGTCTTTCTTAGTCACCAGAACATACATACATACATACATACATACATACATACATACAGACAAAACAGACATACACATACATACATACATACATACATACATACATACACACATACATACATACATACATACATACACATACATACATACATACACACATACATACATACATACATACATACATACATACATACAGACAAAACAGACATACACATACATACATACATACATACATACATACACCAGGACACAGTTTTCACTCCTTCCTTCTGAGCAGTTACCATAATATTTCAGCCGTGTATTCCAGGGGGTGGTGGTGAGGGAGGAAGGTAGGGGTTGAGGAGGGAGGGGGAGTTAGTCTGAAGGGGTGGGAGGAGGGAGGGAGGTGGGGGTGTAAGGGGAAGGGAAGGAGGGAGGGGGGTAGAGTTGTTCTTGGATGACTTAAGGGGTGATTTAGGGGGTTAGATGGGGGGAGGTGAGGTGGATTAGAGGAGGGGAGAGAATTGAGGAGGAAGGGGGTATGGGAAGGGGAGGTTAAGTGGTTCGGGATAATGGAAGAGGGTATAAGGGTAGGGGGGATGAGGGGGAGTAGTGTATATCGTAAGAGTAGTAGGGGTGGTTAAGAGGATACAGAATAGGTCTTAAGTAAGGAACCTAACCTAACCTAACATTAACCTAACCTAACATTAACGTAACCTAACCTAACATTAACCTAACCTAACATTAACCTAACCTAACATTAACCTAACATAACATTAACGTAACCTAACTTGATATTCTTTTTCATCAGCTCTGGGCAACCGATGCTTCATAAACCACCTGACTCAACACTCTCAGGACGTCACGAGTCATGTCTACTGAGTGCTGACTTGACCTTGACCTGACCAATAGAGTGATAGTGACCCGTTGAGGATGATGACGTAACACAGGTGAAAGCCAGGTGAGTTGCTAGCCCTTAATTAACTTTATATTACACCTATTACTAAGTTTATTAATAATTCCTATGTTATTGTTTACGTTACCACAGGAGAAATGGAATGACTCTTTGTGTCTTTAAGCGAGAGTTGGTGGCCTCAGCTAGTGTCGGGCCCTTGGAGGTGAGGCCCTTGGAGGTGAGGGCCCTTGGAGATTGTGAGTGAGTGGGAGACGAGAGTGGGAGGAAGGAAGAAAGGAAGGAAAGAGGGAAGAGAGGCAGATAAGGTCGTGTGCTATGGTAAGGATGACAAAATATATAAATAGGTAGAATTGATGATATTTTGTTACTTTGATACAACAATACTTGGTCGTAAAGCGCTATATTATGACGTCATTCATCTTTTGTATTAAAACGTGAGAATTAAAATGTTTGTAAATATGCCCCGTGATGCCTGTCTGTCTGTCTGTCTGTCTGTCTGTCTGTCTGTCTGTCTTATGTTGGAGTCACACACACACTCACACGCTGGAACCCTTCAAATACACCTCTAATTTACACCCTCCTACACCGCCACCCCTAATATACCTTCCTACACCCTATTAACACCCTCATACAACCTCCTACACCCCATCAACACCTTCCTACACCCCATCAACACCCCACTACACCCCTACAACCTCCTACACCCCATCAACACCCTCCTACAACCCCATCAATACCCTCCTACACCTCATCAACACCATCCTACACCCACCAACACCCTCCTACACCCCCCTACAACCTCCTACACCCCACCAACACCCTACACCCCATCAGCACCCACTTACACCCCATCAACACTCCCTGCACCCCACTACACCCTCCTACACCCCATCAACCCCCTCCTACACCTCCCTACACCCCTAGTACACACCCCGAACCTACACCCGACCATCATGAGACAACAATATAAGATCTCAGATGAAAAATGAGTGTCGGGTCCCTCAATTATGTTAGATTTAAAAACCCATTATCGTCACTTGGCGTAGAGCTTGAATATTTCCCTGGTGATTTGGTGTATGTAATGGTTTTCCGATAACAGAGGCGAGTGTGGGACGGCATACGGGATGTCTGATGGATGCTGCTGTTGGTGTAAACTTGTCTTTTACCTCCTTCAGCTCATCTCCGTCGCTGTTTACCATCTACCAACGTCCTCTTCCTCCTGCTGGTGGTGTACTGTACATATTAGTCTGTGGTAGATGCTGTTTGGGTTAATTACTTAGTGTGCGGGGGGGGTTTTTGGGGGCTGTTTTTATTATTGTTGTTGTTTTGAGGTGTTGTACATGTTGGGGTGTAATAGCTTTGTTTGTTTCTGTACACACTGTGGGAGGTAACAGCTGTCTTTGTTTCTGTACACACTGTGGGTAACAACTACACTCTCTGTGTGGGAGAGAGGATGGATGTGTGGGTGAATGTGTGTTTGTCTGTGTGATTGATTATTATCCAGTTATTACGTCATTGATCAATAACTTACGTCTCTGTCATTGTTCCTTAACTAATTATTACGTCATTCTTCAGTAAACCATCATTTGCCTCGCTGTTCGTTGTCCAGTCGTTACGTCGCTGCTAAACCTACGTCAGTGGTTGATACCAAGTGATTGCGTCAGTGTTCAGTACTCAACACCCGTGTCAGTGTTCAGTACTCAGCACCCGTGTCACTGCTCAGTACTCAGCACCCGTGTCACTGCTCAGTACTCAGCACCCGTGTCACTGTTCAGTACTCAGCACCCGTGTCACTGCTCGTACTCCAACACCGTGTCACTGCTCAGTACTCAGCACCCGTGTCACTGCTCAGTACTCAGCACCCGTGTTACCGTCTGGCACTCAGCACCCGTGTCACTGCTCAGTACTCAACACCTGTGTCACGTTTCAGTATTTCAGCACCTGTCACCGTTTTGGGTACTTCAGCAATCTGTGTCACTGTTCAGCACTCCATAGCACCCGTGTCACTGCTCTGGCATCAAATTATGTCACTGCTCAGTATACTCTGCGTCATCGTTCAGTACTCAGCACCTGTGTTTCACTGCATTGTCAAAGACTGTGTTACTGCTCAGTACTCAGCACCCGTGCTACTGCTCAGTACTCAGCACCAAAGTTGTCGGCTGTGACACTGGTTTCCGATATGGATCAGGGAATGAAACGACGGACAATTATGGTGTGTGGGTGTCCTTCAGTTCACCCACACCCCCCCACACCAGCACCCCCCCACACCTGCACCCCTCCCCACACTACACCCCCCCACACCACACCCCCCCCCCCCACACACACCACACCCTCCCCACACACACCACACCCCTCCCCACACCCCCCCACACACTACACCCCTCCCCACACACACACCTCCCCATACACTACACCCCTCCCCACACCACACCCTCCCCCACACCTCACACCCTCCCCCACACACACACCCCTCCCCACACACCACACACCCTCCCCACACCCTCCCCACACACCACACCCTCCCACACCATACACCCCTCCCCACACACACACCCCTCCCCCACATACCACACCCTCCCCCCACACACACTCACACCCCTCCCCACACCACACCCCTCCTCACACACCCTCCCACACACACTCCCTCTCACACACTACACCCTCCCCACACATCCTCCCCACACACCCCACACACACCAAGACCCAGAAGAAGTATTTGATAACACTTAAGGGTTGGTTGTGCCGCCTCAGGCCTGACACTAACACATTTCCCGCCATATTTCGCGCCATTTCCGCCAAGGGGATGGTTCGCGGTGTTCCTCTCAATTGTCATTCTTAAATTTTCCTTAACGACCTCCACAGCGGCAATGAAACACTACAAAATAGCCTGAAATCCCAAAGAACAAATTGGTCAATGTGACGGGAACAATAGAGGTGTAGGACATAAAAGAGAATAAAACTGTTAGAAAACTCATCTTCATCAGGACGCTCGGGTAATACGCAGACAATGGCGGCAAATGTCCCGATCCTCTTGGTCTTGGCTTCGTTCGGCGTTAAATAATCCCCTTTATTCTTATTTTTTTGTCTGATTTGATTATAAAATACAAATATATTTTTATTAATTGTATTTTAAGCTTATATGTGTATGGGTGTGATAAGTACTTTAAATAAATATTGAAGTTAATCGGTAAAATTAAGTCAAAATAAAGACGTCGGAGAACAGCGGCGGGTTTGAATGGTGTCAGCGGAGGATTCATTGAGTTGGTTTCGTGGTCGGTCACCGGAGGTCAGGGCGCCACTGGATCTCCCTCCCTGCCTCTGATTGGCCCCCGACCTCCATCACTTCTTGCTCCACAATTCCTCAATGGCACTTTTGTTTCCAGACCATCTTCTCTAATGATGTGGTATTTTCAAGTCTTGTTGGCCGCTACTCCCCGCGCGACGCTCAGTTACCGGTTTGTCTATATCCTGGCGGCGTCTTTGCTGTTCTTGTTACGCGTATTACTTTTTTTTTTATTTCCTCCTTTTGTCGTCTTTAGATTATTGTTTCTTTATTTTATGTGTTGGGAATAAGTGTTTTATTCTCTCGATAAATGCGCAATATACATAAATTTTCTCCTTGAATGAATGATAATATTGTTTGAATAATTCCCTTCATTCATAACAATACTAATAATTTATCTCTTGTTGTATGATCTAGTAATTATATCAGATTAATATTTTTAATTGCATAATGTCATTATATCAACTGGGAACCTTCTAGAAATGACTGGAAAAACATTGGACAGTTCAAGAAGATATACACAATTACAGCGTCTAACCAAATAAATTAATTACTGATTATATTTCATCAATTAGATAAGATATCCACGAACACACAAGCGTGACGTCTTCCTCCACAATAGTCACAAGTAAAGTGTAAATACTTCTTGAGACTCACCCGAACGTGTGAAGGTTTAGATCGTAACACAAGTTAATTATCATATCAGCCATCATACAAATAATAATGATATAATCTTGTTTAGTGGCGTAACAGGGTAGTCACTAGGCGAACCCTGCTGACATGCCGTGTTTACATGTGCCGATATCGATAAAACTAAACAAAGTCATTGCTAGTTTGTTTTTGTGTGTTTAAAGTATTTAAACTACCAGTACCTTATTAAAAATATTTTATATTTAAAGGATACGAACTTTTAAAACTAAACATGTATGAGAATGATATTAATAAACGATGAATTGTATTAAAACGGCATAATGACGCAGTAGATAGAGATGTAAAATATTACCTAACTTATCCTAACCTAAGCTAGGATGGTAAGGTTAGGTTTAATAAGTTTATTTCCAGTCAATAAGAAACACTAATAAGAATCTCGAAAATTTGTTGAGAAAGGTAACATAAAACGCTATAGCCATTCCGACCCCTGGGTGCCTCATGTGATGGACGCTCTCACACCACACAGTCCAGCAACAACAGAGTGCAAAAATAAGTGAACTAACCGATATTATTTGCCAGCCAACTGTGGTCACGCTTCACAAATAAACTCATCACGGGACATACGAGTATTTATATTATTGAGAATTATTTTTTATGGTGTTTTTTTAATATGGTGATGTGTGGCGGAGTGATGTTTCAGCTTTGTTGTGTGTGGGTAATGTTTATGTTGTAGCGTGGTGTATAAACTTGGTGGATATTTATGGCTGATGATGGCAGGAGTGACGTTGGTTATACTGGCAGGAGATGGTTATTGCGTGGCGGTTGGTTATACTGGCGGGAGTGACGTTGGTTATACGGTATGTTTTTGGCGATGACGTTGGTTATATGGCGGTGACGTTGGTTATACTGGCGGAGTGACGTTGGTTATACTGGCAGGAGTGACGTTGGTTCTGGGAGTGACGTTGCGTTAGTTACTGGCAGGAGTGACGTTGGTTATACTGGCGGGAGGATTATACTGGGAGTGGTTATGAGGAGTGGTAGTGACGTTGGTTATGCTGGCGGGAGTGATGTTGGCTGTAGTGGCAGGAGGACGTTGGTTATACTGGCGGAGTGACGTTGGTTATGGCAGGATGACGTTGGTTATACTGGCGGGAGTGACGTTGGTTATTGAGCAGGAGTGGTTGGTTATACTGGTGGGAGTGGTTATACTGGCAGAGTGACGTGTTGCAGGAGGACGTTGGTTATACTGGCGGAGGACGTTGGTTGTAATGGCAGGAGTGACGTTGGTTATACTGGCGGAGTGACGTTGGTTATACTGGCGGGAGTGACGGGTTATACTGGGAGGGGATACTGGCAGGAGTGACGTTGGTTATACTGGCAGGAGTGACGTTGGTTACGATGGCAGGAGTGACGTTGGTTATACTGGCGGGAGGACGTTGGTTATGATGGCAGGAGGACGTTGGTTATACTGAGGGGAGTGACGTTGGTTATACTGGCGGGAGTGAGTTATACTGGTGGGAGTGACGTTGGTTATACGGCAGGAGGACGTTGGTTATACTGGCAGGAGTGACGTTGGTTATACTGGCGGGAGTGACGTTGGTTATACTGGCAGAGTGACGTTGGTTATACTGGCGGGAGTGACGTTGGTTATACTGGTGGAGTGACGTTGGTTATACTGGCGGAGTGACGTTGGTTATGTGATGAGGAGTGACGTTGGTATGGGGTATGGTGGCAGGAGTGACGTTGGTTATACTGGCGGAGTGACGTTGGTTATAATGGCAGGGGTGACGTTGGTTATACTGGTGGGAGTGACGTTGGTTATACTGGCAGGAGTGACGTTGGTTATACTGGCAGGGAGTGACGTTGGTTATACTGGTGGGAGTGACGTTGGTTATACTGGCAGGGGTGACGTTGGTTATACTGGTGGGGAGTGACGTTGGTTATACTGTGGCGCGGGAGTGACGTTGGTTATACTGGCAGGAGTGACGTTGTGGTTATACTGGTGGGAGTGACGTTGGTTATGCTGGCAGGGTGACGTTGGTTATACTGGGGTGACGTTGGTTATATGGTGGGGAGTGACGTTGGTTATACTGGCGGGAGTGACGTTGGTTATACTGGCGGGAGTGACGTTGGTTATACTGGCAGGAGTGACGTTGGTTATACTGGCGGGAGTGACGTTGGTTATGATGGCAGGAGTGACGTTGGTTATACTGGTGGTCGCTGTGAGGGGCCTGTGATGGGAGGATATTATACAGGCAGGGTATATATATATATGTTGCTCTTAATTGATGTTTTTAAAAGTTCTCTCCTTAAATTCTTGGCTTCGACTGATCATGAACTGCGCTCGGGAAAAAAAAATACCTTACCATCTTGAAAATAGCCTAGTGGCCTCATCTTTAGCAACCATATTTAGACTTGAAAATTCTTACAGTATAGATTTTTTTTTTAGCGTATATTATAAAATTTTAAAGTATAACTAACATTATTACTTATATCCGAATGATTTTAGATACGTTTAGCTAACCACAACCCCTGCTTATTAATTTGACGAGTAATGTTTTATATAGAAGCACGTCTTAACATACAGCTCTAGTTTATTTTGTTTTCAGTAAACACTAAAACACAAACAAAACATAAATAATCATCTCGACCAATAACTCTTATATTATCATTAGACACAAAAAAATAATTGCCTCTCAGTGTGTTTATAGTTATCAATAAGTACCATAATAATCGTTAATAATTTGAAGTGTTTACATGACCAAAATAATGCCCAGTTTATGAGATGTATGACAACATTTATTCATGGCTTTGTTGACAAGGGATTCAGATCCATCCTTATAGTAGTGAGTTCTTTTAGGTTTTAACTTTGATTTTCTTTTGTTTGTTTTTATTTTTTTTCCTTTGTTTTATTTGTTTTACTATAAGTTTCCTTTGTTTTTTATTTATTTTACACTATACTCCTGGGGTTATTATTTTTCTTCGTCTCCTAAAAACAATATAATTAAACACATACATCTGGCACCTGAACCACAACAAAACGAAGAAAAAGACACATGGTATAATATCTTTTATTACCACAGTAAATAAAAATACAAAAAGAACGGGATAAAATTAGATAAATGTTTCCTTTCTTGATTTGTTGAGCCTAATGTACAGATTTTGTTAATAATATTAGTGTAGTTTTAATGATGCATACTTTCAGTTACATAGCGTAGAGAAGTGTGTAATAAGGCGAGACAAAATAGCCTATGCCTCAGTGAGTTTTGGCTATAGGGTATTGTTCAGCCATGTGTCTGTGGTTGAACTTTATATTATCATTATTATTATTATTATTATTACTATTATTATTATTATTATTATTATTATTATTATTATTATTATTATTATTATTATTATTATTATAATTATCATCATCATCAGCATCATCACCATCATCATCATCATCATCATCATCATCATCATCATCATCATCATCATCATTATTATTATTATTGCTGTTGTAGTTATATTTGTCAGTGGTCGTAGTAGTGGAAGTAGTCATACTAGTTGTAGTGGTGTGGTGGTGGTGGTAGTAGTGGTAGTGGTAGTGAGGGAAAGAGTTCACTGGTGTCTAAGATAAGCTAAACTGGTGGGATTCCTCGCCATAAATTCTCGACATAGCTGATACTTCGTCAAGGTTTATCAGGTGTTGGTGTTCACTCTGGCTGTAATGCTGTTGAGCCGCCTCGGTGCTGTCGAATGGTTCGTCGACTTGCTGTTCCTTTAAGCTGTTGCTGTTTTCGACATTACTTGAGATAAATAAATAAATTGATTAATAAATAAATGAATAAATCAATCAATAAATAGGAAATAAAGTTAATTGCCATGATGTAATTATTTTTATACTACTTAAACTCTTTGACTCAACATATGACAAGACGATATTTCAAACCACTAAAAAAAATTATATGCTGTATAATTTAGCAATGTTAAATATCCATAACTAACGCTTTTCTAACTTAGTAATGTTAAGTGAGATATTTAGTATATTTTTTAACTCAAACGCTTTATTTTTATTCACTTATTTTTGTATTCATACAAGTGATAATAATAATTAATTAAAATAAAACAATTACTAAAAAAAAAACTCACTGTCAATAAAAGTATTACTAGCAAAATAATAATAGAAAATACTAATTATTTCCCACAAACTTACACTGATACTCCTAGCCGTCTGCTTGTACTGTACATATGGTGGGGCTACAGTACCGTCCGCCCTACAATACTCGGTGGCATCTGGTCCCCTATGACTGAATCCATGATATTATTTCTCTCTCTCTCTCTCTCTTGTTTTACCGTCAGCCTCAGATATGGTTTTATTTTTTTTTATACAATACTTTAAAAAATAATGCAGTATTGTATCTAGTGTATTGTAGTGTTGAGTTATTGTGTTTTTATTGTTTTATTAGTGTTTGGTTTTATTGTATGCTTATTTTCGTTTTTATTTGTTGTTTGTCAGTGTGTGTGTGTGTACTAATCGTCAGCAGTCAACTAGTAGCCTTAGCGCCAGCAGTCAGCCAGTAGCCTAAACGTCAGCAGTCAACCAGTAGCCTAAACGTCAGCAGTCAGCCAGTAGCCTAAACGTCAGCAGTGTCCGCGTGATTTGGCCGCCTCCATTAGTCCGTATAGCTGTTGTAACTCAGGGTTGGTGGTGGTAGAGTGGCCACTGTGTCTGTCTGTCTCTCTCTCTCTCTGTCTGTCTGTCGTTTTGTTTCTCTATCTTTATCTGTTTCTCTTTTGCTCTGTTTTTATTTTATTTTTTCTATATTTCTTTCCTCTCCTCTCTCTCTCTCTCTCTCTCTCTCTCTATCACACGAGCTCGTTATACCCAGCAGTCTGTTAGGTTGGCGGCTATAAAATACGCAATAGAATAAACAAAATATTTCGGGAAAAAATTGAAACATTTTTTTTTTTTTTGAGGATGGAGCGTCCGTAAAGTGGAATGCCATGGGGGAAGTTTATGAATAGGTCCTTTCATTGGTTCCATTTATATTGAAATTCCTATGCCCGTGTATAGTTTGCATTATTGAAAATATATATAGTTTTTAATAGTTTATCATCAAATATCGTATTATTTATTGTACGCCCTACATTAATTAATTTTATTTTAATTACTATTATCCGCTAGTGTCGTTATCAAGCAGGGATTTATTGGTGTTTGTGTGTGTGTGTGTGTGTGTGTGTGTGTGTGTGTGTGTGTGTGTGTGTGTGTGTGTGTGTGTGTGTGTGTGTGTGTGTGTGTGTGTGTGTGTGTGTGTGTGTGTGTGTGTGTGTGTGTGTGTGTGTGTGTTATTGAAAACTATAGTGTACAACAGATGTTAAACATGAAATGGTTGGTGTAATTGAAAAATATTACTAGTCATTGTTACTTTATTAAATGTTCATATTGCTTTGTGCGGCAATGGAAGACTTTATATAATGGCTCATATTAATAGTGGATATAGTTGTCATGTAGCCACGGTACAGTACTCATAGGACATACATACATACATACATACATACATACATACATACATACATACATACATACATACATACATACATACATACATACAGTCCTTTCCCTTACCAAAACCATAGATAATAATTGGTAATAATAAATATTTAGTTATATAACCTAACCTAACCTAACCCAACCTAACCTAACCAACATAATATATCAATGAGATTTACTGAGACTAAATCCTTACCAAAATATTAAAGTTCTTGTCAAGTGCAAAAAAATTAATTTATCTTATGAAACGAAAGACAAAATACAGACAGACACCAACCACAAATTAAATGAAAGTATTTATTTAATTTCAAAGTTAAAAAGTTACCAATTAAAAGTACCTACATTACCTCCCTGACCCAAAGTATATATCCCGCTCATGTTGTAGTGATTTACTGTACTTAAAATAGCAAAGTGTCTTTAAGTTAACCTGCTAGTTGATAATTTATACTAGTTAATGATAGTGAAAAATAGGAATAATAGACAAAATGTATACTTTTTGACACCTAAGATATATACATAAGGATAATATACATAATAATATACATGTAAGCTATACGGTTCATAAACACCTACATTACTCCAGCCTCTAAAGATATAAAGCAGAAACTATTTATATGGTTGAAAAATATATATTGTGAGTGAACGTTAAGTTATAAATATATAGTGCCCCCTCACCACCCTCACCCCCCGACCCTCCTCAATCCCTCACCCCCTCACCCCTCACCCCCCTCACCCCTCCACCTTCCCTCAATCCCTCACCCACCTTTCAACCCTCTCACCCTCCTGACCCCCTCCCCCTCACCCCTCACCCCTTCACCTCACCCCTCACCCCTTCACCCCTCACCCCCTCCCCCCTCACCCCTTCACCCCTTACCCCCTGAACATATACACGGATAATACAAACATCAATAGGTTGTGTAAATAAAAGCAACTGCTGCCAATCACTGTTAAATTATTAAAGGTCATATTACACTCATAACTACATAAAACTATAATTGTTATTGAAACTACTCTAACGTGGCTGTTAAATAATTAAGGCTCATGGTGATTATGTAACGCTAACTACTCTACTATCAATTAAGGGTAAATAGACTGAATTTTTTGGGTGGTATTGGAATATATATATGTTTTTGTATTATTGAAAAAAGATGATTATGGAGTTATATTAAAAGTATATAAATTATTGATAAACATTGTTAAATTCTCAGTTAGGTGAAAGGTTGAAAATGTTAACATAGGAAGATAGGCTGTGGCGCGTGTGGGTCCAGATGGGGAGACTAGGGGGTGTTTGTTTACATGTGTGACGTCACGCCTCCCCACCTGTTGTGACGTCACGCTACATTGGTCGTCATCGTAAACTCATTCTCGGGTCGTCAGTCTCGGGTTGTTAACTGTGAGGGGTGGGTGATTAGGTCATCATCCATTGATACTTAAAATGATTTGACTTTATTAAGGAATTGATTTTTATTTACGTTTGTGTTTAAATTATTATTATTATTATTATTATTAAATTAACCAAACCTAATGTAACCTTTTGTTAACTAATTGACATATTGAATATTATACTATAGCTTAGGTTAGGTTAGCTTTAGGTTAGGTTAGCTTTAGGTTAGGTTAGGTTATGAAGCGTTGTGTTTCAGCTTTAGGTTAAGTTAGGTTATTTTGTTTAGGTTAGGTTAGCTTTAGGTTAGGTTAGGTTATGAATTCGTGAATATATTTTAACATTACGCGATACTCCGTTGCCTCCTAGCTCGTGATTGGTCGAGTCGTGTTGGGTAAATATGCGCGGGTGGCGGTAAGGCATCCGGGCGCCGCTGGTCGTTTTAACTGGTTTTTTTATCTCAATATATCTCCGTCATCGTTGTGTTTCACTTATTAATCTTTATTTCTCGGGCTTCAGATATCATTGTAGATTAACACTAGATGGTTAATATTACTTGTAAATGTAGGATATAAAGGAAGGAAGTGAAATAATGAAGGAGAGATGTGGGGAGAAGGGAGGGAGAGAGGAAGAGGGAGGGGGTGGATGAAGAGGGAAGGGGTTGAAAGGGGGGAAGGATAGAGGGAGAAAAACAAGGAAGCGAGAATGGAGAAAGGAAAAAGGAGGGAAGGGATGAGGATAAGGAAGAGGGAGAGGATGGAAGAAGAGAAATGAGAACAGAAAAGAATAAAGAAGGAGAAGGAAGAGAGAGAAAGAGGAAAGAGAAGAGATAGAATAATAGGTACTTGTCCAATGTCCCCATCCCAAAATAAACGCCACACTCACTACAAGAAAAATCCCACGGGGTGATTTTAACGCCAGGCTGAACAAATGCCTGTGAAAATACCTCAGTGTTTTTTGGGTGTTCTGTGTAAGCACCTTCAGGAAAAAAGACCCAATGAGGTGTGGGGTCGGTAAACAGCCGGAGCGAGGGCGTGTGTCAAGGGCGTGTGTCGAGGGCGTGTGTCGAGGGCGTGTGTCATTTTCCACGGGTCGAATTTTGTTTTTAAAAAGTCGTTGTATTACTTTCTATTTCTCTCTCTCTCTGCTAGCGACAACGAGCCTGCTGATGATGCCTCCTGCTTCCTCTGGCCTACCCTGTCCCCCTACCCTGTCCTACCCTACCCTGGCCTACCCTACCCTGGCCTACCCTACCCTGGCCTACCCTGCCCGACCCCTATTCTAATTCACTATACAAATATGACACTGTAAGCAGCTACACCTCTCCTATTACTACTTCCTCCTTTATTCTTCCTCTTCCTCTTCTTCTTCTGTACCTCCTCCTCCTCCTCCTCTCCTGATATCTCTCTAAGTTACAGGGAGTCTCTGAAGGAAGGATGGGGCTGTAGGATTGATGTAAGGATGTAGACTGCACTTGTAGCTGTAGGATTGATGTAAGAAGTCATACAAGTCCTTAAGGATATAAACTAGGACAGGATTGACAGGATACGTTGATACAGGAGGCCTTTAATGTCTCCTATTGACTGTAGGATTATTACAAAGAAGCCACGATTGTTACAGGTAGTATTGCTAGCAGGTGTGGAGGATAATGGTATTGGTAGCAGGTGTGGAGGATAATAGTATTGCTAGCAGGTGGGAGGATAATAGTATTGTGCAGGTGTGGAGTGATAATAGTATTGGTAGAGGGTGGGAGGATAATGGCACAGTAGCAGGTGTGTGTGGAGGATAATAGTATTGGTAGTAGGTGGAGGATAATAGTATTGCTAGCAGGTGTGGAGGATAATAGTATTGGTAGCAGGTGTGGAGGATAATAGTATTGGTAGCAGGTGTGGAGGATAATAGTATTGGTAGCAGGTGTGGAGGATAATAGTATTGCTAGCAGGTGTGGAGGATAATAGTATTGGTAGCAGGTGTGGAGGACAATAGCATTGGTAGCAGGTGTGGAGGATAATAGTATTAGTATCAGGTGTGTGGGAGGTGGTGATGGTGATGAGGGGAAATAGAAAGGGAAATTGATAAAGGGGAACTAAGGGAAAGGGATAAACAACAAAAGGGAGAGGAAAGGGAGGTTGGGTACATGTGTCAGACGAGGGCAGCAGCAGTTGGTTGACTACTTAGTGACGTGGCCGTGACGTTGTTGTGACGTCATGGCCCATTGCCTCTCCTGGGGGGGGTATAATTTTTCCAGAATATTTCATCCGTTTCTCAATTTATCGTAGAGACTATCCCTTATTATATAGATTTGTCTCAGGTAATGGAAGTATCTTGAACGATGGTTTAAGGGAGTGAATGGTACAGCTTGTGGGTGGGAGGTTGACATTTGTCCCTCGTGAGTCTTAATTAAATCAAGTTGTTAATGTCACGTGAACCCAACACTAAGGGGGGGGAGGGGTGAAGAAGGAGGAGGGAGAGAAGATGATGATGATGATGATGACTAACACTACCCCCCAGTACCGTCATATACAGGGTGATGAGCGTGACAGGGAGGAGGGGAGGGGAGGGAGGGGGGAGACACGTGTGGAGGGGGGGGAGAGTGACTTGTACTACTACAATACAGTCAGTTATTCATTCAGTCAGTCAGTCAGTCAGTCAGTCAATCGTTACAGCGACCAGTCAGTCAGTCAGTCATGCCTCCTTCCCCTCGTGTCAGTCCATTATAACGGGAAGCATCAGTAAACACACACACACACACACACACACACACACACACACACACACACACACACACACAGAAAGAAGAGGAAGGAGAGAGAGAGAGAGAGAGATTTAATTACTTGAAATAGCAGATAATTAAAGAGACTAACACCTTACATGTGTAATTAGGGAATACCTCACCTGAACCCCCACCAGGTGTGTAGGTGGTGTCAGGGAGTTCAGATGTGGTCAGTTCTGTAATATACTGATAATTAATATACTATTATACATATATATACACATTATACATATGCATCATACATAAATATTATACATACAGGTTCTTAATCTCTAAATGATAGTGGTGGTGGTGGTGGTAGTGGTGAATTTCTTGTCGACATCTATAGCGGAAGAAGAATTATTTTGACTGACTTGTTCTGTGATGCAAATTAATGAATGAACGAATTTCCCCTGACAGAAAATATATAATACTCGATCTCTTTTAGTTTAGAATAATAACGTCAGAACAAGCTTAGCATTATCATTTGATCTCTGAATATATTACACGTTTGCTAATGAAATGTCCATCAAAGGGTTACGATGAACGCAATTTCAGAATCTAATGAAAAACAACAAAGCATTGGGTTACGGGCGGGCGGGGAGGGGGAGAGGGGGGAGGAGGAAATAGTGCGCGCCAACTCCACCGCATTATGGATTCTCTCATTTGACTAGCGATCTGACGCGGCCATAAAGCATCCTCATTAGCACATAAACGATCGCAAGACAACCAAACAACAGCGATGTATGTAGCCAGTTTGTTAATGGTGGAAGCAGTAGTTAGAGAGAGAGAGAGATGGATGGATGGATACAAGCACCAGCCTAGCCCATCGTCGAACCCAGCCAAGCCTAGCACAGCCCAGCCAAGCCTAGCACAGCCCAGCCAAGCCTAGCACAACCCAGCCAAGCCTAGCACAGCCCAGCCAAGCCTAGCACAGCCAGCACAGCCCAGCCTAGCACAGCCCAGCCTGCCTAGCACAGCCACAGCCCCACAGCCCAGCACAGCCCAGCCAAGCCTAGCACAGCCCAGCCAAGCCTAGCACAACCCAGCCAAGCCTAGCACAGCCCAGCCAAGCCTAGCACAGCCCAGCCAAGCCTAGCCAACAGTCGGGAAATATAAGCAAAAACTATACCAACTGCATCAAAGATATTCATTTAACTGTAACAACGAGAGGCAGTGAACAGTAAATACCAGTTGAGACATTAAAAGCGAAATGATTATATATTTAGCTTAATATGAGATATATAGAGTTGCCATTATATAACTCAGTAAAGGAAGAGTCGGGAGAGAGGGAAGGATAAACAGAGCTTCCTGCCACATCAAAGACTCTCATTTGACTGTTGGAACATGGACGCACTGAGACGGTAAATCTAAGTAACACATAAAAGTACATGACAATATAACTTTATGAGGATTCTATATGTCCAATTTATATATAGAGAGAGATATAAATAAATGATAGGGGAATAAATAGAGCTCCCAAATGCATTAAAGATATTCATTTGATTGTTGTTATTTGATGCAGTGAGCGGCGGCGGTTAGCGAGACATGAAAGGTAATTAATATATTCTTGTGCCTGAGTTACAGAGTGGTAGTTACAGACTTGAGTTACAGAGTGGTAGTTACAGTGGATGTTATAGGTGTGGAGGAGTAAGAGTTGTAATTCATCGCTCTTAAAGATTTTCATTTGAATTTTTTTTTAAATGTATCGTAAATACCTCGACCGCTGCCACTAACAACAACCACACCAACAATAACAAGAAATCACATCAACAATAACAATAATACCACCATCAACAACCACAACAACAACAGCAAAAACAAAAAACATCAACAACCACACCACCAATAACAACAAAAACAACAACCACACCAACAACACCAACAACAACCACACCAACAACAACAACAACAAACAACAACCACCACTACTACCACCACCTTCTCCACGTAGTAAAGATAAGTTACATATCTTCAACACCTCAGCTCTTCCTCTTCCTCCTTCCTTCAATTCTTTTCCTCATCCCTTCCCCCTCCTCACTCCCCTTTCACCCCTCCCTCCTGAAGAGT
>NW_024735554.1:4157556-4276710 GCF_018991925.1 Homarus americanus
GAATACAAGGAGAAGAAGGAGTAGGGAGGAGGAGAGAAGGAGGGTAGGAGGAGGGGAGAGAAGGAGGGTAGGAGGAGGAGAGAAGGAGGTAGGGAGGAGGGAGAGAAGGAGGGTAGAGGAGGGAGAGAAGGAGGGTAGGAGGAGGGAGAGAAGGAGGGTAGGAGGAGGGAGAGAAGGGAGGGTAGGGAGGAGGGAGAGAAGGAGGGTAGGAGGAGGGAGAGAAGGAGGGAAGGGAGGGGAGGGAGAGAAGGAGGGGGGAGGGAGGGAGAGAAGGAGGGGTAGGGAGGAGGGAGAGAAGGAGGTAGGAGGAGGAGAAGGGGGGTAGGAGGAGGGGAGAGAAGGAGTAGGGAGAGGGAGGAGAAGGAGGAAGGGAGGGAAGAGGGGAGGGGAGAGAAGAGGGAGGGGGGAGGGAAGAGGGGAGGGGGGGAAGGGCAGGACACAGGTGGACTGGACAGGGGCACGGGAGGAGGGAGGGAGAGAAGGATGGGAGGGAGAGAGGGAAGGAGGGGAGAGAAGGATCAGGTGCATCTGGAAGTGTATGGTGGTGTAGAGGGAGGAAAGAGGGGTGAGATGAGGAGTAGTGAGGGGAAGGGGTGGAGGGGGGAGTCTGAAGGAGAAGGAAGAGGGGAGAAGGAAGTAGTAAAGTGGAGCGGGAGTAGGGGAGAGGGAAGGAGGGGAGAGGGAAGGAGGAGGGGGAGAAGGAAGAGGGGAGTAAGGAAGTAGTAAAGTGAGGGAGGGGAGGGGGGAGAGGGGAAGAGGAGGGGAGAAGGGAGGGGGAGGGAGGCGGGAGGGGAGAAGGGAGGGGAGAGGGAAGGAGGAGGGGAGAAGGAGGAGGAGGGGGAGGGGAGGGGAGAAGGGAGGAGGAGGAGAGAGGGAAGGAGGAGGGGGAGAAGGGAGGAGGGAGGGAGGAGAAGGGAGGAGGATGAGGGGAGGGGAGGGGAGAAGGGAGGGAGGGGAGGGGAAGATACCAGGATATACCTGAAGTTGTATATATAGGTGACGGAGAGAGAGAGAGAGAGAGAGAGAGAGAGAGAGAGAGAGAGAGAGAGAGAGTACCAGCTAGCATATTTCTACTAGCAACAAAGGGTGAAGAAATAATGGGCAACACACACACACACACACACACACACACACACACACACACACACACACACACACACACACACACACACACACACACACACACACACACACACATTGCCACACCATCCACTTATGCCCTTCATCCCCGCAGCTTTACATTACGCCCACATTTTGCTGGGCCTACATACTGGCATCAATAAGGACGTAAGCATCTTCCCATTCATCAACTAGGGTGTGCTCACCAGTTGACTAGTGGGTCCTCTAGCTGATTATGGTGACGCAAAGTAGGGGTGGGGAGAAGTGGGTGGGAGGAGGTGGGGAGAAGGGGTGGGAGGAGGTGGGGAGAAGTGGTGGGAGGAGGGTGGGAGAAGCTGGGAGGAGGTGGGTGGGAGGAGGGGTGGGGAGAAGTGGTGGGAGGAGGTGGGTGAGAGGAGGGTGGGAGGAGGGGGGGAGAAGTGGGTGGGAGGAGGTGGGGAGAAGTGGGGTGGGAAGAGGGTGGGTGGGAGGAGGGTGGGTGGGGAGGAGGGTGGGTGGAGGTGGGTGGGAGGAGGGTGGGAGAAGTGGGTGGGAGGAGGGTGGGTGGAGGTGGGTGGAGGAGGGGGAGAAGTGGTGGGAGGAGGTGGGAGAAGTGGGTGGAGGAGGTAGGGGAGAAGTGGGTGGGGAGGTGGGGAGAAGTGGTGGGAGGAGGTGGGGAGGAGGAGAGGGTGGAGTACGGAGAGAGAGGGAGGAGGGGTAAGGAGGGTCACCAACTATTTTGGGGGTGAAGGAGCTGTTCTGGTGCTGATGTTGCTGACACTCTCGACACTCACAGGGGCTGACGGTGCTGACACTCGACACTCACAGGCTGGGACAGTGCTGGATGTTCATAGAGACAGCGTCAGTAACTTCTTCAGAGCTCACTAAGATACGCTGCTACCAAAACCTAACCTAACCTAATCTAATGTAATAAATTGTTACCGATAATAATAATAATGTACTTTTATAATTATACAAACTGAGTACATATGTCACTGAGTACTGATGGATGTTGTCAATCATCCACGTATGGTTAATGTGTATTGTGTAGTGATGGATGAGTGTTGGAGGTGAGTGCTTTTATCTCCATTCTTTCTCCTCCTCCTTTCTCCTCTTCTTCTCCCTCCTCTTCCCTCTTCCTCCTCCTCCTCTCCTCTTCCTCTTCACTAACTCACCTACATTCCTCATAATTTTTCCTATGTTCCTCCTCAATAAATTTCGTCTTCGTCTTGTTCAAGTAATTCAATGAACTTCACCTTCTTGTTTACAAGAAGGTCTGTTTAAGCAAGTTTGCCTCCTTGTTTGATTAAGGGAGTCGGTATTAGTGAGTTTTGTTTTCTTGTTTATGATCTCATCTCCTGTTTGTAACTCGTGCGGTTTTTTGTCTTTGTTTAAATAAATCTTGTTTAATTAAGTAACTCGTAAGTAAACCTTCTCTTGTTTGACTAAGAAAGTAAACAAGACATGTATAGAAGGTCGTCACTTGAAGGCGGTGTTGTCTCTCACTTCTCTCTCACTAGTTATCTCTCACCTTCTCTCACTAGTTATCTCTCACCTCTCTCACCTTTCTCACTAAATTATCCTTCAAGTTCTCTTTTTCTCTCAGCTTTAAATGTACCAATCACAGGTCAAGGTCAAAGGTCATTCAGAAGCTGGATGTCGATGGTCATTCTCGTCAGTAAGTCAGTCAAGCAATAGCGTTATCCTCTTCTTCAGTAAATGAGTTAGTCAGTCAATAGTATTTTTTCCATAATTGAGTGAGTGAGTGAGTGAGTGAGTGAGTGTGAGTGAATAAACCCCAAACACCATTTTCTCCGTCAGTGAGCGAGTGAGTGAGTCAGTGAGAGAGAGAGAAATTGACCATATGCTTGCACTGTTCCCTTTATGTTAGATACGATGAATAAAATATCTGAGGAAACATAACGCGTCCCTTTAGATAAAATATAAATAGTGTGCTAGTGTGTTATAGTGAGGAGGGAACACAGCCGGCAGACAGATAGGGAGGTAGAGGTAGAGGTAGAGGTAGAGGTAGAGGTATAGGTAGAGATAGGTAAGGTAGGTAGATAGGTGAGACGATATATTTAATTTGATGATAGGAGCGAGCGGGCGAGAGGCAGCGGCTAGCATAAGGGAGGCGAGAGAGGAGATACTGAACGACCAACATAAAGGGGAGGAAAGCTAGGAGTGAGGGTCGGGTTGTTGATGAAGAGTATAGCTTTACATTGGATTTTGTCGTGAAGGGCTATGGAGAACAGGCGGCCATGCACCTTACCCAGTGTCGGAGTAGAGTCCTAATGTGACAACGGACATGGCTTTTGTCCACAGGGTTAGGGCTACACACCTACATATACATACATACATATATATACACATACAGACACGGGTTTTAGTTTTATTTTTTGCTTAGTTAAAAGATTTGAAGATTTGGAAGAGAGACATTGTTGATTACTATTGGTTGAGGGTTATTGGCGTGGTAAAGAGTTTGGGTGAGTGATGATCATGTAGGGTGGTGATGGAGGTGGTGTGGTGATGGTGGTGTGGTGGGGGTGATGGTGTGGTGGTGGGGGTGGTGGTGTGGTGTGTGGGATGGTGGTGGTGGTGGGTGGTGTGGTGTGTGGTGTGTGTGGTGGTGTGGTGTGGTGGTGGTGTGGTGTGTGTGCAGGGTGATGGTGAGGGTGGTGGTGCGGGTGGTGTGACAGAACGCATTTGCATTACTCTGACATACAGTCCACACACACACACACACACACACACACACACACACACACACACGCACACACACACACACACACACACGCAGCACACACACACACACACACACACACACACACACACACACACACACACACACACACACACGCACACACACACACACACACACACACACACACACACGCACACACAATAATAATACAGGTAACGCCTCAACAAACTAACAGAAGCCAGGACTACATTACTACCATCACAAGCAAACAGTGTCAAAGGTCATTGATTAAGAAGAGAATCAGGACAAGTTACACACTGTTATAAAAGTTAAGAAGAACAATAGAACAAATAATGAATAGGGTGAAATAGTCCACTGCAGGAGACACACACACACACACACACACACACACACACACACACACACACACACACACACACACACACATACATGTGACGGTCAGAGATGGACATGACAATGACATGTTGATGAGGGGATGATTTACGGAGGAGGAGGGGAGGGAGGGGAGGAAACAGGGAGAGGAGGAGGGGAGAGTGTAGGGAGGAGGAGGAGGAGGAGGAGGAGGAAGAAGAGGTAGAAGGAGTGAGGAGCAGGAGGAGGAAAAGGAGGAAGAAGAAGAAGAAGAAGAGGGAGGGAGGGGAGGAGGAGGAGGAGGAGAGGAAGGGGAGAGGTAGGAGGGAGGAGGAGGACGAGAAGGAAGAAGAAGAGGTAGGAGGAGGAGGAGGAGGAAGAAGAGGTAGGAGAAAGAGGAGGAGGAGGAAGAAGAAGAGGTAGGAGGAGGAGGAGGAAGAGGAGAAGGAAGAAGAGGAGATATTTTGGAGGAGAAGGAGGAAGTGGAGGAGAGAGGAGAGTAAAAATAGGAGGAAGAGGAACAGGAAGATAAAGAAGAGGAGGAAGAGGAAGAGAAAGATACACATACACAAAACAACAATAAATCAACATCATATAAAAAATTGAACAAGTAAATATTACTAAACATAAAAGCTTCCTCTAATGACTTAATTAACCAACCACCACAACTACCACAACTACCACCATCACCAACCACCATCTTCCTCCTCCTCCTTGTGTACCGGCTTACGTCTCTCTGGCTGACTGGAACATTGGGAAGCTTTTGTTATGATTGAATTACATAGCCTGATACAATACAAATATGAGTCTCTTGTGTGCCAGCAACGTGAGGAAGGAAGGGAGAGGGTCGAGAGGAAGGGTCGAGAGGGAGGAGGAGAGGGTTGAGAGGGAGGTGAGAGGGTTGAGAGGGAGGTGAGAGGGTCGAGAGGGAGGTGAGAGGGTCGAGAGGGAGGTGAGAGGGAGGAGAGAGGGAGGGAGAGAGGGTCGAGAGGGAGGAGAGGGTTGAGAGGGAGGTGAGAGGGTTGGAGAGGGGAGGTGAGAGGGGTCGGAGAGGGAGGAGGAGAGGGGTTGAGGGAGGGGAGGTGAGAGGGGTTGAGAGGGAGGGAGGAGGCCGAGAGGGAGGTGGGAGAGGGCGGAGAGGGGAGGAGGAGGGGTTGAGAGGGGAGGTGAGAGGGGTTGAGAGGAGGTGAGAGGGTTGGGAGAGGGAGGTGAGAGGAGGAGAGAGGTTGAGAGGAGGAGAGAGGGCCGAGAGGGAGGAGGAGAGGCTGAGAGGGAGGGTGAGGGGTTGGAGAGGAGATAGGGCGAGAGGGGAGGAGAGAGGATTGAGAGGAGGAGGAGAGAGATGAGAGGGAGGAGGGAGAGGGCCGAGAGGAGGAGAGAGGGCCGAGAGGGAGGGAGAGAGGATCGAGAGAGAGGAGAGAGGGTCAGAGAGGGGAGGAGGAGAGATGAGAGGGAGGAGAGAGTTGAGAGGGAGGAGAGAGTTGAGAGGGAGGAGGAGAGGGTCGACAGGGGGGAGGAAGGGTCGAGAGGGAGGAAGAGAGGGTCGAGAGGGAGGAGGAAGGGCCGAGAGGGAGGAGGAGAGAGATGAGAGGCAGGAGGAGAGGGTTGAGAGGAAGAAGCAGAGACACCCATACAGCCCTCCCTACAGTCAGCCCTCCACTCAGCCCTCAGCCCTCCATCCAGCCCTCAGCCCTCCAGCCATTACTCATTCCACACCCTCCTCCTCCTCCTCCTCCTCCTCCTCCTCCTCCTCCACCTTGATGGCTTCATTTGAACCTAATTATCGGGTCAATTGGCATAATCTGATCAGGGGTTAAGACGTGTGTGTGTGTGTGTGTGTGTATGTGTACGTGTGAGAGAGAGTGAATGTGTTTCCGTGCATGTGTGAATGTGTTAATGTATTTATGTGAGTGTATGTATATATGAGTGTGTATGTAAGTGTGTGTGTGTGTGTGTGTGTGGAGGTGGTGAGGGCCGTGGTGCGTGGCCATGGCCCTGGATAATAAGGGGTAAGCCTGGGAAGGGCCATTGTTGAGCTTTATCGCTGGGGTCCGGTTGCTTTAGTAGGGGGAGGGAAAGATGACGCTTCAAGCAACCAGAGATGTTTGTCGATCGATGACTTGCCCCCTCTACTGTACTCTGTCTGTACTCTCAGGTGCTGCTACTGTACTCTGAGATGCTATGTACTCTAATCTGTACTAGCAGGTGGTGTTTACTGTACTCTTATCTGTACTCTGAAGTGGTGATGCTCTTAATTGTACTCTGAAGTGCTAAGGGTGTATTTTTATTTGTACTCTGAGGTGTTGTGGTGTACTCTAACCTGTACTCTGAGGTGGTAGTTGTACTCTTATTTATACTCTTAGGTGCTGCTACTCTACCTTCTGTGTACTCTGGGTGTTTTGGGTGGACTCTGGGTGTTTTGGGTGTACTCTCTCTGTACTCTGGGTGTCGGTGATATACACTGGCTATTGTTTGTGTCGGGTGTATCTACTGGCGCTGGGTGTGTTGGTGTGTGTGTGTGTGTGTGTGTGTGTGTGTGTGTGTGTGTGTGGTGTTGGTGTAATATACAAGCACATACACACACCGCAAACATACCATAAACACCTTACCTCTCATATACATACATACATACATACATACATACATACATACATACATACATACATACATACATACATACATAAACACACATACATACATAAACACACATAAATAAATACACAGACATAAACGCATACACACACACACACACACACATAATTAATTACCATTACCAATTCATTAACAATTTTCCATATTGATGTTATTCACTAAATCACTTTTAAATATATATTGGAAATTCTGACATTTTGATTATTATCATTTAACAAAAACTTTGGGATCACCTGAAGATTAGCACCCCAGCTTGTTTCACTTTTTGATTAACCTAACGCTAACCTAACCTAACCCCCTCCTTCCCCTCAATACCCCCTCTCCTCCTTCCCCTCAACCCCTCCTCCTTCCCCAATACCCTCCCTCCTTCCCTCACACCCTCCTCCCCCTCCTTCCCCTCACCCCCTCTCCCCCTCCTTCCCTCACCCCTCTCCCTCTCCCTCCCTCCCCCTCCTTCCCCACACCTCCTCCCCCTCAATACCCCCCTCTCCTTCCTCAATACCCTCTCCCCCTCAACTCCCCACTCCCACTCCACCAAGAAACATCGGAAATTCACCAAGACACACACACTCTCCCCGTCTGGATGCATAGCAGGATAGGAGAGTATTGGTGGTGTGAGGTGTATCGCCGTATTGGCAACACCCTCACATCAGTATACACCAGCCACTGTGTTATGTGACCCGTGACCTGCATTGTGTATTGCTGTCAATGTAATATCAACTGAATATTGGTGGGCGACTGACTCAGGAGGACAGCGATGTGGAG
This sequence comes from Homarus americanus, assembly GCF_018991925.1. Classification (NCBI taxonomy): domain Eukaryota; kingdom Metazoa; phylum Arthropoda; class Malacostraca; order Decapoda; family Nephropidae; genus Homarus; species Homarus americanus. The sequence goes on from NW_024735554.1 coordinate 4,165,148, forward strand.
GAAGAATATATTGTTTTATACTGAGACCTCTGTTTAACGGAATATATGTCTGAGAGGTTAGTCCGTTAGATCAGTGTCCGTTATATATGAAACCTTCTTTTAACGGATTAAATAAGAGAGAGTAGTATCAAGAACGGCACTTGGAGTACAGCGTTCTTAAAACCTGTAAATACACTGACTGCAATTTCTCGAACGTTCCTTGGCTGCAGCGTTCAAGAATATATTCATACTTCATTAACGTCTCTAGGAATACAGTGTTCGAATATCTACATGTATACTCGTTAAAACGTTCTGAAATATGTAAATACACATTTCAAGAACATTTTACATTCTGCATAAACGTTTATTTTATCAAAGTCTTCTAAAAATCTTAAAACATCAGGAATTCAACGCTTTAAAAAATATATATTCACAGACAATTTTTAAAAAAGTCACCTGAAAGTATTTTTTATTCATGGATATATTAACAAAATGGAGAAAAGTTGAGCAATATGGTGTTTTTTTTTAGTATGTGTGTGTGTGTGTGTGTGTGTGTGTGTGTGAGTGTGTGTGTGTGTTTGTGAGGCGTTGGACGAGACGTAAACACACATCAGCTGACGGTCCCGCTCACTGTTGTTCCCGCCAGCCAAGCGTCGTTCCACTGTTTGTTGACATTCTTATAATTTTCCCGCGCTTCTCCTCCAAGGATTTGCCTCAAATTGTCTGACCATTTAACCAAGACATTTGGAGGACTTGTTGCAGGGTTTAAAAGACTTAGCATTGACTTACACATTTATGGAGATGGATATGTCTGTGTTTTTGTGCTTTTGTCATTATTTTTTTTGTTTTGAGGGGGAAGGGAGAGGTATGATAATTTTATAGTATTTTCTGGGAATTCTTGTGGATATAATGACATAAAAAAGGTCTTATTATCTTAAACACTGTTCCTGCAAGACTTCTCAAAGACCATTTTATTACAAGACTTTCGAGTTTCTTTTCTTAAATATTTTTCCGTGTAACTTTTCTGAAGACTATCCTTGAGACTTTTTTTTCCAAGACTTCTCGGAAAATATTCTCTTAAAGACTTTACATAATCTTTCTTGAGATTTAACTGGGCTTATTAACGCTTCACACAGTATAATATCAAGAATTCTTACAGGAGTAGAGCGCTATTTGTCCTCACTGTGATGTGTTTAGAATCTGGCTTTTTGTGACATGATCTTACGGTGATATTGAACAGTGGAGAGAGAAGCAGAGAAAACAGTTATATGTAGAAGTAAAAATAACAGTTTTCGTACTATAGGAACAGAACGTCGACTTTAATAATTTAAGACTACATCTCCTGTTAGTTTAAACCCCTAATAGTTTTATAATATGTTAAAATAAAACCAATTTTTATTTTTTTTTGAGAACTACAATATCATCCTGGTAGAACACAATATTGTCTATCGTAAAATAATGTTGCATTTTATGTAATGAAAGAAGACAAAGTGATTAATCCATTGTTTTAGTCAGAATTTAATATTAATTCCCATAAATTAACTTCAATTTGAGACTTTAGTTTACATTGTTAAAAATAAACTGAGCTAACATCTGAACCTTGATAAATTTAAACATTATATCCATTAACATTTTCACCAGTATTTAAAATAAAAACCTAAAACTTCACAATTACATACATACATACATACATACATACATACATACATACATACATACATACCAGAGGATTTTCACACCAATTGCATGAACCCAACAGCAAGAATAAACATATATGATTATTCTACTTGATTTAATGAGAAAGTTAAGTTACAGAGAAGCTATTTTAAATAATACCTGATGATTTTAGTCAGCTCAGAGCGACCCCCATATATAAGGGGTTAGTTGACTATCTCCCCTAATACCTGGTTGTGCAAAAGTGTTATGTGAACTGTATTTGTATCAGTATAAGGTCAAGTATGAGGCGTTTTGAGATGATTTTCGTTGATATTCATTCAGGTTTTAGTAAAAGTTTTCATTAATGGCTCTTCTTCTGTCCAACTGTTAAGATAGGGTGGAATCAAAGGAATTTCGTCTTATTAACTCTACTCTTTAGTTGATAATCTTTCTTCCCTTTCTCTTCGCCGCAATGTTGCTTCACTCTCTCTTTTACAGGTACTTTAACGGGCAATGTTCGATGAATTTGGCATCCAGTATACCGCCGGCAAGGCCGTGGGCTCGTAACACACGTCTTGCCCGCGGTGCCCACCATTTCTCCGCGGATGTTGGTCACACGAGAATAACCCGTTGTAGTACATCCTTCTTTCCTCACACAGCCAAATTGTGGAATGCTCTGCCTTCTTATGTGTTTCCATACTCATACAATCTGTCTCACTTTAAAAAGCTGGTTTTCCGGCATTTTCGTGGTGTAGCCTACTGTAGATTAATATATATACAGTATATATATTTTTTTTCAATTTTTAATTTCTTTTTACTCATATTTTTTTCGCCCCCAGGCCGCGTTGTGGGTCGATGACCTGTGCCCGGGTGGGCTATTTCCCGAAAAAAGAAATCAAATCAAACCTAACTTGACCTAAACTAACTTAATGTACTGTAATTAGACCGAACCTAACCTAACTAATATTACATTTTATAAATAAAAAACATACACACCACATATTCAGACCTTCCCCAGAAGAACAAAAAAGAACATCAATAAACAATGGAAGGAGATGCCATTAAAACTTTTCCATAAGAGAGGCTGCTGTGGTTTAGGTCTTAAAACATTAGACTAAATGACATAGTCCCCTTAGTGGTGGTGGGGGGGTGGGGGTATAGGACGTGTGTTTTGAAGGCTCTGGAGGAGGAGGAGAAAGGGGCCACTTTGAGGCATGTGTTGGTAATTGTTGTTCCAGCTTTATATCTTTGATGCAGCTTACCCGGATATTAGATTAGGAAAAATAGCCTCTTCATTTCCCTTCTTGAACGCCGCCGCCGCCGCTTCTCACTACGCTTCGCTCGGGCGGCGGGAATTTGAGCGTTGGGAGCGGGCGGCGGGCCGTTGGACTCTGAAAGTTGATCATGCGGTGAAAAATAACGAAAAGGGACTATAGTTTTCACAACGTCTCGTCTTGTTGTAATCGCTCCAAGATAAGTGGTCTAATATCACTAGGTAAACGCTTAAATACGGCTAACCAGCGTCATTTTTAATGGTTTATTTTCACCCTTCAGACGCTAGTGACTAAGGGCTAAAGTCACGTAAAAACTGGCGGTATTTTGGACCCCTTATCAGGCCTTCGTACACAAAACGAATGACATGCTCGAACCTCAAGTCAAGGGCGACCTAGAGAAGTGTCAGCTGGGGGAGCAAAAATCACCTTCATCCTATCGTGAGAGAAGGTCGAGTCTCCCGTGATAAAGAGAGCGATGTTTAGGCTCCTGTCATTTTGATATCCGTCTAATTATGCGACAGATTTGTATAATGAGTGTAAGTTTTTAATGAAAGTATCGCACATTACTGGCGATTAAGGATGAAGGCGCTATAAAAACACATTATGTTTTTCACAATTACATTCTGCCAGAGGGTGTGTCATTAGCCCAGCCTTTGGTACTGATCAAACCTTCGTGTACACATCACTTAACATCAACACTCACACAGGGAAGCTTAGTCAGTTGTCTTACTCGCGGTGACAAAACACGGCAGCTTTCTTCTGGTTTGGGCGTGAGACAGTCAACGCTGATGACGGATGGCGCCTCTCGTGAGTGTGTGTGTGTGTGTGTGTGTGTGTGTGTGTGTGTGTGTATCCCTAAATAAAGAAAATATGTAAATAACACTATATATTATCAGAAAGGAAGTGAATTAACATTTTCTTGGTCTTTAGAAAATTATATCAAATACGAATTATAAAAAATAAAAAAAGGAATTATTTTATCGTTGTCTATCATTCTTTTCACATTCTATCTTTACCGTAAGAATTATTTTAAATTTTCTTTAATTTATCTGTTTATTTTCCATCCCATTTCCTTGTTATTTTCGTTTTTTCTTGATCATTGTGAAGAATTTTATATATTTTGGGAAATTTTTCGTTTAAGTTTCCCATCTAACTAATGTGTCCGCCTTCCCTGTTATTACTCGTATCAAAAGGAGGAAGATTCTTATTAATTTATTTTTTATGACTAATTTTTTCCAGTTTTCGAATCCAAAAGTAGAAGAAGTTTATGATTAGCGTTAAGTTAGGTTAGGTCATATTAGTGTTTGGTCAGGTTTGGTTTTGTTTACTTAAGGTCAGTGTTAAGTTAGATTAGGTTAGGTTAGATAATGAATAAAAAAAACAACACTAACTCAATGAATAAATAAATACTAAAATAAATGAATAAACAAAAATATAGTTTAATGAATAATAATATACACTAATGCACCCCCCAAGAACCATAGAGACAGCGGGACAAAATAAGATTAGGACTGTATCCCCTTGTTTATTGTTTATTATCATTTAGTATTTTACCATTTTCTGTGATTTGTATTTATGGATAGTTGGATAAGTATGTTTTATTATTATTATTATTATTATTATTATTATTATTATTATGGATTTCTCTGTTTTAAGTTCTACGTCTATTTTTTTGCATTATTCTTGTTATATATCCACCTGTTGTCTTCTGCACCTGGTATTATTAACCTGTTGGATCCGTCTTGTTACCTCACACCTCTCTCTCTCTTTCTCTGTCTCTCTCTCTTCCGTCATACCCTCCTCTTCCTCCTCTTTCTCCTTCTCCCCCATAATCTCGTCCCATTCCTTTCCTTTCTTCCTCCCCTCATAACACTCCCCTCCTCCTCCTCCTTCCCTCCCTCTTTCACTCCACCCTCCACACCCTCCTTCCTCCTCTCCCTTCATCTCAGCTGTTGTCGGCTTACTAATGAGGCAGAACGGAGTTGATTTGTCGTGTTTTTACCGAAGCTTAATTAAAAGTTATGCGGCCCCCACACTGCCTGCCCGCTTATTCATTGAACGAGATGAGAAATTTATCACGCCTGCTCGTTTCTTTTTCTTTTTTTTCCTGACTCTAATCCAGCTCAAAACGCTAACTTTCCCTCTCCCCCCTTCCCCCCTTGCTATATTCTCCAGTAGTTTCCTCACCTCCTCCTCCTCCTCCTCCTACCTAATACACATCTTTCTCTTATTTCGCGATTCTTTTTTGAAGATATGAAATGACCTTTTGAGAAATAGTCGATGTTTTTGAGGAACTTTTTTTTTTTTGGAGGGGGAGGAGGAGTGAGAGAGATATTTTATGACTTTTGTGTCTCTTCCACGTTCATTGCCGGAGTTAAAAAGAGTATAAGGAGGGAGAAGGAGGATGTGATTTAGCGCAGGTCACGAGACAATGGTTATAAAGTTTGTCTCAAGCGATGGTCCTCTCCCCCAGGGTGATTTATTGGTGCCTCCCTAATGTTAATCCTATTTGATACAAGATACTTCATCAGAGGATTACGACCTGACTCTCTCTCTCTCTTTGTCTCCCCCACTCCTTCCCCACCTCCTCCCACTCCACTATCCCCTCCCTACCCCACTCCCTCCACACCCCACTCCTCCGCCAGCCACGCACTGCGACCAATTATATAACACGACGTATACAGTATTGTGGTCGAGGAATTATAGACCGCCTGATACTTGTTTGTTTGGCTATAATTTATAAGTGGAGGGACCACGTATTGCGACGGATTATTACGCTACTCGGCACGTATTGCAACAATGGGTGACGCTAAGATTGGTTCATGTGGATTAATCTTAGCGCCTTCCTTTATCAACCATAGATACAATAATGATGAGGGTAAGGACTGATCATAGCTGCGTTAGTGTGGGTGGGTATACTGTGAATCACTCCCTCACGCTCTAAACAACATTATCAGTCAGTCACCCGGGAGGATAGTGTCAAGGAATAGTCCGAGAACACCGGACAACTCACCAACTGCACTGGCTAACTATTACCCCGGAACACGATTAACATCCAGGTTCCCAATTACTGCTGGGTAGACAGAGGCAAATGGCGTAAAGTAACTTGCCCATAGTTTCACTCTGCCCGGGGATCGAACCCTGGTCCGCTCGCTTGCTGACCATTACACCACAGGTCACCAAAACGTCCCGAACAACCAGGTCCTACCGAGACTCGAACTCGGATCGCTGGATTCAAAGTCCAGAGTGCTAACCATTACACCATAGGACCTCTGCCTTAACCTAACCTAACCTCACCCTCACTTACACAACACACTCAATATCTGTTTTACCTGAGTTTCAAAATATGTAAACCTGAATTAAACCCAAGATCTATAGTTTCAATCACTCACATGAAACTTTAGATAAACTTACTAACACCGGGTTGTAAGCGTCGCTGGTTCTCACCCGGGGCCCTCCTAGTTCACCCAGCTGTGAATAGGTAGCTAACTTTATGGCAAATGTAGTGAAGGTAACTACACTCTACCTCCTTGAGTAGTCAGTGTGCTGTATCCGTACCGCCCTTGAAAAATAATCTGTACCAGGTCAGTCAGTCAGTTTGGTCATAGTAGCCAAATACTACTGACTGCCACTACCATTGCTCCAGCCTATACCATTACCACTCTGTCCTGCTACCATTACCATACCTCTCTTATCATAATCCTATTCAGCCCACCACTACCATAACCCCGCTAATCAGACCTCTCACTCTTTCTTTACCATACCATAACCCCGCTAATCAGACCTCTCTCTCTCTCTCTCTCTCTCTCTCTCTCTCTCTCTCTCTCATAAATCCATTAATGACAAAAAATGTTATATCATCGACTAGGATTTTTTTTTCTCTATTGAAATTAATGGTATTGAAGGTAATAATTTACTCTGGCGTAATTACCGAGTGTGAAATAATGAATATATTGCCAACCGTCCTCATTGTGTGGCTCTTACCCACTTAAACTATAGGCACACACCTGTACCACACACCTGTACCATATACCTGTACCACACACCTGTACTACACACCTGTACCTCACACCTGTACCACACACCTGTACTACACACCTGTACCACACACCTGTACCACATACCTGTACTACACATCTGTACCACACGCCTGTACCACACACCTATACCGCACACCTGTACCACATACCTGTACCACACCCACACCTGTACTACACACCCACACCTGGACCACGATCATACTGTAGCAGATGTGTGTGCATAGTAACACCTCCAGGTACTGTACAAACACCTGGTACAGACACCTGGTACAGACCCCTGGAACAAACACCTGGTACAGACACCTGGTACAGATACCTGGAACAAACACCTGGTACAGACACCTGGTACAAACACCTGATACAAACACCTGGAACAAACACCTGGTATAGACACCTGGTAATAACACCTGGTACAAACACCTGATACAAACACCTGATACAAACACCTGGAACAAACACCTGGTATAGACACCTGGTAAGTACAAAGTAACACCTGTTGACTATGTACCTGGCAAGCGTAGAACTACACAGTAACTCCTTTCGTAAATAATTAAAGAAACCTAACCTAACCTAACGTAATATTCAACCATAATTAGTTAATGATACACACCTGACCTATAGTGTTGTTTGTGTACACCTGTATGCACCTGTGTACACGTGTATACATTGTTTACAGTACAGTTATGTCCACTGAAGTACTTGTCACAATGGTATATATATATATATATATATATATATATATATATATATATATATATATATATATATATATATATATATATATATATATATATATACGTAATTACACACACACACCCACACACACACACACACACACACACACACACACACACACACACACACACACACACACACACCACCTTACTCCATGTACACATACCCACGCAACACTCCACCGACCCACCCAAACACACACACACACACACACACACACACACACACACACACACACACACACACAACATACATGAACCACAAATAACTGGCAGGACAGACCAGAATAAATGTTATTTCATTTGGTAGGGAAACTCGCATTGCAAATGTTCACGGCTGACGGACCACCGGCCTTTGTATCATGGAGGCTTTGTACTTCCATTACCTCCCCGGTTTGATGAAAACTTGTACCTGCATGAACGGGGCGGGCGGGCGGGGTGGGGTGGGTGGGTGGGAGGGAGGTGAGAAGAAAAGGGGTGGGGAGTAAAGAGTAAAGGGGTAGAGGAGTGGGGAAGGGGGAAGTTTGAGAGTTAAATGGAGGAAGGAGGAGGAGAGGGGTGGGGTGGTGGGGAAGGCGGGGAGGGGAAAGACAGGTAACACTATAGGTTAATCATGTACACTAACCATTTATTTTTTCATAAGGACCTGACGCTACTCCACCCCTCCTCACCCCCTCCCCCACACCCCACACCCCTCACCCCACACCCCTCACCTCTGAAAACTCAATCTGCCAGAACATATTTAATAAACCCAGCCCAGGTCGGTTGATTTAGGAAACCAGCCATATTATTTTTTTTTTCTCTCCCTCTGTTTATATTTTTTCTCCCCGTACCTCCCATTTTTATTACCTGTTCCTCGTGTAATTACGTTCGTATTGGTCGGCTGGCTGGGCACGTGGGGGACAATGATATATATTCATTCGAGTTTTGCCGCTTTGTGTTAAGAGAGCAGATTGTTCGTTATTCTGTCGTGTTAAAATAATGTATTGGGTTTTGGTTAGGTTAGGTTAGTGATATTACCTTCTCTCTTTCTGTACATACATACATACATACATACATACATACATACATACACAGGTAGATTAAATAAACCTTATATTATTCATTATTCCATATTTTGTACCACAGGTGAACAAAAAACCAAACACTGCTGAACTGCGCTGTGTTCATATTATTGTGGCGGTGTTCAATTAATTCACGTTTTTATATATATAGAGAGGGGCCAGTGTGGTGCAGAGGTCAAGCGTAGCCTGTCTTATTGTGTTTGATTACTGTGTGTGTGTGTGTGTGTGTGTGTGTGTGTGTGTGTGTGTGTGTGTGTTCTACTTAATAATACAATATTTATTTACTGATCAAAAGTCAGCTGCATAGATTTTACAAGGAATCTTTGGGGAGAGGGAGGGGAGGGGGGAGTTGTGGGGTGTTTGAGGGAGAACGGGAAGACATTGGATTTAGAGATGGGAAGATTTTTATGTTATATGACGGGGAAGATTTTCTTACCTAACCTAACCTAACAAAAATAAGTAAAAATAAATAATAAAACAAAAAATAAAAAATAAAAATCATGAATATAAAAAAAAATTCTATACAACAGCTGGGGGGAAATTTCGACACTGAACCCCTCTACCTCACACCCCCACCCCACCACTCCACTTACCTCATTCTCATTCACCCACCCACCCACCCACCCCCAAAAAACCACCATTCTTTTTCCTCTATAAAACAAACTCGAACAATATTTTTTTTGGACGATATATATTTTTTCGTGTAGTCACAAAACACCAACAACAGAAATATCAAGCCAGAGAACTGACCTGAACAAAGTAATGTTAACAAAAGCCTTCCTAAAACCAGAGGCTGTCCATACTGTCTGATGCTGCCCGCTTTTATTTTTCAGAAACTGGTGTGTGTGTGTGTGTGTGTGTGTGTGTGTGTGTGTGTGTGTGTGTGTGTGTGTGTGTGTATTTTAAACTAGTGTTTTTATGCATGTTTTGTTGGTCGTAAATTTTAAAGCAGACATACATGCACTTTAATTTGCTTGAATGTCTTTAACAATTTGTTTTCGTATCTGAGTTTTACAATTTTCGTTTAGCAGATAGTGATTTATTTCCGGTGTGTGTGTGTGTGTGTGTGTGTGTGTGTGTGTGTGTGTGTGTGTGTGTCACTACAACTATGAATAACACCTTAATAACGTTCGTAATTATATAAAATTAACACTGGTCAGAAGAATAATAATACACACACACACACACACACACACCTAATAAATAGACCACAGGTGATAATTACTCTACCTCAGGTAAATAAATACAACATGTTAATTAATGCCCAAGACAATGGTTCCCGTTAAGTGATCACCTACCACACCCCTCCCTCACCACCTCCTTCACGCCCTTCCCCTCCCCTCCTTACCAACTCCTTCACGCCCCTCCTCACCACCCCACCACCCCTGCACGACCTCAACTTCACCCCTGAGCCGGAAAAAGCAATACAAGAAACTCGTCTAATATCGGCTCAAAATGAAGAAGAATTTCCATCTTATTGTCAAGCAAAAATTTTTCAGCCAATACTTCGGGGGCGGCGATGGCTTACATTGGAGCCTCGATAAGTGGACTCCTACCATCCTACCACCTCGATAACCTGAGGATCCTTCAACCCTTCTGATAGATATATAGGAACATGATATATCCTATCTACCAGTCTCTCCTTTATCCTAGGGCGTCCCGGGAGTGTAGGACCCCCCCTTAGGATATGGTTTAACGCGGCTGGGGTGTAGCTGGCCTGCAAGATTCATTATGAAACAGGTTAGAACACAGGCTGGAATCAATGACCCGGAATTATTCATTTTAAACCCCCATTCACTGGAGTCAAGAACAAAACTGGCACCCGAGGAAGACACGCCGGCAGGAAACACCCCTACAGGCACTCTCCCTCCCGCATCAGTGCCACCACCACCACCACCCTCACCTCCCCCTTCTTCTTGCCCGGGTGAAGGGAGGGGAGGGGAGGGGAGGGAAGAAAGAGTAAGAAGACGTAGGAAAAATGTAGAGAAGGTTAAGTGAGAGAGAGAGAGAAAGAGAGGAAAGAGGACGAAGAGAGAGTAAATGGAGTGAAGGTAATGAGAGAGAAAGAGAGACGTAGGGAAGGAGAGAAGTACTGAAGCAAGGAGGAGGAAGATAAAGAGAGAGACAGAGAGAGGAAGGAGACTCGAGATTAGATTTTAATATTGAAGAGTAAATGGAGGAACTTGATAATTGATAATTGAACACACACAAACACACACACACACACACACACACACACACACACACACACACACACACACACACACACACACACACACACACACACACGGCCATGTTAACACCTCCAGTACACACCAGAGCGTTATAAACACCACAACACTCATACCCCTCACCCCTCCCTCTTTCCCTTTCCCTCCTCCTCCCTCCCCCCTCAATGCGTCTTGTACCACACCCACACTGTCACTTCTACTCCTCCTCCCCTTTCCCTCTCCCTCCCTACACCCACATCTACCCCTCCCCTTCAAATCACTCCTCCCCTCCCTCCCTCTCCTAATCCTCTCCTCCTTCCCTCTACTTCCTGGTACTTCCTCCCTCTTTCACATTTTCCTCCCCTCACTTCCCCTTCCCCTGCCTCCCCTACACCACAGAACATGATGGTACAAGTGTAAGTGAACACACACACACACACACACACACACACACACACACACACACACACAGTTTTTCCTCCGCCTTTAAACATCTATCATGTATCATTCTCACGGGGGGCGCCGCCTCTTGTCACGCCCGTCACTATTATCTCCTGAGGGGGTCGCCGAGGGTGGTGAGGGGGGGTGTGGGTGTTGTTGGTGGAAGAGGGAGGAGGAAGGGAGAGGGAGGAGGAAGGGAGAGGGAGGAGGAAGGGAGAGGGAGAAGTAAAGGAGGAAGATCAGAGACAAGAGGAAGGGGTCGTCGTGAAGCCCCTAGCTAAAGTGACAGCGTTGAGACGACCCCTGAAGGACGTGGGAGGGGGTCGTTCTGTTTATGGAAGAGGAGTAAGGAAGAGTGGATGACATCGACGGATTGGAGAAGAGAAAGGGGTCATGCGTCAGTTACTCATGGAATGGTGAGGAGTCAGAATGATTGTAGAATGACAGTATCCAAAATTTGTGGGAAAGGAAAATTTTGTAAAAGTTGTTAAGAGGTGATTGGGAGGAGGGGGTGGAGGGGAGGTGGGGGAAAGAAGGGAAGGGGAGAAGAGGGAGGGGGGGAAGGAGAATCAACACTCACACTTTATGATTTGTCGAAGCTCTTACTATGATTGGATCGTGATGGCTGTCGTTACGAGTCTCCTCTAGATGGGGGAGAGGGAGGGGGTGGGGGTGGAAAAAGAGGGGGAGATTTCAGATGGGTGGTGAGGTGGTTTCTGGTGCATGGGAAGGAGGGGATGGAGGAACGGAGGGGGGGGTGGTGGGAGGAAAGAGGTAGAGAGAAAGGAGGTGAGGGGGAGGAGAGTATAGTGTTACTGCCATCATCATCACAACTACCCCCGTCAACCCTTTCTTTTACGTTCTCTCATCTCACCACCCCTCTCACCACCATCACCATCACACCCTCACCACCCCCTTCACCACCATCACCACCACCCCTCACCACCCCCCCTTCACCACCATCACCACCCCCTCACCACCCTCTCAATTAACACCATCACCACCACCCTCACCACCCCCTTCACCACCATCACCACCACCCTCACCACCATCACTACTACTCTCACTAATTCCCTTACCACACCCCACCACACCATCACCACCATCACCACCACAAACTATCACCACCCCCATCAGGCTCGTAGAGAGAGAAGGAGAAAGAGAGAGAGAGAGAGAGAGAGAGGCCCGGAGACCCCTTGCCACCCGGCTGGTAGGGAGTAGCTATTTATTAAGCGTCGTCAACTTTTGGAATGGCTAAAAATCCAACGTAATTTTGACTAATTTATCGCGAGCGCCGTATTCAACCAACCGATCGGAAAATTTTCTCCACTCTGATTAAATTCTCAGCGGGAAATTTTTGTCGTGGGAGATTTTCTAGGCGCTAATATTTCCCCGAGTTTCTTATTGTTTTTTTTTGCTATACCTCTCCTCCTTCTTCTTCCCCCCTCCCCCTCCCTCTCTCCCTCTCCTCCTACCTACCTTTTCTCCCTCACTTCTCACTCCTTCCTATTCTCTTAACACTGATGTCTCTGTGTTTTTGTTTTCAGGTCGAGTAATTATGTTGTGTTAGGTTATTATTATTATTATTATTATTATTATTATTATTATCGTCATCATCTTAAGGAAGTAATTTATTTATTTAGTTGTTATTGTTTTTGTTTTAACCCCTTCAGTACGATAACTTAAACCCCTTGAAGTAAAAGACGATTATAAAACATAAAACAATTAATACAGAATTAGTACAGAATAATAACTATATAAAAGAAAAGAATAACGATGGAAATAAAGCAAATAGAGATAATAACTTTGGAGAATAAGGCAAAATCTTAATTAAAATCGAGTTAAAAAGAAAACGTGGATTACCCTCAGAAAACGAAAGGGGTAACTAGTCTAAATAAAAAAGTTCGACGATAATGAGATAATGAAAAGGGAATAGAGGTGGGGAATGATAAAAGAAGGAAGAATCACTTTATGAACTTAGAATAAAGTTAGGGATTAATAAAAGGGGAGATATGAAGAAAGTTAACACGTATGGAATAATCAGATTGTGAATACGTAATAAATATAGGAAGTGAAACAAAATAGCATGAATAGAAATAAGTAATAAAGACGAGAATTAAAACAAAAGAGAATCAGATTGTGAATAAATAATAAAGATGGTGACTGATAAAGATATAATTAAATAAAGATAAGTAATATAAATAGGAATTAATAAAGACAGGTGAGAAATAACCCTTATAAATAGTGAAAACGAAAGGGGAGGACATTTTTTTTTTACGAATGGATGAGAATGAGAGAAGAGAATAAACCTTAGGCAATAATTAACGAAGACAGCAACGACAGGTTTAACTAGCGGCAATTGATCGTTAAACCGCCTCTTCCTCCTTCACCAGAGTTAATCACCCTCCTGTAGTTAAACGAGTCATATAGGTCCTTTGAGTCATTAAATACCCCCTCGTTAACCTTTATCGTTTATTCCTTTATTTAATCCATTTATTGTTTTTCTCTAGTTTTCGTTTTTTTTCGTTGATTATCTGTTTACATTTGATGCCTGGTGGCTCTCTCTCTCTCTCTCTCTCTCTCTCTCTCTCTCTCAAACAGGTGTCATAAACTGCTCTCTGTGACACCTTCCCTCCCTCCTTCCTTCCCTCCCTCCTTCCGTCCCTCCCTTCCCTCTCTCCTTCCATCTCTCCTCCTTCATTCATCTGTTCCTCTTCTCCCCTCTCTCCTCCCTCTTTCCCTTCCTAATTTCCTTCCTTCCCTCCTCATCCCTACTCCTCTCCTATACACCTTCCCCCTCCCTTCCACCCTATCCCCCTCCCCTCCCCCACCCCCCATCAGAGGCTATCTGGCGAGTGTGGGTTTACGATACCAGGATTTAACAGGATTTAAGTCTCATAGGACAACCATCAAGTCATCAGGGTGCCTTATGTCGACCCTTGAGACACGAGAGAGAGAGACAGAGAGAGAGAGAGAGAGAGAGAGAGAGAGAGAGAGATCCTCACTTGTTCGCCGTGAGTTATATGGTATTTTTCCCCCATAATTTAAAGTACCTCTAACAGTGACAACACAGGTCATTTAGGCAGGTCAGCAGAGGTCAAACGGATACATTTTTAGAGATAACTTCTACTTACACGGTGAAGAAAAACACTTGATTCTTATACTCACTTTAAAAGTTTATTCTGAATATGTAGAGTCAGTTCCCCTGAGCCTACACGCCAAGTTCTCTCCCGGTAGAGTCAGTTTCCTTATATGCCTACACGTCATTAGAGTCAGGGAAGTCAGGTGTTATAGCTCAGCATAAGCAGGTGGTGTAAGGGTCAGCACGTGCCTGACAGCTTGGCATTGTTGATATTGGGTAGTTCTAGTGGCTTCCTGTAGATGCCGCCAACACCACTGTACAAACACGGACATATGCCTCTCTCTCTCTCTCTCTCTCTCTCTCTCTCTCTCTCTCTCTCTCTCTCTCTCTCTCTCTCTCTTCATTCCTGGAACTCTTGTTAATTAAGGACCTAAATTTCTCGCAGGAAAATGAAATATTATTGGTGGAAACAACAAAATATTGGCGGGAAATAATTAAAGGAGGGAGGGAGAGAGGGGGGGAGAGAGGGGGGGAGAGAGAGAAAGAGGGAGGAGGAAGGGATGGGAGAGGAGGGAGGAGGTGGGAGGGAAACATGATTAATGGGAGGGAGGAATATATTATCTTAATTACTAACAGTTTATATAGAAGGAGCAAGAAGAGACAACAACAACAACAACAACAACAACAACAACAACAACAGCAACAACAACAACAACAATAACAACAACAATAACAACAACAATAACAAAAACAATAACAACAACAATAACAACAACAAAAACAATAACAACAACAATAACAACAACAATAACAATAACAAAAACAATAACAACAACAATAACAACAATAACAACAACAACTCAGTATTAATGTCATTTTGTTAGTGGTCGAGTCGTCATTTAGGTACTAGGTCGATCCCCAAGTACCAGGTCGACCCAGGTCATCAGGGGGCGTCGAGTTATCAGAGCGAAAGGTGTCGTTCGTTATCTTGTTCAATAAAGATTTACCTCCAAAATACTGTGTAAAGTGGCCAGTGTTGTATATTACATTAATTACATCACGGGGGGGGAGGGAGGGAGATAGTGAGGGAGGGAGGGAGGGAGATAGTGAGGGAGGGAGGAGATAGTGGGGAGGGAGGGAGGAGGAGATAGTGGGGAGGGAGGGAGGGAGGGAGATAGTGAGGAGGGAGATAGGTGAGGGAGGGAGGGAGGAGGAGATAGGAGGAGGGAGATAGTGGGGAGGGAGGGGACAGAGGGAGGGAGGGTGAGATAGTGAAGGAGGGAGGGAGATAGTGGGGGAGGAGGGGATAGTGAGGGAGGGAGGAGGAGATAGTGAGGGAGTGGGATAGTGGGGAGGGCGGGAGATAGTGAGGGAGGGAACGTGGAGAGAGTAATTACCTGTGTTTTATTACTCTGAAGGCTTAAGAGGTTTAGTAAACCATAGTGTTGGAGGTACTCATGATTGGCTTTAACTTCGTTGCTGGTTATTAATGATGAGATGATGATGATGATGATGATGATGGTGATGTGATGAGGATGATGGTGATGTGATGATGATGATGATGATGATGAACACAAACACCACACCACACCACACTACACCACCACACCACCACACCTGCACCACACTCACACCACACCACACCACCACACCACTACACTACACCACACCACACCACACTACACCACACACCACCACACCACTACACCACCACACTACACCACACCACCACACTACACCACACCACCACACCACCACACCACACTACACCACCACACCACACTACACTGCCACACTACACCACACCACCACACCACACCACACCACACCACCACACCACCACACCACCACACCACTACACTACACTACACCACACCACCACACCACTACACTACACTACCACACCACACTACACCACACCACACTACACCACCACCACACTACACCACACCACACTACACCACACCACACTACACCACCACCACACTACACCACACTACACCACACCACACTACACCACCACCACATAACTCATCACTAGAATATATTGTACACGGTTATCACCGCTTGAGTTATAGGCTTCGGTACGCCAGGCTAAGCTAGTTTAAGCCTGGCGATGTGGTGGCGAGCTGATGCCTTGTATATTGTAGGATATTTATAGCTGTTTGGATCATGGGTGACGTATAGCTGTGAGGGAAGTATTTATAGTGAGAGTTAGCTTTGATGGAAGTATTTAAAAGGGAACTTAGCTTTGAAAGAAATATTTAAAAGGGAACTTAGCTCTGAAGGAAGCATCTATAATGAAACTTAGCTGTGAAAGAACTGCTTAAAATGAAACTTGGCTTTTGAAAGAAGTTACAGTGCCAGTGTAGAGCAGGTAGATAGGCACTCATCAGTGGCACTATGTAGAGCCAGCGAGTGTCGGGCTAGTGAGGGCCTTATTACCTACAGAGAGAGACAAGTGCAGGCGCTATCAGAGGTCAAACAAGCGGGTGGGTGGTTGGTGGTGGGTGGTGGTAGGTAGTGGCGGGTAGTGGCCGGCAGTAGATGGATGGAGTAATCTAAGCCCCTGGTATCAGAGGACAGTGTCGATATTAATAGATAACAGTGAATGTGAGTCAGGCACTGTAGACACTGTTAATATATTACCTTAATGACTCACACCCTCCACCCACTCACGCACCCTCCACCCACTCACGCACCCTCCACCCACTCACGCACCCTCCACCCACTCACGCACCCTCTACCCACTCACCCTCCTCACACACCCTCCACCCACACACACCCCCACACACACTCCCACGACCACCATCCACCATCACACCCTCCCCCCCCCACCCACACACCCACATAAGATAGGCTCAGTCATGTCAATATTGTTGTTTATGTGTGTAGCTAATATAACACTCCCCTAGATACACATCGGCGGTGTATTGATTATTTATATAGTAGTGTTAGCTTAGGTTTGGTTAGGTTTGGTTAGGTTAGGTTAGGTTAGGTTAGGTTAGGTTAGGTTAGGTTTGGAGAATTTCGTCTCTTTGGCCATAGTTCCTTAATCATCGTGTGGAGGACGACCTATAGTTTATTTAGTGTGTGTGTGTGTGTGTGTGTGTGTGTGTGTGTCACTTGGAAAAAGAAACCCCTCAGACGGGAGAATCATCCATCAGTTAGGTCAGGTCAGACGGGCATCGAGTCTTCCAAAACACAGCCAATGGGAAGAAGGTAAAGAAAAGAGTATCAATGGTGGTAAAGAATCCTGTCTATCCATGGTCTCCTGACACACACACACACACACACACACACACACACACACACACACACACACACCATGTAATAAAACAAACCCTAGCACCGCCCCCACACACACTTACCTTCCAAGCCAAAACAACAAATAAATCGAACACAATCAGACACCTGTTCAATACAATCCCCCTACTTGGCGCTTTATTCCCTTGTATTGGGTCGTTGGTTCTCCCACCTCGAGCAATCCCGCGGCCCCCACATATGACACCCAGGGCCTCGGTAGCACCCCGTTAGAATATGAAGATGGTCTCTGTAATATGCATCTCGGGTAACAAATGCCGGCGATGTGTGGGATGGGCTCCGGCGAATATTGTCTGTTATTGGACCTCGTCTCGATCGGTGCGCTATGGTCCCGGCTTGGGCTTCGATGAGCTCTTGGCAGTTTTATTATGGCGCGATTCCCACCGAATTATCGTCGTTTTGGGCGTTATTACTGGCGGTGTTTGGTGTTAGGTGGTGTTCTAGTGTTGAGAGTGAGGTTGTCTGTACGTGTGGTATGTCTCGTGAGTCAGTGGTCTTTGTTGTGGAGGGTAAGTTTTCGAATATAAAAATCTGCCATTGCCATACTCAACACGCCATCTTCATACATTTATATGTTAGCCACCTGACTCCTGGGCAGTTGGCGGCGGCTGGTAAGGGACTCTAGCCTCCACTATCACCCTGTCAGAAGGTTCAGTTCCCCGCAGCAGACTGACAGAGAGTTACGCCCCGGATCCTGCAAGGGTATTAGGCGAGGGAAAACAGCTGCGCGGGACAAAAAGAGAAAATGGGGTATTATTGGTAGCCGCAAGATGATGTGGAATTGATTTTGTAACAGATATAAATGGCAGCGTTCAATATTGGCTCTCCAAGTTGCCCAGGCCGTGTAAAGACTCCACTCGCCCTTAATTCACCTCCCGATCTTCACAGTCTTGTAAAAAAAAAAATATTGACCCGACTTTTCAGAATTATTTTAAAACACGAAGTTGATATTTTGGTTCATATTTTCAGTAGAGAGGAACGCGGGGAGATAACAAGGTGTGGGGAGGAAAGGGGGGAGTGTGTGGGGAGGGGAGGAAGTGTGTGTGTGGGGAGGGGAGGGTGTGTGTGTGTGTGTGGGGAGGGAGGAAGGGTGTGTGTGTGTGTGTGTGTGAGGGAGGAGGGAGTGTGTGTGGGGAGGGAGGAGGGAGAGTGCGTGTGGGGAGGAGAAGAGGGGAGTGAGTGGGGAGGTAATGGTGGGGAGGGGACCCTGTGCGTCACATCCTCGTGGTCAATAATGGTAATGGAAGGATGATGACAGACGCTTCTCTCTTAGACTGAGTCAGGTGAAGGAGCCGCCTGGGGTCAGTAGGAGCCTCCATCACCCCCTCCTCCCGGTACCTCCATCACCCCCTCCTCCCGGTACCTCCATCACCTCCCTCTCCCTCCCGGTACCTCCATCATCACCCCTCCTCCCGGTACCTCCATCACCCCTCCCTCCCGGTACCTCCTCCATCACCCCTCTCCTCCCGGTATCACCCATCACCCCCTCCTCCCGGTACTTCCTCCATCACCCTCCTCCCCGGTACCTCCATCACCCTCCTCCCGGTACCTCCATCACCCCCTCCCTCCCGGTACCTCCATCATCGCCCTCCTCCCGGTACCTCCATCACCCTCCTCCCGGTAACCTCCATCACCCCTCCTCCCGGTACCTCCATCACCCCTCCTCCCGGTATCACCTCCATCACCCCCTCCTCCCGGTACCTCCATCACCCCTCCCGGTACCTCCATCACCCTCTCCCTCCCGGTACCTCCATCACCCCTCCTCCTGGTACCTCCATCACCCTCCCGGTACCTCCATCACCCCCACCTCCCGGTACCTCCATCACCCCTCCCCGGTACCTCCATCACCCCCTCCCTCCCGGTACCTATCACCCCTCCCTCCCGGTACCCCATCACCCCTCCTCCCGGTAATACCTCCATCACCCCTCCCTCCCGGTACCTCCATCACCCTCCTCCCGGTACCTCCATCACCCCTCCCTCCCGGTACTCCATCAAAATCCTCCTCCCGGGTACCTCCATCACCCCCTCCTCCCCGGTACTTCCATCACCCCCTCCTCCTGGTACTCTCCATCACCCCCCTCCCTCCTGGCAGGGCCTCCATCACCCCCTCCTCCCGGTACCTCCATCACCCCCTCCTCCCGGTAATGTTGCGCCTCTCTGTGTTCACCTCTGAAGGCTGGCACGGGTCCAAAGGCTAATTTAATAACTCAATTATTCCTACTATTTCACCAGACTCTCCTTTTAAAAATGTTGTAATAAAATGTTGGGGTGAGACGTCAAGTTTTTTCCCCCTCTTACAGCATTAGAGGAAATATATTAGGTTAGGATAGGATAGGATAGGTCTGGTTAGATGAGGTTAGGTTAGGTGTACAGAGGTAAATAGATAACATTGTTGGCGGCCGTTCAATGTTTAATACTGTATTATCATCACCTTACGCCAGCCTATGTTGTGTTACAGAAAGCTTCCTATTATTATGTAACAAAGTCTATGACGTTATAATGGTTCATAAACTTTCGACTCTCCTGCTCAGAGGGTTCATTCACCTTCTTGGGTTTGGAACAGATTCTACACACATACTGAGGTTTGTTTTCCACGGCTGTCTCTTGTTATCTGTGTGTGTGGGGGGGGGCCGCTAGCAGTCATTCATTCTCTCCCATCTTGAAACAATACACTTCCAGGTGCTGACGACCATCAAAACTCATCCCTCTCCTCTTGTCCCCTTCATAAACTATACAAATATATCAAGGACATTGACTCTATTTCCCCATGTAGTAAAGGATCTCCCAGTTACGCCGCCAGTGATAACCCGATTCTAACACTGTAGGGCGGGGGGGCTGGCGGGGGGCGGGAGGTGGGGTAGGAAGGGGGAGGATCTCTCAGCTGGATAATAGCGTTTTAACGTTAGTCAGAATAAAATCCCTAAGGTTAGGTCTTGTCAATTAGTAAAGTCTTTAGTCTTAATGTATTTATCTAAGCATCAAACATCAAGATTTGTGGCTTTTTAGTGTTTTAATTTGGTTTATTTTGTAATAATTTGTGCAGAATTTTGGCCATCATAACAGACGCGGCCAGGGTGTGTGGGTGGATGGATGGGTGGGTGGGTGGGTGAGAGTGTGGGTGTTTGGGTGGGTAGGTGGGTGGGTGGGTGAGATTGTGGGTGTTTGGGTGGGTAGGTGGGTGGGCATGGTGGCGTGGAAGCCATGACGTATATCCTAACTTTTGTAAAAACTCAAACTTATTAAGCTTCCGTACATAGTTTTTTGGCTGTGTTGGTAGAGCACTCAAAATAAATAATTTATGAAAATGGTCTGCCATTCTCGAAATAATGAGGGACTAACAAACAAGTTGATGTGTCAGTACGTGTGTTAGTAATCAGGACATTTTCAGGGCCCGCCTCCCATCCGCTGCACCGCTCACATAATTGGCTGATCATAATTATTTTTTTTTTTTGGAGGGAAAGGACCTCTAGCGGGCGACACAGTGAGCAGCGACAGTGTTGAAAAAAATAAAGAAATAGATAGATAGATGATGATGATGGTGGTAATGGAGGAAGATGGACGATAAAGATAGTGATAAAGATAGAGAGAGAGATGAAGCGAGGAGATATTAGCGACAAGGACGGCGGCGCCATAAGTCATGTCATCAGAAAGCAATTACTGGCGGGCGGCTGGAGCTAGCGGCCACCCACCCACCCACCCACCCAGCTCGACCATCCAACCACTCACCCCCCCCCATAGCCACCCACCCCAACCACCAACCCACTTTACGTACACCCACCCTAGGTCACCCTCCACCCTAGGTCACTCCACCCTAGGTCACCCTCCACCCTAGGTCACTCTCCACCCTAGGTCACCCTCCATCCTAGGTCACCCTCCATCCTAGGTCACCCTCCACCCTAGGTCACCCTCCACCCTAGGTCACTCTCCACCCTAGTCACTCTCCACCCTAGGTCACCCTCCACCCTAGGTCACTCCACCCTAGGTCACCCTCCACCCTAGGTCACTCTCCACCCTAGGTCACCCTCCATCCTAGGTCACCCTCCATCCTAGGTCACCCTCCACCCTACAGGTCCCGGGGGGGTTAATCTTCAGGTGATCCGTGTAGTCTAGTAAAAAATGAATGAATTACAATTATTAAGTATATGTGTTAAGACAAAAGAGCGTATTATAAGAGGATCTATAAGAGGATCGAGTTGTATTTTGTTTTCTAGCATCCCTTTACGAACCTCTTAACTCCTTCCTAACCCTCACTACTCTCTTCCCCTCAACCCCCCTCTTCCCCTCAACCCCCCTCTTCCCCTCAACCCCCCTTTCCCCTCAACCCCCCTTTCCCCTCAACCCCCCTTTCCCCTCAATATCTAAAACAGCGTGTTTGATCATATGTGAGGTACCTTTCTCCAGAACTAGAGAAATGACGTTTGAATCTATAGATCTTTGCTGGAGTTGAGGTGGAGTAGAGAAAACCATGTGTTGGGAGTGTGGCTGTTGGGAGTGTGGCTGCTGGGAGTGTGGCTGCTGGGAGTGTGGCTGTTGGGAGTGTGGCTGTTGGGAGTGTGGCTGTTGGGAGTGTGGCTGCTGGGAGTGTGGCTGCTGGGAGTGTGGCTGCTGGGAGTGTGGCTGCTGGGAGTGTGGCTGTTGGGAGTGTGGCTGCTGGGAGTGTGGCTGCTGGGAGTAGGAGTGAGATGGAGTATTGACAGCGTAGGAGGTGAGTTGTAAGCAAATCTAAAACCAAGATAAACTTTTTGTTATTTCTTGGGATGTTGTTGTTAAAGATATATCAGGGTTAGTGACGTCTAGAATGGTATAGTGTTGGAAACGTTTTAGTACAGGTTGTGTTGAATTGATGACGAGAGTATTGTGAAGACTTTGTTTATGCAAGAGTAGAGATACCCTTTTGGCCTCTCCGTGCAGTTGTTTTGGTTTCGAGTTGTGATTTATTTATTATGAGATCCTAAGTGAAAACACAAGTCAAACCTCCTCCCCCAGAGCTACTTCCTCACCCCCATCCCCCTTACTTCCCCATGATTATCTTCCCATTTCTGCCTCCCCATGATCATCCTCCCCATAATCATCCTCCCCCTTGGACCTAACAGTCAACTTCATTACGCCAACGATCCTATAAATGACGCCTTCTGGAGGAGGAAACACGCCGCTGGCAACTCATTCCCGCCCCGCCGAGAAACAGTCGTAGCTTTCCATTATCAATTAAGGCTAAACATCGAACTGTGTACACCTTCTCCCATATTAATTCTCATTATTCACTCTAAATAAACATACACAGTAAGTTGATCCATCGTAAATAGATAAGGGAAAATCAGAAGGAAAAGGGGCAACAGGAAAGACAAAGTGACGAAGGTGGAAACGAAGAGATGTAAACATTGGCAGTCACTCAGTCAGTCGTCGCGGCGCCATAAGTTATCGTTAAAAAGGTGTTATGGCGGTAGAGCCGATGAAGGAGAATGGAGGCTCTTCTTATTCCCGCATCTCCACCCTCGATTTATGTTCATTACTTGATGGTTGATTTTTGGGAGGTTATTGATTCCTCTTCCTGTCTGCTGCTGGTGCGGGAGGGGGGGGGGGGCTTTTGAATCTTGTTATGACTTAATGTTTTCTGTGAATGCATGAATTTTTTTTTTTTCGCGGTTATTCATACTGTTACGGTTTATTTCGTCTTTTCTGTTATTCTATCAACTCTGTTATTGTGTTACGTTACTGTTACAGGTACTAAAGAATTAATTTATCTAATCATCTAGTGAAATAAGTTAGGGTGTCTAATCTTCAGGTGATCCTTAATACTACTGTGATTGGCTAACGTCAAGATGTAAAAGTAACCACAAGAAATATTAAGAAAGACAGATCACCTGAAGAATCTCCACCCAAGCTTGTTTCACCTAAAGATTAACCACCCTAACGCACGCTATTTGGGTGGATGAGGTTTGGTTAGGTTACGTCTCTTGTTTATGGTGTAGAAACTTATGTGGATTTAGGCAGTATTCACCTCCATTACCACCGGTGTACACGTTCCTAACCTGTAGCCTTAATCGTGACCTGTACCCCTCATCGTGACCTGTACCCCTCACTGTGACCTGTACCCCTCACTGTGACCTGTAACATTAACTAGGATGTCTAAACTTCAGGTGATAATCCAAATGTTCTTACTCTATTTCGTCCCGTGACCTTGGCATCTCAACTTATTTCCTCTAAACATAAACTTGATCATTTTTTCCAACAAACATTCATTCAGTCCAAAACTCACACCCACACAGGCAGAGAGAGAGAGAGAGAGAGAGAGAGAGAGAGAGCAGTAGTAGTAGTGCCCCAGAACATGTGATGAAGACAGTCAGAGGAAGGAAGGAAGGAAGGAGGGGGAGGGAGGGGTGTGCAGGGAACGGCTCGGGCGAGAAAGAAATACCCTACAAAATTGCGCTGTCTCTCCTTCAAGTGACCCCATTTTCTATGATGTATGAAGTGCTGGCTTGCACCTCCTCGCTAACTCCCTGCTATACACGCCCATTACTACAATATGGCCGCGCTAAAAGGCTACTTCTTTATTTGCATTTTGTAGAAGCAAGTCGCACTTTACCTCTTATTCCACCACTGCGGGAACGACTGCCATATATGTGAGGAGGCGATAAGGTCGACGGGAGAAGGTAGGAGGATGGGCTTCCCGACCGTAGGACAAGACGGGAGATAACATTTTCCTCTAACGATACAGTGTATTATCCCCGGTAACGTAAATGGGAATTTTGTAAGCAAGAATGGATTGTTGTGATAGCAGGAGTTCCGGGAGAGAAACTCGCCCCCACTAGGGTGTCTTAAGGGCGAGAATTAGGAGTATAAACCAAGGGGTGATGTGTCTTGGGGAGGAGCCTGGCCCAGCACTGTGATGGCGCGGGTGTACATATTACCAGGGCCAACACGGGATGGCCCCCCGACGCTACGCTTGTGATTTGCCGCCCCGCTCTCTTCCTCCCTCTGATCTATTTTAATACAACTCATTTTATATGTGCACTTCACACTCCCTTTAGTTTTCTTCCAGTCATTTCATACACAACCTCACACTTTCTTACCCCGAGGTGTCGTCTGCTCTCACGAGAACTCTCTTATGTGTACCATTATTTCAGCAACATTTACAAGATTGTTATTAACTAGATTACCACACCAAGCCCTGATGACTACAGCTGTATTCCTCTGATGGTCTTCCTTATACACACTACCAAGTTCTAAGTAAAAAAAAAACGAAAAAGAACTATATTAGCGTTAACTTATACAATATATTTTCACTATAAGGACAGACTCAAGGAAAACTTACACTTGATGAAAAAAAAGGCAGAGTTAAAATGCGAGTGTAATAGCCTTCACATGTGACCACTGAATGTGATAGTTTAAGGGAGAGGTGGGAGCATCGAGCGCCTGGCAGCGGGCTTCTTGCCGCCCCTCGGGGATGGTGTGTAACTTAATTTGTGCCTTGATGGATGGACTTTAACGCCGCCAAGTCAAGATTTCGCTCACTCGTGAAGTTTTAACTTATCGATTTACGGAGCTTTTAATGACCATTATATTCGAATTATTATAGATTTAATTCATTAGTGCCTTCTCGTTCAGTAAGTGAGTAAAGCATACGATGTCTTAGTGTATTTACTGTTGAAGTGTTTATTTTGATTATGACATATCAATTACGATGAACAGCACCCGGAACAGTACTTACAAAATTGTGCATTAGACAAGGCCCATCCACCCGTCTATCGGTGAGTTCAGCCATACGAGAAGAATATCTTGTGATATTCATTATAACCAGATAAAATGACACCGTAACTTATAGATATGGAGGGAAAAAACTCACTCTCGCTCTCTTGACGATGATTGGATGATTTGTGACCGGCCAACCAATCAGGCAGCGTATCCGCCTCTCCATTTACCAAATCGGCTTAATCGATGGTGTAATTCAATAAGCACACATTTTCCCCCATTCCGGCCATTTTCTATTGCGTTATTCCCGTATCTTTATATCTATTTCCCAGTGAAAATGTATTTCCCAGTGAGTTTCGTCGCGGTGGGGGTAAAATAAACATATTTGAGGTATAGTTAGCTTCTTAACCCACCCTTAATGTCGCGAAAAAATTGTTAGTGATGATTTCGCATTAATATATGTAATTAATCTCTCTGTATTTATAATTCAATGATTAGATTGAGCGTAGATTAAGCGGATTGAGAGCAGGACTTGGAGGAGCGCCTGAACGAAAGCCACTACTCGCCTGATGAAATTGTGCGCTAACACGGCGTGGCAAATGTTGACTGATAGCTGAGCCAGCCAGCCAAGTTGTGCGGCGGCTTTATCTTGAGCCACCCTAATTATCTGCCCTCTCTGGGGGGTTACCAAATTAGTTGATGATATGTGGATGATTCAGCGTGGTTCTTACCTAATTAGAGCTTGTTAGGCCCTGTGATTTACGTCAGTACTTGAGAACGTTGTTGGTGTCCGTCCTCAGTAAACGTGTTATTGTAATGGGGGGGGAGGCTGTACTCCCCCCTACCCCCTCTCCCTCACCCCTCCCCTCCCTCACCCCCACTACCTCTCATCCTCTCCTTAGCTCATTAGTCATTAATTATTGACTAATTGATCGTCTTATAAGTCTTAAACCAATCTTACAGATCTTTCTCTCTATCATTATTTCGTTTGAGGTTTTAAGTAACAGGACACATTTTAAACATGCCATATCTTCAATTGATTCTGTTCCCTCTTCCTCCATTATGTTGAGGGTAACTTCCTCAGCCTCCTCCCTGAGTCAAAGTGGAGGAGTAACATTATAATCTGACTGTAAGTATCTGGCCGAAACTCAGCCAACGCCTCGGCCTGGACTGCGGCAGACAAAACGAACCAAACCAAACTAACTTAACGAAGATATTATTAGGTTAGGTCTGGGTGGTTCGTTCTGTATTTCATTAAAGTTTTTTTTAGCTGCAACTTGACCCCAGAAATAAGTCCTGCCGACAACTCATATTGCATCATAGTAACTTGGACAAGACTTGAGGCTGGGACCATAAACTTTAATTTTCCAGGTCAGGATGTGCAAAGATTTTATCGATTAATAATAATAATAATAATAATAATAATTCAATAGTAATAATAATAATAAACGGTTTACAAATAGCAATTGTTTCCAATACAATATATAATGACAAGGGAAGAGGGTCATTTAACGAAGAAATTCAGCTGGATGCGGTAGTAGTATCGAACAGCAATTTACGGACGAGGGCTCTCAGGTGGTAGCAGGAGACGTTGATGAGGATGGTATAGTAGCATCTCCCCAAACTCGCGGATGAGGTCATGGTGATGATCAGAGAGAGTTGAGTGTGTACTCAGTGTCTCTGACTGATCATAAGAGAACGTATCTGAGCTCAGGTAATCCTATATACTCTGTATGTGTTATGGTTGTGTGCTTGTGTTGTAGTTGTATTGTGATTGTTGGGCATAGTTGTAGTGTGGTTGTTGGTGGTGTTGTAGTTTGATAGTTGAATTGGTTGTAGTGTGGGATGTTTCTTGGTAGTGTTGTCAGTGGTTTTTGAATCTTAGTACTGTTGTCACTTCCACGGGTTGAGCTGGTAGACTTATGTTGTATTCGTTCTGCATGACATCTGGGCGAGTAGGTTATTGTTGTGTTGTAGTGTTGGCTTTGTTGTAGTGTGGGTGTGGTAGTTGTTGTAGTGTATTTTTTTACGTATTTGTAGTGTGTGGTTATTGCAGTTTGGTTGTTTATGTAGTTTTGGTATGGTTGTTGATGTGGTTAAACGTTTTTTCTGGCGTCCAGTTTTTGTGTGTGTGTGTGTGTGTGTGTGGATAAAAGTAGGTCCAAATATACAAAAGATCTGGTACGAGTGTAATTTATTTAAGTTACGCCTTAGGGAACCAAAGAAAACGGACCTTCAACAGTCGTTAGGGATACTTATCTAATTTAGTCTTAATTCGGACCGCAACACGATGACCTAATTATTCTAAAAGCCATCATGTATCTTTCCTGACAATATAATCTCAGTTGTAAGAATATTGTAGTGTTATGGGTTCTGTTTTTTGTGATATTTTCGGTGAAATATGTGCATCTGTTTTATTTTATTTTGTATTTCAGAACAAACACTTTACTTCATTCTCTTTGTCTCTGGTCATTTCTCTGTTAGGCTCTGTTGGTAGGTAGTGGGCATGTTGCAGGTACTGGGTAATAATACTGAAGTGTACAGCAGGTTAACATGTAAAGTTCCACTCAAAACTCTTTTAGTGTACAGGTATTCCCGTAGATTACTTGTGCACTTGGTTTACACTAGTTGCCTCTGAAGATGTCTTGAATAGAGACGAAAGCTAAGGTGTTCCATTGTTTCCCTTTTCCCTGTGTGATTTTATCAAGCATTATTGTAATCTGGGAAATAAGGTTTTTTGAATTAAAAGTTTTATTGATTTGAAAATTATTCTATTATTCTTAGATAGAAATAAATGTAATGTTAATAAGTTGAAGACTTTTTTATCATATAATTCAGTGTAACAGAAATAGTGGCAGCCTTCAGCTGCCAAATTTATAATAGATGCGAGGAAAGAGTGATTTAATTACTTTTACTTTTATCGTCTTTTCCACTGATCGACTCGTTAGGAAGCTTAAAAGCACCTCAAAGGACAATTCTCAGTTTATATCTAGAGCTAGTTTGGTATTTTTCCTGCTCATATCCCAAATATAATCTGTCATATTATGGAATAAATTATGTTTGTGTTTACCTTTACTCTAAATGTTCTCTTGTTCTAATTGGGTTTTGTTTTGTTCTGTTGCAGATGTATATGGATTTATGAGTTGAATAAAGCCTTGATTACTGAAGGTGTTTGATATCATACGACATAATCCTTACAAATTTTGTTGTAAGGCCCCCTGAAAACCCTATAAGCATGATGCAGCCTCAGTTGCTTCACTGTTCGCCACAGATTAAGAAGTAATTATTATAACGTATAGATAAGTATATACATTCAACAAGTAATACAATTTAATCTCATCTCAATGCACTATTATATCATTAACTAGTTTTAATGTCAAAATAAATCAATAAATCTAACGCAGTAAAGTATACTAGTGTTAAATGTGGTTCGTGTACGGGCCGAGGCAGTCCCCGTCCCCGGCCCCCACACAGGCATAGCTTCCTTCATGTCATGCTAAAGTTTGGTGTCCGTGTACTGGCTATAGTGGGTTACCAGGTAAGAGGCAACAGAATTTATCTCCTCCCGGCTGGCTTCAATACTTCCTTGCTAAGTCTGAAGCTTTTATCATCAAAGTCGCCCTCACTAGTAAGTTATAGCTGGACTGTAGTGCTGTAGTAGAGTACTGTACTACTGTATACGATTTAGGTGATCTATTTTTAACCTGTGCTTGATTTCAATGCAAATGAATATAATGAATATCCTACTTACAATTTTGTTAGGCCCAATAAACCATTCACCTTTCATTTTGACAGGAAACTGTTCAGTGTAGTACAAAATCTTGAATATGTGGTATTTGCCGTGTTTAGTACAACAGTGAGGGACGGGTCCAACTAATTACCCAAATGTAGCCGCAATGAAGTCAAATGATGGTCCTACATGAATAAATCGGACTGCCAATCACTTCTCGACTGGTATTTGGTGCCACAAAGTCACAAAAAATTGGAAAACTTACTTTAATCTGAGTTAATTGATCAAGTGCATGTACCTAACCTAACCTAACCTAACACAACACAACTCAGATTAAATTAAGTTTACCAATTTTTTGTGACTTTATGACACCAAATAATAATCGAGAAGTGATTCACAGCCCGATTTACGCTTGTACGACCATCAATTGACTTCATTGCGGCTTCATTTGGCTACATTTGTGTAATTACTCGCTCCCTCGGTACATGCACGCGATCTATTAACTCAGATTAAAGTAAGTTTTCCAATTTTTTGTGACTTTGTTACACCAAATACTAGTCGAGAAGTGA
The DNA here is from genome assembly GCF_018991925.1 of Homarus americanus. NCBI lineage: Eukaryota > Metazoa > Arthropoda > Malacostraca > Decapoda > Nephropidae > Homarus > Homarus americanus. The sequence continues at coordinate 4,194,940 of NW_024735554.1, forward strand.
TTATCAATCCGATTTATTCATGTACGACCATTATTTGACTTCATTGCGGCTACATTTTGCTACATTTGGGTAATTAGTCGGACCGGTGAGGGCCGGGTTTGTGAAGTGGTGGTCACGGCGATGTACAGTACAGCAGTATTGGTAAAAATGTGAAAGTGAATGGTAAAAATTCTGAAGAGTACATCATATTTTTGATGATTTTTATTTCTTTAGATAGAGCAGGGAGTTCTGATGTACCTAACCTTCACTAGTTCTAAGGCTCTGGAGTTGTCTTTACAAATTTTCAGGGAGAAGCACAGGTGTAAGACACAGGCTGTTGTAGGTGCAAGTACTGTACTGTACTAACATGTTAAAAACAAATTACTTTGCCAAGTCTGACCGTTCTCATGATGGTGTTCACCTATTCAGAAATGCCTTGACTCAGGTATCTATTACTCCTACATAATATGGTCACATATGCTCCTTTATGTGCCACAAACAGTGTAATATACACCACAAAAGTTGGAGAGCACGGACTGCAGTTGAGTAGACAGGAACTCTTGTAGGTAGCTTCACTATGTGACATCAGTAGAACTTCTCTTAGTTTCCCTGTACAGTAGATGCATTACACAGCTTAGTTTGCATCTGTTTCATTTATAATCCAACCTGTCATGTTTGCCAAAATATGCACTAGTTCACATATTCCAACAAAATTCAATACAAGAAAATTTATGAATATAAATTTATCGGTAAAAGAACGTGTAACCAAAGAATCATGATAAATGGGCTGTTATGTTGAGTGGGTGAGAACTATTTGCTAAGCCACATCATGGCATCCCTAAGGAAGCTTGGCTGTGAGTTGTGTGACACTTGGTTCAGGGAGTGTTGTCATTCATTAAAGTCCATCATTAAATGAAGATTATGGATGTTAGGAAAGCCTGTTGTGTGAGCCGGTGACTTTAGGTACAGGCTGTCCCCGAGTTAGAAACAGCTTATGTTCCTGGACCCTGTTTGTAAATCAGAAGAGTATTAATAACAATGGCTAGGTTAAAGCACAACTATTCATCAGTGTGTGGAACCTCGAGGGCTTGTATCTCTCCAGTCGAGTGGTGTGAGTTATTGAATTCATTTAGCTGGGTTACCTCCCCAGGTCATGTCACCTTAGTTAGGGGATTATGGTACGTCTTCTTTGGCCTTCCTTTGGGGGGCTTCATTAAGTTCATCCTTAAAGGGGATGAGGTTCAGTGAATGTGTTTTTCTCGGGGTATTTAGTTGAACCTACCGCTATACGGGACTCCAGGGCACGTAAGAACCCTCACTAAGAAATGATTTATCTTTACCCGGGTTTCTGGGATAAATGGTGCGAGTCATGCTAATACTTGGACTCTGATGCCACTGTCTCTACTCGCCAGCTTCAACATACATGGCTACCTGGTTCATGACATGTTGTATTCTTTTTCTTTTATGAATTTTGAGAATTTTCTTTATTATATCCAGCACAGTTATTGATGTTTTGCTTGTTTGTAAGTTTATCTGGATTATTTGTGTTTAATTTCTTAAGGTGACGTTTATGGAAAAATAAGTTACTTGAGTAATTAGAGTGTTGTAGATTGATTAGTAGAAAGTGTTATTATTGCGCTGAACATTGGAAAAAATAATTTAATAATTACTGAAAATAAACTGTTCCTTTTCTAATTGTCTGTAGTTTTTGTCATTTGTTCCCTTTTTAATGTATTCTTGTCCTTTACTTTAGCAGATTCAGCAAAGGTGTGCTTCTTTCTTGGGTGTAGCAAGCAAGAGTATAGTGCCAAAGTTGACAATGGAGTACCCGAAAGTGTGCCGTGGGGACACTGTAGAGGAGATCCATGGAGTTAAGGTAGATCCTAGTTACTGTACTTTATATAACCTGTCAAGAGATATATTTCCACCTGTATTCTTACAAAACAGTTCAGTAAACCTTCACATCTGTTTCATTATTATTCATTGATGCTGACACAGCTTCTACATCAGCAGCAGTGTTAGATGCAGAGGAAGTAAAGTTGTCAATATCTTCTGCACCAAGCACACAGCCTCTGTTCTCCTTCATCTTATTTCTTCCACTCAAGGAATTTTGATAAATTTATTAGCAATTGCATACATAATGTTGATAATCCCCTGACTCTCTGAATTTAGTTTCATGTGAATCAAGTCCCTCAGACCTCCTCCTCTTGCTGTTACCATAACATGGAGTAAACTGTTGATACTTAGATTTTTTTGTGTGTGTAAAACCAGGTACCTGATCCTTACCGATGGCTGGAAGATCCGGACTCAGAGGAAACCAAGGTATTTGTGGAAGAGCAGAATGCCATAACAATGCCATATCTAGAGAAATGCAGCATTAGAGAGAGTATGAAGGCAAAGCTAACAGAGCTGTGGGATTACCCTAAGTACTCCTGCCCATTCCGTAGAGGAAACAGATATTTCTTCTTTATGAATACTGGACTACAGAACCAAAGGTAAGTTGTCGCCACTACTCACTCCACTCACCACTTCATCCCCTCCCCCCTCTTCCTTTATTCCACAAATCCTATTAAAATATTCTTGAAGTCATTCTTCCCATACTGTTAGTCCTTATCACAAGGGTTCCATTTCTGAAATTTGCAGCAGTGTACAAAATTGTGGTACTATATGTAGAACTAATTTTCCTGCAAGAAAAGGTTTATTTAAGAGAGATGTATTCCTGGTGAAGAATTTTTAGTCGGGGAGTGGGGGGGAGGGGAGTGATTTTTCATACAGAAATTCTCATACATCAATAAGAAAACTTGAAATGCATACAGGAATGTATGAAATACTTCTACAATATTAATACAATTGAGAGGTGTGTATTTTTTCTCCCTTTCACAGCTGTCAGTAAACTGTTGTTCCTTCACCAAGCTCATGCCATTATTATAAATAATAATGTCCTAATTGTTCACTCATTGTGCACTATTTGGGGTGATTTATAAAACATAGTGTACTGTACATACATAAACAACCTTCACTACACACAAGGCTTAGCACAGTGGCTGCTCCTTTAGCAGACTGTCATCATCTTCCATGCTGTTACAGGTGCTTCTCAAAGGTCCTGTTGATTGCTGCTTAACTAGAAGTAATGGGTGCCTGCAGTTTGAATTTTTTCTTTTAATTGCATTGTGAATCGCTCTCTGTGGTGAAACTGAGTCACTGTAATGAGTCTCTGAACTGACTTACCCTGACTGTTTCATCTTACTTGTGGTCCATGCTGCTTCATTTTGGGCGGGAGTGAACTTTTGATCCCGACTGTACATTACGTTAATTGAGTAATTTTGTGATGAAAACTAGATTACATCAGAATGCTATAGATACACACATAGCACAGTATAGCACAGTACTGTACATGTGTGTATGCATGCATATCATGCTAAATACGGATAAATGTGAAATAATCTCTACAAATCTGTATATTGTATCATATACGTATAGTGGTGATCCTGTAGATAATCATAATGCAAACTATAAAATTAATACTGTAACATCAATACAGTATTAACCTAACCTACTTCAGGTATGATTTGTTCATATTATGATAGTAAATGGTTATACAGTATCTCCTTTGTATATATATATATGCAAATAAATCACTGTAGGTGCGCGTGATCCAGGTATATGTTGATAACCACAAGGAAAAAGAAAACACGAAGTTCCCAAGCGCTTTCGTGTAATTCACATCTTCAGGGGTGAGTACAGACTGTACTCACCCCTGAAGATGTGAATTACACGAAAGCGCTTAAAACATTTTCTTTTCCTTGTGTTGTCAGTGTATTGTGTGTTATATATATATATATATATATATATATATATATATATATATATGTATATATATATATATATATATATATATATATATATATATATATATATATATATATATATATATATATATATATATATATATATATATATATATATATATATATATATATATATTATATATTTATTGTTGATGCTGATGCAGAATCCTGAAATCTCATAAAATTATAATCAAAAGTGCCTTTGAGCATCTGCATCATCTTCATAGTTTTATTTCATATTCTGGCTTCCTTTCTTTAATCACAGCAGCCTTAGTTTAACTTTTCTCTCACTGGTCATGCAGCTCTTCTCAGCAGTCCTGCAGCCTCTCTCATTAATACTGTATGATTCATAAAAATGTTCAAACATACAGTATTGTATTTTAATTGGGATAAGAGAAATTTGCTCATTGAAAAAATCATACGTTCTTATTATCTTTCAGTGTGATGTATGTCCAGGACTCGCTGGACGGAGAACCACGGGTATTTCTCGACCCAAACAAGCTGTCAGAAGACGGCACTGTAGCTATATCGGGTTCAGCCTTTAGTGAGGATGGAGAAATCTATGCCTATGGCCTCAGCAGCAGTGGTTCTGACTGGATAACTGTACATTTTAAGAAGGTAGAGATGTAGGAATACTTCTTGATAGTGTATTTTAATTGTAAAAGTAACTTCAGTTGTATCTTCATGTTGTACAGTACGCTGATGCTTAACAATTCTTCGTGTTCGGAAATAATTTGTTTTAATATTTCTCTTGATTGTTTGTTGCAGGAAAGTGTGAGGATTGGTCTGTACAATGTGCTATATGTAATGAGATAAAAGTTTGAGTTAAGCTTATTAAGGAACTACAGTAGTGTGTACAATCGGCAAACTTTTTAGATGATTTTGCCGAGTTTTAAGTAGAAAGTGTGATATACAAAACTATAATTTTTTGAGTATTACTGAACTGTACATCACTCAGAACTTGAGACACTTCATAGGACTTGACATTTTGCAGGTGTCAACTAGTGAGGACTTCCCGGAGGTGTTGGAGAAAGTCAAGTTTTCCAGTTTATCTTGGACCCATGATCACAAGGGGATTTTTTATGGGGTAAGTCCTGTTACTGATTTTAAAAAACTTAAGGGAACCAGTTGCTGATTAGTGAAGACATTAATGAATGATTATAGTTTACTTAAGGTAGCGTTTTTAGCTTACTTTTGTGTTAAGAAATTGTCTTTAGGTGTTGAAGGAAGTGTTTGGAGCAGTGCTTGTGTTACTGAGAGTTTGGTTGCTTTAAGTTTTATACGACACTAAAGAGAGCATTACTGTTTATTAAGAAAAGGAACAAGTGGTGCAAGATTGTGAAGAATATGATACGGTACAGGGAAAGGGTAAGTTATGTTAGTTAAGTGAGTGAATTACTAGTATGTGAAGTAAAGATTTGTTCTCCAGCCATGTCTGTTGTAGTAATTGGTTATGGGGGACGTGGTGATGACTGTTGACGTGTTTGGTCAAGTGAGATGTGATCACCATTGTACAATTTCTAGTGTAGTGTTTATTACACTAGTTATGAATATTTTGATGAGGTGAAGTGTTTTTGTAATATGGTTTAGACTTCTTATATAAAATCATTGTATTTGGTTAAATTCATAATGAATTTTATTTCTCAGTGTATCACCCGAATATAATTTTGTGTGTGTGTGTTAATGCAAGTTTTATTAAAAATAAATCTTATGAATATGATTAAATGCTCAACAGAAAGCTTGTCTCTCCCCAAATAATTGAAGAAATATGTATTTTGTAATCTGTCCTGATGGAAATCTTCCATTTTGATCAATTTTGATATTTTTGTTTTTACTCAGAGATATATTGATCATGAGGGCACTGCTGACGGGACGGAGACTTCAAGTAACGAGAATCAGAAGCTGTTCTATCATCTTGTTGGGACGCCACAGAGCGAAGATGTTCTGGTCGTGGAGTTTCCCGAACACCCCAAATGGCGCATGTGAGTTGTGAATTTCATGTACAGATAATTATTCTTAAGGATTAATGGCTCACCTAACATTTCCTTGCAGCACTGTATGTGAATTTTGTGATGGATAATTACATTCTCATACCTAAAGCTGCCATGAATTTCAGACCTCCTTGTCATTCTGTTCTTTATGTGTAGCCCCGCTCGTGTATCTGACTGTGGGCGCTTCCTTATTTTGAGTCCCTTGGAGCTGGGTCACCACGACCACCTGTACATTGCCCTGCTCCCTTGGCTCTGGGGCCAGGAAATTAGTGGCATACTGGAGCTCCTCACCATCATATCATGCTCCACGGGCAAACTGTGTGGTGTAGGTGTCATTGTCACTCAACTCGTTTCCCCTCTTAAAGTTTAACCGAATAAATTTTACATATAGAGAGAGGTAAACAGCACTGCTCCTGTCAAAAATATTTTCATGGGCCTTACTTGATGATCATACAAGGTGGTGCATAGTATGAAGAGAAATGTTTGTGATAGTGTACCGGGTAAACTAAGAACTAGAGGTGTTTCTGTATTATAATTAAACACATCATGAGAGTACTCATCAGTGGTGTTACCATAAATACAGTCTTGTGCAAACTAAACTGCTTCACAGATATACAGATTGATTAAAAGGGGGGAAGTTATGTCACCTGTAATACCTTGTTTGTGATAGTCATTTTGGTTTGTGACAGATGCACCAGTTTATCTGAAAATGATCCGTAGTGATCTGTCGGCCAAGTCTCTTGTTTGACTTCCCCTTGTGCGCATATCAGTCCAGATGTCAAGCTGTATAGTCTCCAGATATATCAAAAATAATGTTTCAATCAAGTCGAAGAACCGTATGGTGTTTTTTGTGATGCTGGGAGGAAGACTTTGGCAAATTAGGAATGGTAATTGTTGCAGGACAGGTCAACATATAGCAGTGGCCACTAGTTCAGTTTTGAAGTTGTTACTGAGTTGGTGTAACATGTAAGCCATACAGAGGTGATGATGGTTGACCTTATTTACATCAAACTTCACCAGGTAAAGATGATCAAGTAAGGACACTGCTAGGTAGATGGTTAAAGTTAACCTCTCACTATTATGTAAAAGTTTCAGCATTTAGTGAGAATTTAATCATGCTGTCAAATAATAGTTGGTTAATTGAAATATTTGAAAATTTTGGCTCTGGCATATAGAGTTATGTACAGTGTTTAACATTGGGAAGATATTGAAGTATATGTCCATTATTCTTAGAGTGCTCGAAGGAGAAAGCCTTTCATGGCTAAGAATAACGTGATTCAGGAGGAGATATGTACTCAGGTACCATGTTAAATGTGTAACTATTTGAGTCTTAGTTGTACGGTATTTTGTTTCACCTCTTCCAAGTTGAGCCTTTCAGCACGTTGTTATACAACCTTTTTCCCCCGAGTTCAAAGTACAGGAATCACTTTGTATCGGGAATATCACAGTAATATAGGTTTTTAATCCCCATAATTGTAATATATCAGAGAGGTGGAAATTAGTCCAGACCTGTTTAATACTGGCAAGTACTTTATGCTTTGAAAATAACGTGCCGTTAACTGGAAACAATAAGTTGTAAACAACTAACTTGGTTTTGGAGTCACTACCCCAAATGTTATGCTGTCTGTTAGAAGGAAAAATAATGTTTTCACCTTATAGTCAAGTAATCAATACTAAGTTACTACAGTATAGATTATGCTGGCAAAATTGCAGTTGAATTAGTCCTAACAATTATATAGATCATGGCTCCTGATTAACTGTGGTTCTTTGGGCACAATTCAGAAATTTTTAGTTTACTTTTCCTCAGATATTGTAATTTTTTTTTTTTTTTTTATTATTGAAAGGAAATTTGGAAAATCGTTTATTCTAATTTAGTTGTACAGTACTGGCAGTTTGTAATGTGAAGTAAAATTTTAATTGTAATTTTAACAGTATAGATGGAGATGACATACTGTACTAACTGAAATTAATTGGCAACAAGTTCTACTCCTACTTAATAAGTAGCGAGTTTAGGAACTCTGAAGTTACAATTATATAATTATTCTGATAAAGCTTTCACCTAGAGAAGTGATCACTGCAGCGCACTGCATGGGAATGATGACTAATGTTCAAGGTTGTGCTGGTAATGTATGCAGCAGATCCATCAGTCAATTACTTTAAAAAAGAACTACACGTTTAGGTCATGGCACTGTACTGCTGTTGTTGTTGTGTGTGGGGGCATGTGGGCGTGCGTTTCTTGCTGGATGTATTTTTAACTTCGTTCCTGGCGGCTGATATGGCCCTGTCAGAGGTACCATATTTTACCTGTACTGTACTTGGCTTATGATATTTAATTTCTATGGTATATTATCCTATTATGCTTACTGTTGTATTGGTCATCTATTATTTATTTAATTTTTTTCAGTGAATATTTACAACATACAGTATTTACAGTACAGTACTTATAACCATAATGGGATAAATAGCTGATATATGAGCATTTTTTTTTTTTTTTTGGGGGGTGTTTTGGTTCCCTTTCTAAAATAGTACTGAACCACCCCAAAGTTTCTCATTTTTGTGAAGTGATTTCCCTCCAATTCTTGGTGCGTGAATGTTCAGTCATTTACACACTTATGAACACAATATTAATCACATTATTTTCACTATATTGCAACAGCCACTCCCACATATCACCACCATAGTCACCCCCACATCGCCTCAGTGCACACCCCAACACACGTGGGGAAAAATATAAATACTGTAGTGGTAATACGACTAGTGGGATATCAGAGCGTTCCACCAATGACACGGAGCACACACCAGGTACGTACGTCCTCCGGCAGACTGCTTGGTGTTCTGGGATGTACAAGGTGCATCCTCTGACCTGAAGGAGTCCAGTGATAATAGCAGTAGTTTAAGGGATTTTGTGAATATTAGTGTTTTAGTTTGAGACCTGGAACTTACCTCATATTTTCCCAAAGTTGCCATTGATTTACAAGTTGTGATTACAACTCCAAGGGTTTTGTCAGAATAAGCCCCACAGTGTGGTGTAGTTGGGAGTTTTGGTTCATTATGTTGCATAAGTTAATAATTTTGCTTAATACAAAGCAAACAGAAATAACAATAATATTATATGTTAATGTAAATTCATACAGTACAGTACAGTTGACTCCAAATGTTTCACATTTTAACAACATGAATTGTTTGTATACAGTGAGGAAGGCACAACTAGCATTATTAGAGTCACAGACTGCTCTGGACAATGTACACTGCTGCAGTGTGTGTGTGGGGGATGCTGTGTGTGCATGTTGGGAGGATAAGTGTGTATGGTGTGGGGGGATGGTGTAGTGTGCCTCATACTTTATCTTGCTCAGCTGGAATTTTACATCCTCTCGGATTATTTTTCATTTGTCGTTTACATTGTATGAAGAAAAAGGCAGATTTGGTCTTCACTGCACAAATATTGAATTTTTTTATTCACTTTTGTAATGAATAAATTTATATTATGGTTTTTATCATGATTAGTTCCTTTCGACTGGCCAGGGAGGAGCACAATATAACTTCCTATCAACTTGACCAGTTCTACTTGAATTCAGTCTTACTTGGGTTACTCAGGATTTTAACCCAGCATGATATCAAGAAGCAACGGTGTTTGGCAGCCCAGCTCTTTTGGCAGACATGGAATTTGCTCCATTGCTTTTGGTCTAGTATAGCTTTTTTCAGAACATGATCTCTGAAGAATCCCCAGTACTGTACAGTCTTGTAATATTCCAGGCATTTAGGTGACAGTTATCTGGTAATTCAACATAATACCATAGTTACCTGTTGAATACTGTACTGTATAATATGCCTCATTCTTGTTTTGATGGCAAAGTTAACAGTACATGAATCATAATGCCTGTGCTTTATATCTTGCACATAATTCTTTAATTTTATTAAATTAAAAAGGGGTGTAAAATTTTAGTGACATGAGTTCACAAACCGTATAAGTAGTGCAGATGATGAATGATGTTGCCTGACACCTCACAGTTTTGTCATCTAATCATGTACTGTATATACAGCTCTTAGAATAGTTTTTGAGAACCTCGCATATTTCAGGAAATGTTAACTAACTTTAGCATGAATAAGGGGTTGGGTAAATTATTTGCAGAGCTGTTAATATGCTGAAAGAAATTGTAGAGGTTTAGCCAGAGTCTCAGGGGAAGGTGTGGAAGGCATTTTAGGTGGTAGAAATATTTGATTACCTGATCAGAACTTCAGTCTTGTCCTCCTCATGGCTTTCTTGAGAATTCTCCACTATCTGAGTCTTTGGGATGATGATGTGGACTGTGAATGTAGTTGCTAGCAACTTCCTGAAGAAGTAGACAAGTTTAATAATAAGTAATCATGTAGTTTTTAGTAATACTTTTAAAGTGAAGAATAACTTAACAAATTTGTTAAAAACAAAGTATCGTGCAGAAAATAAGATCTATTGAAGGCATTCTGGAAAAAATAAGATGGTAGAACCAGTTTCAAAAGGTGGTGTTGGTGGAAGATGGAAGTTAATGGGAGAAAGGTTCTGTGTGGCTATTCAGCTACTATATTGCACAAGTGGCCTTATAAGAGAGGCTATAACATTATTTAGATGAAGGAATAATGTGATAGTGTACTGTAGGTAAAATAATGTTGGTTAAGGGTTAGATATGAGAAATGGAAGTGTAAAGTCTCAGGACTGGGTTAGGTTTGGGCATAAGTGTGTTGTTGGTGGAGGTGTGTTTAGTAAGCTGATGATATAAGGGTTAAATTATGCTGAGTTGTCCAAAATCTCACATGTGAAACAACTTGTGTAATGTTTTCACTTATTTACATAAGGCTTGAGTGTCCAATTCCAGCCTAGCTCTCTTGTGGTGCTGTTATACATCTCCCTAGCCCTCTCACTACCAGGCTGAGCTGTGAGGTGTTATGGTTATTTTTCAACTCATAATTTCAAGTAAATATACATAACTTTCTTCATTTTTTATTTGTATTCAGTTACAATTACATGCACATGCAATCCTACATACATAATGCGCAAAAAATATAAGAAAATAAATTATATTCATAAGGTTAAACACATAAAAGGAATTAACATTTCTTTGCTCATGAGATCAGGGAAGCAGGGAGAGGGAACAGTGTGTGTGTGTGTGTGTTTTTTTTTTTTGGGGGGGGTAGTCAAATGGTTGACAAATTTCGTTGTCCAGCAACCAAATGGCAATACGGTATTTTATATAATTTTTTCGGTTTTAGTTTTATTTATTCCTCACATTTACCGGTATACTGTATGTTAATTTATCTCATTCCTCATAGGAGTAGGTAACTGGAGGGAATTCAGTTTCAGAGTTGGTAACACTGTTCGTAGCATCAGCTGTTGTGGTAGTGGTTATGGCCAAGACACATTGGTGTAAATCCAGTGTCCTACAAATTATGTCTAGCATAATACCTAATATTTTTCAAAAGCTAGGGTTGAATTATACAAAAGACATGAAAAACTCTGGATTTTTTACCCAAAATAGGGGGTCGAACTATATATGAGATCGGTTTACACACGAATACTGTACTGTATAGGTAATTCATCTTATTTGGACACATGAGAGTGAGAAATAGACTGGGAATGAAAATATGCTGAAAAACTCAAGCTATAGAATTGAGTTTACCTGTGGACTGTATTTGGGTTTTTCAGTATGATAACTGAGGAAGTGTGTGGGATTTTTGTTATGACTGTGAGGACTAAAAGGGCCTGAAATTGTACAAACTTACAAACAGAATGGCAATGAGGCTGTATAGAGATAACAAGAGGGTATGCTGGGTTGAGGAAGGCAACTCACAGCATTGGAGGGAAAGGTGGAGGAATGTATTGAGAACAAGGAAGGAGAAAGGCAGAATAGAATAGGACAATAGATAGTGATGGGATAGTCTTGTGGGATGTCAGCCTCCAGAGAAGAAAGGTCCATAGGGAAGGGGAGGACGTCACAAATACGAAAAAATCATAAGTGAAAATAATGGAATCATCTTCTTTTGTAGTTCACCCCCCCCCCCTTTTTTTTAAATCACGGAATTGGGAGGATGCAGTGATTGGAAAATATGAGTGATTGGTTCTTCATGATACTTTTTTTGATTGCAATTAAATAAGATCCATAAATCATTTTATTCTCTCCATGTTCTGTATTAATCTGGTGGTGGTGGTGAATCTAAGTAACGACTGTTATCAAAAACTTAATATTCTTGACTTGGTGGTTGAAGGTGATAAATTATCTTGACAACCCTTGGTCATTCCAGTTCTTCAAAAGTGACGGACTGCGGATCATATCTGTTTGCCTTCCCACGTGAGGGGTGTCGGGACAACCTGGTGTATTTTGCAAGCCTACCAGAGAATATCACCAATAAATTAGAGCTCACTTGCATTGTAGACAAGTTTGAATCTGATTTTGAGGTTTGACTTGGTTTGCTTGTACAGATACAGACACACACATCCTCTCAGCTTGTATAGAATCAGGGAAGCAGTAGGTATGTTACAATATTGTTTGTAAAAGAAAAAATTAAATATCAAAATAAAAAGAAAGAGAAGCGTTCGTACCTGTGTTTGCAATCTGGCGCACGCATTATTCGGTAGGATTGAGACACAAGTTACTTACAGAAGAGATTTGCACAGTACCTGATGTAGGGGAAATGTGCTGAGGTTTTGCTAGCATGAATTCCACATTGCCCATAAAATTGAGGTTTAGGTTTGTTCTTTGAATTTGTTTCAATACCTCAGTAGTGATAACAAGTGCCTGAATACTGTTGATTTGTAATCACTTCCAGATATATACAGTACAGTACTTAATAGTTTTATTCCATCTGACACATTAGTAGAGTTAATGTTCAGCAGGATACTTTGTCACTTTTAAGTTATTCTTTATATTATAATAAGAATCAATTAACTTTATAACTTCAAGATAATTGTGAATCAATTTTTAAAATATACCTGTAATGTTTTTGTTTTTGTAATTATCAGGTTTTAAGTTTTAATGTGTAGGAAATATAGCCCAGACTGTCACTAACACTCTTTTCTCTGCAGTACGTTACAAATGATGGAGCAGTGTGCATTTTCCGAACTAACAAAGGAGCGCCCAATTACCGTCTGGTGAAGATCGACCTTAGTGACCCAGTCTCTGAGAAGTGGGTAACTCTCGTACCCGAACACAAGAAGGATGTGTTGGATTGGGCGGCTTGTGTTCACGGCAGTAAATTGGTCATCTGCTATATATCTGATGTCAAGGTTGGTTAGTTGAGGGATATACAGTACAGTAGCAGAACATTGTTTTACTAGACTAATTATATTATAGCTTTGGTCATAGCACTACATTCTCTGGACTTTTAAATATTATAAATATCTAAAATTATTTCAAAGGTCATTAATAATTACTCAAATTTTTTAATTGTGAACCCAGATCCTTAATCAGATTGTAAAGTAGTACCTTTGTATGAAATACAGACAAAATCCATGCTATGACCCAAGTGGCAAAACACAAGGTATTAGGTTAGGTGTGTTATATAGTAAAGATAATCTATTTTTAAGAAAATTTATGTGAAGGGGATTTAAAATATCCGAGCACTATGGTACATTTTTTGTCGAAGAATACAGCTTAAGGTACCGTAACATTCCAACAGGCATAATTTGTTCATAAGCATTTATTAAAACACCTTTAAACAGGTATTAGCTAATCAATATATTTAGTAATGCTCCCAGATTGTCCGCTACTTGTGGCAACTTAAGTGCATTTACTTTTTTTAGCACAATCTAACCCTCACTTTACAATAGTGGGTATATGCTCGGAGATGATAATGCTATTCAGTGCTCACAAAACTTTAAGACTGCAAACATGGTCTGGATCCTTCTCTGAGAACACTTCTGAAGCTCTTATCAAATTTCACTATTGGGTATTTTCTTTCATAGATTAAAATTTTTGACCTACTTTATATATTTTATTCAAAAAATACATTAAAAAAGTGGATATCTGTACCTCCTTCCATTGACATTTCTTCTTGTAGTTTTCTCTCTTGTTGTAATCCATGATCCCCTGTAAGAAATAATGAGCATTTTGTAATGCTGATGATACTTCCAGAGTGTTTTGCAACTGCACAGTTTGGAGACAGGTGAACACCTCACCACCCTTCCATTGGACATTGGTACAGTGAGTGGGTACTCAGGGAAGCGCACCCACTCAGAGATGTTCTACCAGTTCACATCTTTCCTCTCTCCGGGAGTAATTTACCATCTTGATCTTACTCAAGAACCTCTCAAACCCAAGGTAAACTTTATTGAAATTTGCATACAGTACAGGTATTTACATTCAAATAAAATAATATACCTGCATAATGTATGTACAGTGTGATCCTCTAAGGTCTTTCATAAATTGCAGGGTGTATTCTTGTGACATTTATAGTACAGTACAGTATAGAAGAAAAAAAATCTAGTTACAGCGCTGATATTTGACTAGTAAATGAAAAGTAGCTCAATGGGTTTTCTTCATTTCAGATTTTCCGGGAAATCAAAATTGAAGGATTTGATCCAGAGCAGTTTGAGATGCGGCAAGTGTTTTTCTCAAGCAAAGACGGTACAAAGGTCCCCATGTTTGTAGTGCACTCTAATGGCTTGAAGCTTGATGGAATGGCTCCTACCTTGCTCTATGGTTATGGTGGCTTCAATATCAGCATCCAGCCTTATTTTAGCATCTCCAGAGTCATATTCTTACAGATGTTTAAAGGTGTCATTGCTGTTCCAAACATCAGAGGTGGAGGGTGAGTGTTTACAGTGGGAATGTATTGTATTTCTTCATATATATTATATGACCATAATTGTGGCAGCATGGAACATGAATTCTTTGTAAATGGTAAATATATATACATTTTTTTTTTAATTTTTAAATTAATTGGTATAGCATTGTCTGTCTGTATTACTTATCCATGGTAACCAATTTTTCTCATAGTTATGATGTAAGAAAATCACTCATGTGACAATTTCTCAGTACTTATGGTCATTTAGAGACTTGACCAAAGTTCCCATATTGATATTGTGTACAAGTGGCGAGGCTTAACTGGAATGTTGTTGACCCACAAAAACAAACCAGGCAGCACAGGGTTACCCAGTTAGTAATTAATATTGTTCATGTTTTTGTCCGGACTTTTGGCCCATTTGACTTCACTACAGTGGTGGGAGGATATGGCCATTGTTATTTGGCAAACTCTTGTTGAATTTTAATTGACTTGCTCAACTTTATATTCACATAAGTGTTATAATTCTTTAGTTGTTAAATTACACATTCTTACTTTCTAGTGAGTATGGAGAGGCTTGGCATAATTCTGGACGGTTACTCAACAAGCAGAATGTGTTTGATGATTTCCAAGCAGCCGCAGAGTTCTTAATCAGTGAGAGATACACATCCAGTAACAGAATCATCATTCAGGGTGGCTCAAACGGTGGACTACTAGTGGGAGCCTGTATGAACCAACGACCAGAGCTGTTTGGAGCCGTCATTGCTCAAGTTGGGTGAGTATTATAAAATGACTTTGATAGAACTTTTCCACTATCTTAGTAACTCCAGCATCTTGTATAATCTGTATAATCATAATGATCTCAGAAGTAGCTTAGTGTCTTCATTAGATTTTTTTTTCCAATAACTGCCACTGTTCCATTTGGGAAATCATGGGTCACACACACACACACACACACATGACAAAATTTCGTCTTTTTTATGAATTTCAAGATACAAATTCTAGAAGCCACTAAAACCATATAAAAATTTTGTATCTATCATGGATAGATGAGTCTGAAGTGAGGTAGAGTAACTGACAAGCACTGAGCCCTGTTTGTTGTTGATGCAAGAGGTGGTTGTAGTGACAAACAATGTGGTTGTGGTGGTGCAGCAGTGGGTGTCTGTGGTGCAAAGTGGGTTGTAAGTCCTTTTGTAAGTGATGAGCCAGGCTGTGGCATCAAGGTGTGGGTGACAGCCACTGAGGACAGGAGGTGCGGGAGGGGGGGGTGGATGAGGCATATGTAATTTCAAGTCCATCCATAATGATAATAGCAAGTTGATTTGAGGCTCCACCAGCCTTGTCTCTCCCTCTAGAGTGTCTACCAATCATCGACTTTCCATTGTTGGTATCATTTTTGGTGCTGGGCTTTAAATTAATGGCAGCAAATGCCAATTGTCTTGTGACAACTATAGCGTGATTTCAGTAAATCAGCCGAAAACAATGATTGTAGTTAAAGGTAATTGTTAAATCTTACCGTACCATAAAAAGACTTGAAACATATCAGATCACTAACATTGAATTTTACTCGTGATAGTATGTTGGATAGTTATACACCTCACATTTGCTGCACAATACTGAACTACTGCCAACATCACCTCACAGACAGAACATTACTATTGTCCACTTTTCACCAAAGGTTCTTCACCAATGTCATTAATGTCATTAATCATTACTTTTGTTTTTGCTATGTTCACTCCCATACTCTTTGACACCATTCCACTTAGTAAATGTCTCCCTAAGTATCCCTCACTAAGGATATCAAGTTTCTGGGTTATGTGCCCGCTCTGTGCACGATAAACGGTGAAAATCTCTGTCATCTTAGGCACAGCCAGAGGACTGTACAGTAGCCGTGTGCAACCATCAGTCTAATGTTAGTGTTGCTGGCTTTTACTAAATTTTCACTAATATCCTCCTGGGTTTATGCTGATTTATCATATACTGTAGTGACCTCTAGAAGTGTCAGTAGAAGTGGAAAAGGCTCTGTAAAGGAAAATCTTAATCTCACTTAACCAATGTCATAATTTCTCGGTAACTTCCATGTCCTCCACTGCACGTAGCTATTTCATTAATTATTTTCATTATTGGCTTCTAATTATAATGTACACATTATTTTTAAAAATACGTTTTATAGGATTTTAAAACATTTTCCCTTCTCTTCCCCTCCCACCCCCATTGAAACATACAGCAGCTTTTATATTGGAATCTATGGGAAAATGGAATCCAATTTATGAAATCAAGGACAGCCTGTACAATATATTACTTTAACATAACCAGTGTTCTCAAACCTTTTAAACAAGTGACACAACTATGTGTCAAATTTAATCATTTTTGTTAGTTAGAAAACATTGTCAGGGAGTTTTGATAATTCTGCCTCAAGAACTTTGCTTGTACTAATTAACATGAAAAAGGTACTCTTCAGAGATTTTTCTTATTTTAGGGTGATGGACATGTTGCGATTCCACAAGTTCACCATTGGTTATGCTTGGTGCTCAGATTATGGCAACCCAGATGAGAAGGAGCATTTTGAGAACATTTTCAAGTACTCGCCTCTACAAAATGTAAAGGTCCCACCCGAAGGTACTCAGGTATGTTTTTCACTCTAGGTAATTATTTTTCCTTGATTCATTTTCAGAAGACTACTGTATTTACTTTTCATACACCATACACTTATGGACAAAAGAAACATTTGTATCCATAATTATTCAATAATGCTATGAAAGCCATTGTAGTCTTAGAGGAGAGTAGAATAAATTTATTTATATTACAGAATAGGTTACTTGGCCATGATTAACAGGTTAAACAAGTGGCACTTGCCTTATCTCTTTTTGTTGGAAAAAACAAAATTTTTACCACACTTTGCATATATTCTTGGCAATCTTGTGTGACTTGATAGTCAGGAAATAATCTACTGCTACAAAATCCAGCCTAAGCCTGAATTTGGAAAGATCTCCCATATTTTACTGTCAGGTTGTAGAGTGAGAATTACTTTTGTCATTAGCCCTTAAGGTATGTCCATAACACAGGAGGTGGTAATGGAGACTTGTGGTAATTTATGTACAGTAATTTATATTATTGGCTTATTCCTCTCCTTCTCTTTACAGTATCCTGCAACTCTGCTGCTAACGGCAGACCATGATGATCGAGTGGTACCATTGCACTCCTTCAAACTGATCTCGGAGTTGCAATACAAGCTTGGTAACAACCACACACAGACAAACCCTCTCTTAATTCGAATTGAAACAAAAGCTGGGCATGGAGGAGGAAAACCCACAGCAAAGATTGTAAGTGAAGAAGAGACTATTAATAATATTCATGCATTTCGATTGTTATCTTGGAGAAGCATATATGTGTTGTTTGGTTTTTCAAATAATGTTTATCTTGCAGATTGAGGAACACACGGACATCTACTGCTTCATCATGCAGGCCCTCAGTTTAGAGGCATCATCATGACTGAACCTTTGTAGTGACCCCAGTTGTACCTCGGTAACACTTCATTGTACAAGATATCAACCATAGCTCCAAAATCTGTACCTTCTGTGACCTTTCTTTATATAAACTTGATAATACTTGATACTTACATTTTGATGCCAAAGATTGTAGAAAGAAAATCTCACTTTCATTTAGACGACAATAAATCACACAAGAATTTTCTAAGACGCCCATTGTGTCTTACATCCTGATTATTTACAGTAGTTCTTTATGCTTGTTATCAAAAATATGTTGACATGTAAATTTAAACAATACATTAAATATGCTGCTTTGAGATTTTATTTTCATAACTTTTTGAAGTTAGACAGAAGACTATACACAAAGTAGTACAGTATTATAAGAATGAGAACTGATAATTAATCATTAAAACATAAATGCCCTAACAGTTACTGATGTTATTGCTACTTATCCATTATCTGCAGTTATAATTCTAAAACACCTATTCTGGGTGTCAAATATTCATTAGTAGGAAACCAACTCGGCAAAACTATTGTTGGTGAAAGAATACACATAGCACAGCACAACACTGACTTAAAAAATCAACTTATAAACTTTAAGAAATTTATCATAAACATCAAGTCTATAGTTTTGTTTAATCTGCAGAATAATTTATGATAAAAAGAGAAGTAAAACAATCTGTAATTCATTCAATAAATTTTGTATTCTAGGATTTTTTCTTTTACATACAAGTTTTTGAATTCATGTAGCTTGAAATACATCCAAAATAAGGTAGAGACAAGCTTGATTGTGAGGCAAAAGCAGCAAGCCTGAAACTAGAAGAACGGACAAAATGAGCTTGACCTTGACCTGTGATCACCTCAAAACTATTTCCAATGGACCAGACATCTTCAAATTACCCAGAAAATACCCCTCATTTGTATATCAAAGTCAACTGTGTCAAAAGTTATGTTACTTTTACTTTCGTATGGAGTCGCACGGTGGCCATCTTGGATTTGGCCAAAATGGTTCCGTTGCCATGGGTGGAATCTGGTAGGTGTTGACTAGTTTTATGTGCAGGAGCTTTTATTGTGTAGATTACCTCCTGATTATTTTGTGATATATGTATGATACACTGTACAGTATATCTTGTAGTGGCAGGGTAGGGTAGGGTCTGGCTGAGGGAGTTAACTGGTTCAGGTGTAGTGAGGCAGTGTGCTGTATATGCTCACGTTCAGGGTGTCCCTATGGGTACTGTCATTCCCTGTGGGTACTGTCACTCCCTGTGGGTACTGTCACCTACATAATGGTGTCGAGAAGAAATTAACTCTTGGGAGACGTGTGTGTGTGTGTGTATATATATATATATATCACAGATGTTTTCTTGTGTAATTTACATTTTTATTTTATTTTATTTATTTTTTATTTGATACAATGAATATATTCAATGTTTAGTTCTAACTTGATCACATGTATTTGGCAAATGTTGGTAGATGTTATTGTATTTAGTTTTAAACTAAGTTATTGATTAGCTCTATACTTTAGCTTATTTTTTTCTTCTCATAGTGTAGTTACTATGTGTGCATTTAAATATACAATTTATGCGTTTTCCTTGTATCCTCATCATGATCGTATTGACTCCATGACAAATCTGTTAACTTTAATGTAAGTATTTTTTTTTTATATACATTATTGTAAAGGGGCACATGTTTGTGTTGCCATTTTGCCATAGGAGAGTGTTGCATTGTCATGTAGGCAACAACTACATACTGCTCTGCCCTTCCCTTTGTGTTGCCATGACTATTTTTAAGGGAAGGGAAATTGCACCGCATCCAACACCACCAACACACCAGTCCCTCCACACAGTCTCCAGTCCCTCCACACAGCCTCCAGTCCCTCCACACAGTCTCCACTCACTCCACACAGTCGCCAGTCCCTCCACACAGTCTCCAGTCCCTCCACACAGCCTCCAGTCCCTCCACACAGTCTCCACTCACTCCACACAGTCGCCAGTCCCTCCACACAGTCTCCAGTCCCTCCACACAGTCTCAGTCCCCTCCATGCAGTCTCAGTCCCATCACAGCCTCCAGTCCTCCCTGATCTCCCAGTCCCTCCACAGCCTCCGAGTCCCTCCCACGTCTCAGGTCCACTCCAGTCCCTCCACACAGTCTCCAGTCCCTCCACACAGTCTCCAGTCCCTCCACATACTAAACTTAACATACGTAGACTCACAGTCAATTAAGAACATGAAAGCCAGTTCTTAGACTTCATCCATGACTGGTACAATGATTACAAGCCTGACAACTACTAAAGTCCCCATGATGATCTGATAGTTA
Organism: Homarus americanus; assembly: GCF_018991925.1. NCBI lineage: Eukaryota > Metazoa > Arthropoda > Malacostraca > Decapoda > Nephropidae > Homarus > Homarus americanus. The sequence continues at coordinate 4,215,313 of NW_024735554.1, forward strand.
TACATACTTCACCAACAATGTTTCCACCAAAAAAAGGAGAAAACATGGTCAGCATCTTGTGAGCAGGCAACAGCAGTGCTATGATGACCCTTAACTGAAAACAAACTCGGGGCTAGAGTCAGGAGGGTGGGTAACGGTTACAAACAAATTAGAACACCTCAAATGCTACAATTGTATTAAGCCTCCCTTGCTGTTGCCAGGGAACGTGTAAACGAACTCGGACAAGATGCATGGGAGACATATGTCAACAGCCTGAGCCAACACTCATCCCTCAGCAAAGCCTGGACAGACATAAACACTATCAGAGGTAAAAACAGTAGACACGTCTCCTATCCAAACCTGCAAATTCGAATGCACTAATAACAAAGTGGGCTCATGTGTCTAGCTATGACATGTTACCAACTAGGACTCGAGGACTCCTTGATGCGAAGTCTGTAGAGAGAAGTAATCTTATTAACTTTATGCTGGGTAAACAGCACGATGAGTGTGATGTTCCATATACTGAGTGGGAACTTGACGCTGCCTTTGCCAAAGGTAGGTCTACTGCCCCTAGAGAGAACGTAGTCACCTACAACATCGTTATACTACAAAGGGTCTTGAAGGGGCAGCGGCGGTGGTGTTCTCGGGGGCCCTCCCAGATGCTGCAACGTTACTAGGGGCCCTCCCAAGGGAGGCGGCGCCCTCAGGAGCCCTCCTTAAGAGTGGCGGGGATCCCAGGGGCCATTCCATGGGTGGTGGCGCCCCCAGGGGCGACGGCGCACCTAGGGACCCTACCAAAGGTGGCAGGGGCCCTCTATATGGGTGGCAACTTCCCTAGAGGCCCTCTCAAATCGGCGGTAACCCGAAAGACCCTCCCAAGGGCAGTCAGGACCCTAAGGGCCCTACCAGGGGTGGAAGCCCTACCAAAGGCAGCACCACTCCCAGGGGCACCTTCAGGGTCGGTGGAGCCCCCAGGGGCCCTGCCAGGGTTGGCGGTGCTCCCAGGGGCCATGGCGACCCCACGGACCCTATTAGAGGCGTCCCCTCACAGTATCCCTATAGCTTGCTTGGTTGTGGTGCTGTACATGTTGTATATGTCCAGCAATTCCTTACTTAACTGTGATTGGTGGACTAAAGTAAAATCCACCAACTAACAGCCAATAGGAGAACAGAGCAGTCAGTCAGCACAACACCCCAACTTATGTTTTCCTGTTGGATATTTATTCTCCTTTACATTGTTCATGATGGGATGATACTGGAAATACGATGGGCGGTGTATTAATTGAACGTTATATTTCCCATTGTCCTAAATATTGCAATAACAACTGCCCCCACGGGCCCTACAGGTGCAGAGCTCCCTGGGGTTCTCCCATTTGGTATGGCGACCCCACGGACCCCATTAGAGGTGTCCCCTCACAGAATCCCTATAGCTTGCTTGGTTGTGGTGTTGTACATATAGCATACGTCCAGCAATCCCTTACTTAACTGTGATTGGTGGAATAAAATAAAATCCACCAAATAACAGCCAATAGGAGAACAGAGCAGTCAGTCAGCACAACACCCCAACTTATGTTTTCCTGTTGGATATTTATTCTCCTTTACATTGTTCATGATGGGATGACACTGGAAATGCGATGGGTGGTGTATTTATTGAACGTTATATTTCCCATTGTCCTAAATATTGCAATAACAACTGCCCCCACGGACCCTACAGGTGCAGCGCTCCCTGGGGTTCTCCCTAGGCCAGTGTTCCTACTGACTCCCCATTAGAGTGTGTCCCTCTTCTACAGAATCCTCAGTAGCTTGCTTTGGTTGTGGTGTTGTACATATAGCATACGTCCAGCAACCCTTACTTTAACTTCGTGATTGGCGGAATAAAATAAAATCCACCAAATAACAGTTGTCAGAGAATAAGAATAAGTTAAAAGCACACTTGTCTTGCGTTTCGTTGGATAGTTTGTTTTCCTTAAAGAGCTATGATGGGATGATACTGGAACAGATGGCCAGGCCTTCATTAGTCCCAAAATACGTAATAACAACTGCCCCCACGGACCCTACAGGTGCAGCGCTCCCTGGGGTTCTCCCATTTGGTATATTAGGTGCGATGCTCCCAGGGGCAACGGCGCACCCAGTGGCCCTTGCAGGGCAGCAGCGCCGCCAGGAGCCCAACTGAGAATAAATATCCAACAGGAAAACATAAGTTGGGGTGTTGTGCTGACTGACTGCTCTGTTCTCCTATTGGCTGTTATTTGGTGGATTTTATTTTAGTCCACCAATCACAGTTAAGTAAGGGATTGCTGGACGTATGCTATATGTACAACACCACAACCAAGCAAGCTATAGGGATCCTGTGAGGGGATGCCTCTAATGGGGTCCGTGGGGTCGCCATGGCCCCTGGGAGGACCCCTGGGAGCATCGCACCTGATATGGCAAATGGGAGAGCCCCAGGGAGCGCTGCACCTGTAGGGTCCCTGGGGGCAGTTGTTATTGCAATATTTACGACAATGGGAGATATGAAGTAAAATTAATACACCGCCCATCGCATTTCCAGTATCATCCCATCATGAACAATGTAAAGGAGAATAAATATCCAACAGGAAAACATAAGTTGGGGTGTTGTGCTGACTGACTGCTCTGTTCTCCTATTGGCTGTTATTTGGTGGATTTTATTTTAGTCCACCAATCACAGTTAAGTAAGGGATTGCTGGACGTATGCTATATGTACAACACCACAACCAAGCAAGCTATAGGGATTCTGTGAGGGGACGCCTCTAATAGGGTCCGTGGGGTCGCTATGGCCCCTGGGAGGGCCCCTGGGAGCAACGCCAACCCTGGCAGGGCCCCTGGGGGCGCTGCAGCTCTTTGGAGTGCCCAAGGTGCGCCATTGACCCTGGCAGGCACTGGGATCCCCGCCACACCTAAGGCAGAGCCCCTGGGAGCGCTGTTACCCCTGAGAGGGCCCCGGGGAGCGCCACCACCTCTAAGTTTGGCCCCTGGAGCGCCACTGGCTCTGGAAGGGTCATTGAGTGCGCCTTTGCCCCTTTGAATGCCCCTGGGAGCACCGCCATCCCTCAGTTGGGCCCCTGGCGGCGCTGCTGCCCCTAAAAGGGCCACTGGGTGCGCCTTTGCCCCCTTGAATGCCCCTGGGAGCGCCGCCACTTCTCAGTTGGGCTCCTAGCGGCGCTGCTGCCCCTGGAAGGGCCACTGGGTGCGCCTTTGCCCCTTTGAATGCCCCTGGGAGCGCCACCACCCCTCAGTTGGGCTCCTGGCGGCGCTGCTGCCCCTGCAAGGGCCACTGGGTGTGCCGTTGCCATGGGAGTGCCCCTGGGAGCACCGCACCTAACATACCAAATGGGAGAGCCGCAGGGAGCGCTGCTCCTGTAGGGTCCCTGGGGGCAGTTGTTATTGCAATATTTAGGACAATGGGAGATATGAGGTAAAATTAATACACCGCCCATCGCATTTCCAGTGTCATCCCATCATGAACAATATAAAGGAGAATAAATATCCAACAGGAAAACATAAGTTTGGGTGTTGTGCTGACTGACTGCTCTGTTCTCCTATTGGCTGTTATTTGGTGGATTTTATTTTAGTCCACCAATCACAGTTAAGTAAGGGATTGCTGGCCGTATGCTATATGTACAACACCACAACCAAGCAAGCTATAGGGATCCTGTGAGGGGATGCCTCTAATGGGGTCCGTGGGGTCGCTATGGCCCCTGGGAGGGCCCCTGGGAGCACCGCCAACCCTGGTAGGGGCCCTGGGGGCTCCACCGACCCTGAAAGTGCCCCTGGGAGTGGTGCTGCCTTTGGTAGGGCCTCTGCCCCTGGCAGGGCCCTTAGGGTCACGACTGCCTTTGGGAGGGTCTTTCGGGTTACCGCCGATTTGAGAGGGCCTCTAGGGACGTTGCCAGCCATATGGAGGGCCCCTGGGGGCGCTGCCACCTCTGGTAGGGCTCTTAGGTGCGCCGTCGCCCCTGGGGGCGCCACTGACCATGGCGGGCCCTGGGGTCCTCGCCACCCTTAAGGAGGGCCCCTGAGGGCGCCGCCTCCCTTGGGAGGGCCCCTAGTAACGTTGCAGCATTTGGGAGGGCCCCTGAGAACGCCACCGCCCCTGGGGGCGCCACTGCTCCTTCAAGACCCGTGGGGACGCCACATCCCCTGGCAGCGCCCCCAGGGGTACTTTCAAGGTCGGTGGAACCCCCAGGGCCTTCCCAAAGGTGACGGAGCTTCCAGGGGCCTTGCCAGAGGCTGTAACACACCCAGGGCATCTTCCATGGGCTTTGAAACATCTTGAGCCCTCCGAGGAGTGACGGCGTCCTCCATTGCCCTCCCAGTGGCAGCGACGTCCTGGGGGGCCCTTCCAAAAGTGTTGGAGCCCTGCCAGGGACTGTGGCACCACCAGGTCCTCTTCCAGGGGCTGTGGCACTCCCTGGGGCGGCAGCGCCCCTCAGGGTCCTTCCAGGGGCGGCGGCGACCCTAGGGGCCTTATTAGAGGCGTCCCCTCACAGGATCCCTATAGCTTGCTTGGTTGTGGTGTTGTACATATTGCATACGTCCAGCAATCACTTACCTAACTGTGATTGGTGGACTAAAATAAAATCCACCAAATAACAGCCAATAGGTGGAGGGACTGGAGACAATGTAGAGGGACTGGAAATTATGTGGAGGGACGGGAGACTATGTGGAGCGACTGGAGAATATGTGGAGGGACTGAAAAGTATTTAGAGGGACTGGAGACTGTGTGGAGGGATTGGAGACTATGTGGAGGGACTAGAGACTACGTGGAGGGACTGGAGACTTTTGTAACCCTGAAACAGTGTAGCAGGCCTTCTGTTGGTGAGGTAACCACTTTTCCAGTGTAACAGCCGACCTCCTATATTCATTTTGGCTAGTTTGTACAATATAAGTTGCCTATTGGCAATATCAAATGCAGCTTTTAGGTCAAGAAATATGGTGTATGTCTTTCATCCACATGCACAGTTAGGAATGTGGTGATGCAATTATGTGCACATTTACCATGGGTGAAGCCATTTATGTTAAGAGACATGTGTTCTCTGATTCTATATAAGAGTTTGCCAAGAATCATTCTCTCAAAGGTTTTACACAGGCAGCTAGTTAGTGATATGGGATGAAAAGCATCAGGCTGTCCTGATTTCGGTATTAGTACAACAATACTGCTGGTCCATGATATGGGTAGTTGGCCCTCGGCTGGACTCATATTGTACAATGCCAAAAAGTCGATAATCTACTTCCCCAAAAAGTCGATAATCTACTTTCCCGAAAAGTAGATAATCTACTTTTCAGGAAAGTAGATAACCAACTTTCCCGGAAAGTAGATATTTCCCATTTTCAATGATACAAATTTCCCGTTTTCTATGATAAGTAGATAACCAACTTACCCAGAAAGTATATATTTCACATCTTCTGTAATACAAATTTCCTGCTTTCTATGATAATCTACTTCGGAAAATTGGGTAATATTTTCCAAAAAGTCGATAATCTACTTCCCCAAAAAGTCGATAATCTACTTTCTTTGATGCATCATAGAAAATGTTAAAAAATTTCCATTTTCTTTTAGGCATCCATCATTGAAAATGGGAAATTTTTCATAGAATATGGTCAATTAATCAAAAAGAGTAATACAACCAAAATGGAATTTATTTGGAAATTTTAATCATACATACTGTACTTGGAAATGTTAACAACTCTCCCAAAAAGTAAATTATGTACTTCTTGTAAAGGCAGAAAAAGTTTTCTACTTTTCTGAAAAGTAGAAAGTTTTTTTCTATAATGAACACAGGTAAGATCAACTATGGCGTTCGTAAATCCCTGATGTACTGTACAGTAAGTTATCACATTAACTTGGGTCTCAACAATTTAAGATTATTTACCATTGTTCAGACTATGGTTACACATGTTTATTTACCATTGTTCATACTATGGTTACACATGTTTAATGTTTAAAAAGTTTTCTTTGCTGAAAGCATCTAATCAATTTACATTCGTAAGTGACTATAGATGACTGAAGAAAAATAATACAATATCATTATGTTCATAATAAATCATTAAAATACAAGTACATACAAATCTTTGATCTATTTCATCCATTGTTTATCCTGGACTTCACAATGTCCATTCCAGTTGATAAAGGAGGAGGGCAATGATAAGAAAAAAAACAATGGGGAGTCCCTGAACCTGGCTGATGCCAGGTCCAAGGGTCAGGGTTCTCTCCCAAGAGGATTCTGACTCCTGGAACCACTGAACAAACAAGCATGCTGGTCCAAATGCCATTCACCTCTTGGAAGAAGCCTCCTGACCCCAGCTCAAAAGGATAAAAAAAAGGCTAACCAAGTTCAGGACCGGCTCTCCTTGTCCTAGGTTTGGCACTTCCTGCATGAGGAATTCCAAACCCTTAAAAAAAAGGGAACCTAAGCAGGCTAACGCTGACTTCCAAGACACAGCAAATGCTGCTCATAGGGTCAGTTACCTCCTCCAGGAAGCTCCTTATCCCAGATACATAAATGTCCGAATCCTCTAGAACGGAGATATAATGTTCCGAGAGTAAGGTACTTTCCAGAACAGACTTCTGACCCCCGTTCTAAAGTGGTAGGGGAAATGTAGTTGATGATTCTTCAAATTACATTGATATTTGAGTATTGTTTTCTTTGATTCTAACTTTCTTTAATAAAAATTTCCTCTTATTTTCTTCCTGCTACAACCTCTTCTGCTTTAACATTCTTCTATACCTACTGCTGGAGAGTTTTATGTTCCTACACATCATAGGGTCTTCCTCCTGGGGGACACACACACATGCCCTACAACCCTGACCTCCTGGGTGACACATGCCCTACAATCCTGACCTCCTGGGGGACACACATGCCCTACAACCCTGACCTCCTGGGGGACACACACACATGCCCTACAGTCCTGACTTCCTGGGGGACACACACATGCCGTACAACAATGACATGCCAGAAGGGCTAATCTCACAAACAACAGAAATTCGATGTCTATTTTTATAAATTAATCAGCGATTGAGCTTGCCAGGAAAAAGTGAAATAGGCATCAAATACACACGCTGTTAACCTTGGTTTCACAAACTCAGAAGGGATTTCTAGACAAGGAGCCTCTATGAGTATACGTTGAGATCTTGGAGATAAGGAGTTTGACATATTCTTTTCAGGAGATTAATGACTTTCTTAAATAGACAACTGACAATAATAAAACTGCAAACCTCAGATTCTCTGAGGTTTGGGAATGAAAATAATCTAACTTCAGTAGCAATTGGAAACTCATGGCTATCCTCATGGAAGACATCTTGAGATGCCATTCGTACTGGCAGACTCGACACTCACTTACTTGACAAGTGTTACTAACAATAAAGACAGTTGAAGTTTTCAACATCACTCACAAAGGATCTTGAATGCTTTAACTGTAATCAAACATATCTAAGTTGACTCTAAACAATGGTGTGCTCTCACATTCAAATTTACTTCATAGGGAGGTTGGATTCAGTAAGTCCGAGAAAATGGCCGGCACCTTAAGCCAGGGAAAACTCGTTTCTTCCTAGGGAAGCATAATATGAATCACCAGGTTTCAAACAGACCAGCAGTCATTGCGACCATGACATGATATTCAAGTGCTGTACCATCTATCAAACAATATTGCATCTACATAAGTTTATACTTTATGTACAGTACATTTAAAGACATTAGAAGAATGAGCACCAATCATGAAATCAGAAGTTATGATGACCTAATCAAACCCTGCCCAGCAGCCCAGAATGTTCGTGCATCAGAAGCCAAGGTCATACAGTAAATACAGTATTTTGTTATATTTTCCAAGTAGGATTTTAGACTTCCTACACCTGACTGAATATTGTCAAAAGAGCTTATATATAAGTACTGTACAATTTAATTGGGATATATTTTTGGCCATCACATTTTATGGTGATACAGTATAAATAAATCTTCGAGATATAACATACAGTATATTACTACTGTGGTATTCAACACCATCGGTTGTCCAGTAACAGTTAGTAACACGGTTTAAATCTATTATAATACCTTTGTTATTTGCTTATACCAGGGTATGCCATTGAATCAGCACATAGACTACTCCCTTATAAATATCAGATAGCAAGCATAAGTAATTTTCAGAGTTTTGATATAGTAGCAGTGGTGAATTTATTAACTGTGGTGGAGTAGGGCCTCATTTGTCTACTTCACATATTACCACAGGGTTTTCAGTTCTTGCATTAATAATTTATACTGTATAAGCGTAAACCATCATTCCAAAACTCTTGACGTGCACTCTTGTCCAATATCCAGCCCCACATAGCTCTCCTCCCCATTATAATCATCAGGATGGTCTTGTCCACCATCTTGGATAATGAACCACTGCATCTGAAACACATTGGTATGATTAATATGTTTGTTTACATCTGAAATATTAACTATCACAATACAGTATGTGAATAAACCACTGTAGGAGTGCATTATACATGCAGATAACTACTGAGGAAAAATAAAACATGGAAGTACTTGGGAATTGCATGTTTTCTTGTTCGTTTGTGGTTATTAACATTTACTAAAATGCACGTCTTAGAATATACAGGGTATATATCACAGCATTAGTATATGGCAGTAACTGTAGGAAGAATCTATACAGCGGTTTCTATTTAATGTGATTATGAATGACTAACTCCATTACTATGCACACTCTCCCAAAAGTATCGGCCCCCTGGGCCTGATGTACAGTATTTGGAAATGAACACAGTGACATGTACGTACAGTATACTGAAGTCTCGGTTCGGTTGGTATTCCTGATTGTGAGTTGCACCTTCGTTCGTTCTTTTTGTACCTGATAATCACCATGATATCTGCATTATATCACCTATTGCCTACATAATGTAATGAAAGGGGACGAATTGTGATACCATATGCAAAACCAATTGCGTCATGAGTAACTCCGCTGATTTAAGCATCTTAGATACTATTTCAACCCCAGGGGATATGTTGCCAAATAGATATCAGGGCTGTGGAGTCGGAGTCGAGGAGTCGGAGGAAATTTCGGCTTGTGGAGTCGGAGTCGGTAAAATTGTCCAGACTCCGACTCCGACTGAAGCTATTCTGTTCCTAAGAACAAATATATGAACTCAGGCATATTCATTGCAGTGATTCCACTGATCCCACTAATTTTCTTAAATTATTAAAAGAATTTATTTCCATTTTATAAGCATTATTATGAATTTATTGTAGCAGGCACAGTATAGCACTATAATTTTGGACGATAGTCTCTTCTTTACCATTTGAAATTTTGAATTATATCAAATTTTGTTTCGTTGAAAACTGCACAGAGGCTCTCAGCTACAAAACAATTAGCTACAACCTGTTTTTGGTGAGATTAAGGCAAATTTAATTTAATAACTTAATCATGTAAGGTTTATCCATTTTCCTTAATAAGGTATTCATTTCTTTAATGTACATAAATATATAACTTTACTTTAAAAGGAATTGTAGGATCATCATTTAGATCCACATCAGATTATGAGCTTAAACAAAATTCATATGCTGAGATCGAACTTTTAGATATACATGTAAATGGTGTTTTCTAGTTAATATCTTGAATTCTTAATGAATTTATTTTTCTTTTGATTGAAACTTTGAAAGTCAAGCCTATCATCTTTTTGTAGTTCTTAAATATCGTCCAGATCATTAATAAAGCTGTAGCAGTATAGCCATGGTGTTTTACTTTTTACCTATGCAGATTACAACATACAAATTACAATTAGGATGGTAGAAATAGTTGTTACAAATAGGCCAAGGAGTCGGAGTCGGGGTCGGAAGCATAAAAATTTGAGGAGTCGGAGTCGAAGGTTTTGTCTTCGACTCCACAAATTTATGTCTCTGGCCATGTAATGAGGACCTAAAAGCTTTCCTGCCACAACTTAATAACTTAGCGCCCTCGATCAAATCTACTGTGGAATTAGAGCATGACTGTAAATTGCCTTTCCTAGACTGTCTGATCCACAGAATAGGCAACACCTTTAAGTTCAGTATTTATAGAAAACCTACCAATGTGTGTTCATACATTCATTATGGCAATTGGATGATTATTATTCCTAACATGAAAGCAGTGCCCTGTTCATTCATGTTAGGAATAATAATCATCCTATTGCTTGGGAAAAAAGCTTATAAGTATTCAAATCATCTTGTGTCACAGAAAGACTTCTGGTTGAAGCTAGTTTGATTAAGGAATTAAAATCAATAAACCTTAGTGATGGTCAGTTCTAAACTGATATGTTACATAAATTTATATGTCAGTGGCCCAAGGTTAAAAATGCTTTGAAAACCTTGGATCTAGATGTCAGATAGTTATTTAGTGGGTCCCTTATTTTTGACCTGACCTGAGTAGTCACGTCGCCCCCCTTCTCTTAAGCTCCTCTACGTGTTGGTTTGGGGATTAGTGGATGACATCATTATGACCTGACCTCATGTTTAATAAGGTCACCCTGTATATTTCAGCCTCCCTCTGTCCATATAATCCAGTTGCCTCTGAAGATGTCTTGAATAGAGACGAAAGCTAAGGTGCTCCGTTGTTCCGTTATTTCTGGTATAAACCTTCACCCAGCTCATTATTAACAGTAAAAATTCGTTTTATCCCAATTTTCCCATTTGGTATAAGATATTTTTCTGGTGTATTTTGGTTAGGTTAGGGTAGTAGGTACATGGTAATAGATTAGCCTATTTTGGCATGATAAATAATTTTTCTGGTAAATCTGGGTGTTTTTTTAGTCGATTCTGAACAGTTTTTCTTAAGGAAATGCGACGTTTCTTATTTTTTCCAATTTATATGAGGAATCAACCCCACCCCCCCAAAAAGGCTCATTTCCATAAGAACCAACTAAAAAACACCAAAATTCACCAGAAAATCATTTATCATGCCAAAATATTATGGCAAGTTGTTTAGCACATAATGCATAGAACTTAATAGAACCTGACCTAACAAACCCACAGGTTGGGTATGTTAGGTCAGGTTCTCTTAATTTCCATTCATTGTCGTTTCCATTTTTGTGTTTAATATCATATTAGTGTATTGCAAAAATTTCAACCAATTCGGACAATTCCTTCTGGTGGTCATCCTCTTCTACACCTTCACCAAAATATAATCCTATTGATAAAGGTAATAAATCTGGGTAATTATATAGGACTAACCCACAAGCAAAATTGATTGAAAACAATTAAAAAAATGCCGGATTTTCATAATTATATTAAAGTGGACGCTTGTAGTTTGTGGAAACATGTTAATTTTTTTTTAAATAAACGCTACTTAACATTTGTGGCTATGAAGAACAGATCTAACCAACCAAACAAACCTACCCAACCTTACCTAACTTCCCCGGTATATTAAACAGGAAGAACTTTACTATATGGTGAAATTTGAGGCATTTTCTGGATGTTAGATGATACGGCGGCATCGGCGTTATGCAGCCCTGGCGGGTTAGTTCTATATATTAACGAAAATCTGAAATACCTATTGGGATAAAAACAAACATTAACCCTATTAATTTTGTCATTTTACCAAATCGTTGATGGCAACGAATTACTTCTTACTACAAACAGCAATATAAACTACACTAATACCAAGGCAGCATAATATATAAAATGACGGAGTTTATCTTTGCAATTACCTTTTCATAAAACATCACCTAAATTTACATTTGATGACGGAATAAAACTCTCAGTAACTACTTGTTGGGTTGACAAACTACCACGGCGGTGGTTAATCAACTCTGACATCACATATAACTTAATTATGTAAATAAAAATACCAACAATTTACTCACCACAGAGGACAGTAGCGACATAAGCTTGTGTTTAAATAACTTAATATAAAAATACTAAAAATTTAATCACCACACAACAGCCAGTCACAACACGACCTTCCCTCCCGGCTCACTCAGGCTAATGGCTCGTTGGTGACGTCCCAATGGTGTGTTATACCAAGGAAGGAATATATAGAGAAACTTGTACTACATTCAATTAACGTTCAGCCTGTGACTGCTGCGCCATCTCTTGATTTAATTTTACAATAAACATTTAAGGCTATCATAGAAAACATGTTGTTGTCTGGAGGCCGAGCTTGTCTTTAGCGTAGACTCCTGTCATAAGCCATACACATTTTTATTCTTAGCAGCCATTGCATAAATATACATCATTGTCTGCTTATATATATATATATATATATATATATATATATATATATATATATATATATATATATATATATATATATATATATATATATATATATATATATATATATATATATATATATATATATATATTATAGCTCAGGTGTGAAGACGCTCAACTCGCAAGATCATCGGTTCGATTTCCGTTACGATTGTTCAGTAAAAATAAATAACACCTGAAGATTAACACTCGCAACTTATTTTATCTTGATATTAACCACCTGAGCGCTAACCTAACCCCCAGGTAGCGTTAGCGTATTAAATAATCAGGTAAAATAAGCTTGGGGCCAATCTTCAGGTGATCTCAAAATTAACACACTTTTCAATATCAGTTTTAATTTTCCATACATACACCTGTACCTCGTGTCTTAAAAGCTGCCACACACACACACACACACTACATGAGGTTGGGTATTAGGGTCTTTTCGTAAGTAGTTAAATCATCGTCCTCAAAAGGGTTAAACCATCATCCTCAGAAGGATAAAACCATCGTCCTCAAGGGGTTAAATTATCGTCCTCAAAGGGTTATATCGCCGTCCTCAAAGGGTTAAACCACCATACTCAAAAGGGTTAAACCATCATCGTCCTCAAGGGGTTAAACAGAAGGGGGCAGGAAACACACAGGTAATATTGAGGGAGGAGTCAGGTACACCAAGTGACAACAACCACACGTGTTTATCCTGTTATGAGTGTGGGCAGTATATAGAGACAGAGAATAAGATAGATAAAGGGAGTAAGCATCTGAGTCTGTACAAACAAGACCTTCCAGTGTTGGTTTTATCAACTCTAAATATAATGGGCAAGTTCTGTAGTGTACTGTACTGTACTTGCTCTAGACCAGTGGTTCTTAACCTTTTTTGAGTCACGGACCCCTTTGAGAATCTGGTGAAAGCTATGGACCCCTCCCTAGAAAAATGCACATAAGCACATAAACACAACTTTGCATGCAATGAATATACTTTATTTTATTGAAAATTCATTGCCTCATACAGTGTATGACATACACAAAGTATGAATAAAGTAAACATTCTAGAAGTCAAAACCTGGACGAGGATGATGATTGTATGTTACCTGACCGTGTACAGTAGCATCCCATGCCGCCCTACAGATTTACTGGTTTTCTTCAGTAACCAAAAATACATACATAACATCTGGTATATATTGACAAAAATAGAACAACTTAATATAAAAATATAGTGAATATAAATGTAAAATTTTTATCTGACCTTCACGGACCCCCTGAAGCCCATCCATGGACCCCAGGTTAAGAACCCCCGCTCTAGACTATACAGTCAGGGCATGTTCTGCATAAGACACCAGGCCACAAGTTCAAATCTCTGAATGTGAGACCTATGGTAGCGAAGCCCTGTGTGCTGGGTCCCATGCGCTTGGGCCTTGTGTACTGGGCCCTGCGTGCTGGGCTCCATGTGCTGAGCCCTGTGTGCTGGACCCATAATAATAATAATACTGTAATTAATGGTTTATTGAAAGAGCATGGCAGCAAGAAGGCTGGAAATATACAGTTGCACAATTTGGGAATAGGTCTTTTAATTGACAAATAACATACTGTACAAGTAATATGTGATACAAATATGATATATAATAACTGTGTGGGGAGAAGGTCGTACTACAGGGCATTTCAACATAGTGACAGTGCAAAAAGGTAAGATTGACTAGGAGTGAATACACTGGTTGATTACGAGTTGTTGATATTTTTTACAATGGTAGGAACTGGGCTGTTCTTATAGCGATCAGTACGTGCTCGCATGGGCTGGATGTGGTTGAGGTGTCGAACAGCAATTCGTGGATGAGGCATCTCGGGTGGTAGCAGACCCCATGTGCTGGGCTGTGTGTGCTGGGCCCTATGTATTGGGCCCCATGCACTGGGCTCTGTATGCTGGGTCCTCTGCACTGCGCCCTGTGTACTGGGCCCTATGCATTGGGCCCTGTGTACTGGGTCGTATGCACTGGACCCTCTGTGCTGGGCCTTGTGTACTGGGCTCTATGCACTGGGTCCTATGCACTGGGTCCCATGCACTGGGCCCTGTGTACTGGGCCGTATGCACTGGGCCCTCTGTGCTGGGCCCTATGCATTGGGCCCTGTGTACTGGGCTCTATGCACTGGGCCCTATGCCCTGGGTCCCATGCACTAGGCCCTGTGTACTGGGCCCCATGCACTGGGCCCTGTGTACTGGGTCGTATGCACTGAGCCCTCTGTGCTGGACCCTGCCTACTGGGCCCTGTGTGCTGACCCTGTGCACTGGGCCCTGTGTGCTGGGTCCTATGCACTGGGCCCTGTGTGCTGGGTCCTGTGCACTGGGCCCTGTGTGCTGGGTCCTATGCACTGGGCCCTGTGTGCTGGGTCCTATGCACTGGGCCCTGTGTGCTGGGTCCTGTGCACTGGGCCCTGTGTGCTGGGTCCTATGCACTGGGCCCTGTGTGCTGGGTCCTATGCACTGGGCCCTGTGTGCTGGGTCCTATGCACTGGGCCCTGTGTGCTGGGTCCTATGCACTGGGCCCTGTGTGCTGGACCCTATGTACTGGGCCCTGTGTGCTGGGTCCTATGCACTGGGCCCTGTGTGCTGGGTCCTGTGCACTGGGCCCTGTGTGCTGGGTCCTATGCACTGGGCCCTGTGTGCTGGGTCCTATGCACTGGGCCCTGTGTGCTGGGTCTGCACTGGGCCCTGTGTGTGCTGGGTCCTATGCACTGGGCCCTGTGTGCTGGGGGGCCCTGTGTGCTGTACTGGGCCCACTGGTCCTGCTGTGCCCCATGCACTGAGTCCTCCGTGCTGTGCCCTATGCACTGGGTCCCATGCACTGAGCCCTGTGTTGGGCCCCGTGTGCTTGGCCCCATGCAGTGGGTCATGTGTGCTGGACCCTATGCACTGGGCTCTGTGTTCGGTCCTGTGCTGTGTCCCATGCACTAAGTCCTCCGTGCTGTGCCCTATGCACTGGGCCACGTGTGCTTGGCCCCATGCACTGGGCCCTGTGTGTTGGGCCCCGTGCGCTTGGCCCCATGCACTGGACTATGTGTGATGGGCCCCGTGTGCTTGGCCCCATGCACTGGGCTATGTGTGATGGGCCCTATGCAATGGGTCCTGGGCTCCGTATGCTAGTCCTTATGTGTTGGGCCCTGTGTGCTGGACCTCATGTGCTGGGCTCCATACACTGGGCTTCATGCTCAAGGACCTGTGCGCTGGGCCCCATGTCACTGTATGCTGGACCCCATGCACTGGGCCTTGGGTGCTGAGCCCTGTCTGCTGGACCCATTGCTCTAGAACCTGTGTACTGGGCCCCATACACTGGGTTCTACAAGTTTTGGGCCCCATGCGCTGTGTACTGGGTGTTTGGGCCCAATGCGCTGTGCTGTGTACTGGACCCTGTGTGCTAGGCCTTTGTGCTGGGCCCCATGCGCTGGGTCCCATGGACTGGGCCCTGAGTTCTCTGCACTGTGTGCTGGCCCCCATTTTCACTGACATGTTATGGGCCCTATGCACTGGGCCTCATGCTCAGGGATCTGTGTTCTAGGCCGTACGTGTGAGGCCCCACGCACTGGGTCCTGTGCCCCTTGAGTTGGGCCCTGTGTGCTGGACCTCATGCACTGGGCCTTGTGCTAGGCCCCATGCTCTGGGTATTTTGTTCTTGGCTCAATGGGCTGGAACCCTTTCGCTGGTGCCCTGTGATGCTGAGCCTCATGCACTGGGCTGTGAGCTGGGTCCTGTGTGTTGGACCCCATGCGCTAGGCACTGTGTGCCGGGCCCCATGCGGTAGTCCGTGTATGCTGGTGCCTTGTTCTGGGCACTGGGCCCCATGTGCTGGGCTCTGTGCCTCATCACTGGAACTTGTGCGCTGGGTCCTCTGTATTGAACCGTGCTGGGACCCGCTCACTGGGCCGTGCCCTACATTTTGTGCCTAATGCACTGGCCCTGCTTGCTGCACCCCGTGCACTGGGCCCTACGTTGTGCCTGATGCACTGGACCCTGTGTGCTGAGCCCCATGTGTTGGGTCCTGCATGCTGCACCCAGTGCACTGGGCCCTTACGTTGTGTGCTTAATGCACTGGACCCTGTGTGCTGGCCCTGCTTGCTGCACCCCGTGCACTGGGCTGTGTGTGCTCAGCCTCGTGCACTGGGCCCAGTGTGCACCATACGCTGGGCCCCATACTCAGGGACCTGTGTGCTGGAACCCCATGCACAGGTTCGTGACCCAGGCCCTGGGCTGCGTGCACCATGCACTAGGACCTGTGTGCACCATGCGCTGTGCACACGGCCCTGTATGCAAAGTGCATTGGGACCTGTGTGTACCATGTGCTGGGTCTATGTACACCGCCGTCTACTGGGGTCTATGTGCACTGTATACCGAGTAGGCGCACCCTATACCTGTAGTTGGACACCAAAATATGAACTACTAATTGGTCTCATTCCCCGTAACTGACAACACACAGGAACTTTCAATTCTTTAATACTATCACCATCTTGCTTCTTCCTATTATCCTTAACTCTTACATTATATCGTTCACTAAAATATTAACTTAGGGTGTGCAATGTTTATCTCAAAGAACCTACTGGAGTCACACACTAGGGGATTAATCATTCTTTGCAACACTTAAGAATTCAACTAAACATTAATTAAGGTTTGGATATCACACTTGGTTAAGGATTATTATTTTTTCGTTGACAAATTGTGGTCCAGCAATGATTTAGCTGGGTGTTAACTTAAAGATTTCAGTTTTATCATGTCATATAGCCCCCCTAAAGATGCAAAACTCCTTTAATATTAAGGATAAGTCAATAAAATTAAAACATTGCAATGCGTGGAAGGATACAAAAAATATCGAAACTCAAAACAATACATTTATATATATTACCCATCAGTACAAAATATAATAATAAATTCCCTCACAAATACATGAAAAATAAATGAGAAATATTGTTACTTGTTTTGGTAGCTTTGTGAATGAAGGCGCCAACTAAAGATCCCCCAATACCGAGTTACCTTACCTGCCTCCCTCATTAAACACAAACTATGAATAACTTTGTCTCCTATACATAAAGTTTTATGATTTACATATTTCCCTAAATTATTTTCCCTTTCCACCATCATCACTTCTTTCTCTTACCCCTTCTTTCCCCACTTCACCTATTAACAGACGTCTTCACCTTGCTCTTTCCTTAACCTTTTTTTATTCCTTTCCTGGATCCTTCTTCTCCTCGGCTCCGGAGTCTTTTTCCTTTACTTGAACCTTCTTTTCATTTACCACAACTTTCATATTTTGTTCATCTTTCTTTTCCTTTTCTGGAACTTCCTTCTTTGCTTCATCTTTCTTTTCCTTTACTGGAATTTCCTTCTCTGTTTCATCTTTCTTTTCCTTCTTTGCTTCATCCTTCTTTTCCTTTCCTGGAGCTTCCTTCTCTGTTTCATCCTTCTTTTCCTTTACTGTAATTTCCTTCTCTGTTTCATCTTTCTTTTCCTTCTTTACTTCACCTTTCTTTTCCTTTACTGGAACTTCTTTCTTTGCTTTATCTTCCTTTTCTATTCCTGTAAGTTTCTGTTCCTTTCCTAGAACTTTCTTCTCTATTTCCCTGGCTTCATTTTTCACAAATTTCTCAATCATTTTGGCCTTGTCACCTTCACACGTTGAATTCACTCCCCCAGTGGCGTTACCTTCTTTGGGACATATTTTTTTTTCTTCTTCTTTGATTCCACGTCCCTGTATTGACCTTTCCTTTCCAAGAGTTACATTTTCATTTCTTTCCATCACCTTCGTCCCTAAAAATTTCTCTCCTTTCCCAGATGTGTCATTTTTCGAACTTGTGGAGGCATTTCCAACTGTTCCGTCTCTACCAACGGTTATATTTTTATTTTCTACACCCTTTGCTTCATCTTTCTTTTCCGTTACCGAAACTTTCTTTTCCTCTACCCGAACTTTCTTTTCCTTTACCACAACCTTCTTCCCTTCATCTTTCTTTTCCTTTTCTGGAACTTTCTCTTTTGCCTCATCTTTCTTTTCCTTTTCTGGAACTTTCTCCTTTGCTTCATCTTTCTTTTCCTTTTCTGGAACTTTCTCCTTTGCTTCATCTTTCTTTTCCTTTTCTGGAACTTTCTCCTTTGCTTCATCTTTCTTTTCCTTTTCTGGAACTTTCTCTTTTGCCTCATCTTTCTTTTCCTTTTCTGGAACTTTCTCCTTTGCTTCATCTTTCTTTTCCTTTTCTGGAACTTTCTCCTTTGCTTCATCTTTCTTTTCCTTTTCTGGAACTTTCTCCTTTGCTTCATCTTTCTTTTCCTTTTCTGGAACTTTCTCCTTTGCTTCATCTTTCTTTTCCTTTTCTGGAACTTTCTCCTTTGCTCTCTTTCTTTTCCTTTTCTGCTTCTTCATCTTTCGTTTCCTTTTCTGGAACTTTCTGTTTTACTTCATCTTTCTTTTCTGGAACTTTCTCCTTTGCTTCATCTTTCTTTTCCCTTTCTGGAACTTTCTTCGCTGCTTCATCTTTCTTTTCCATTACCGAAACTTTCTTTTCCACTACCTGAACTTTCTTTTCCTTTACCACAATTTTCTTCCCTTCATCTTTCTTTTCCTTTTCTGGAATTTTCTCTTTTGCTTCATCTTTCTTTTCCTTTTCCAGAAGTTTCTCCTTTACTTCATCTTTCTTTTCCTTTTCTGGAACTTTCAATTTTGTTTCATCTTTCTTTTCCTTTTCTGGAACTTTCTTCTTTGCTTCATCTTTCTTTTCCTTTTCTGGAACTTTCTTTTGTTTCATCTTTCTTTTCCTTTTCTGGAACTTTCATCTTTCTTTTCCTTTTCTGGAACTTTCTCTTGCCTCCTCATTTCCTTTTTTCTGAAATTTGCTCTTTTATTCATCTTTCTTTTCCTTTTCCAGAAGTTTCTCCTTCTTCATCTTTCTTTTCCTTTTCTGGAACTTTCAATTTTGTTTTTCATCTTTGCCCTTCTTTGTTCATCTTTTTCCTTTTCCTTTCTTTTGCTTCATCTTTCTTTTCCTTTTCTGGAACTTTCTCCTTTGCTTCATCTTTCTTTCCTTTTCTGGAACTTTCTCCTTTGCTTCATCTTTCTTTTCCTTTTCTGGAACTTTCTCCTTTGCTTCATCTTTCTTTTCCTTTTCTGGAACTTTCTCCTTTGCTTCATCTTTCTTTTCCTTTTCTGGAACTTTCTCCTTTGCTTCATCTTTCTTTTCCTTTTCTGAACTTTCTCCTTTGCGGAATTTTCTGGGAACTTTCTTTTGCTTCATCTTTCTTTTCCTTTCTGGAACTTTCTTTCTGCTTCAGAACTTTCTTTTCCTTTTTCATCTTTCTTTTCCTTTTCTGGAACTTTCTCCTTTGCTTCATCTTTCTTTTCCTTTTCTGGAACTTTCATGCTTTTCTTCTTTCTGGAACTTTCTGAAACTTTCTCCTTTGCTTCCTTCTTTTCTTTTCCTTGGAACTTTCTTTCTTTGCTTCATCTTTCTTTTCCTTTTCTTTCAGGGAACTTTCTTCTTTGGCTTCTTTGCTTCATCTTTCTTTTCCTTTTCTGGAACTTTCTCCTCTTTAACTTCCTTCTTTCTTTCTTTCTTTTCCTTTTCTGGAACTTTCTCCTTTGCTTCATCTTTCTTTCTTTTCTTTCTTTTTTCTGGAACTTTCTAACTTTCAGGAACTTTCTTTTGGGAACTTGCTTCATCTTTCTTTCCCTTTTCTGGAACTTTTCTTTGGAACTTTCTTTCTGAAACTTTTTTCTTCCCTTCATCTTTCTGAACTTTCTTTTCCTTTCCTAGAACTTTCTTCTTTATCTTTCAACTTTCTCCTTTGCTTCCTCTTTCTTTTCCTTTCCTGGAACTTTCTTCATCTTTCTTTTCCTTTTCTGGAACTTTCTTCTTTACTTCATCTTTCTTTTCCTTTTCTGGAACTTTCTCCTTTGCTTCCTCTTTCTTTTCCTTTCCTGGAACTTTCTTCTCTGCTTCAGCTTTCTTTTCCTTTCCTGGAATTGGCTTCTTTGCTTCATCTTTCTTTTCCTTTTCTGGAACTTTCTTCTTTACTTCATCTTTCTTTTCCTTTTCTGGAACTTTCTCCTTTGCTTCCTCTTTCTTTTCCTTTCCTGGAACTTTCTTCTCTGCTTCAGCTTTCTTTTCCTTTCCTGGAATTGGCTTCTTTGCTTCATCTTTCTTTTCCTTTTCTGGAACTTTCTTCTTTACTTCATCTTTCTTTTCCTTTTCTGGAACTTTCTTCTTTGCTTCATCTTTCTTTCCCTTTACTGTAACTTTCGTTTCATTTACCGTAACTTGTTTTTCCTTTGTCACAACTTTCTTTGGTTCAGTTTCCCTTTCCTTTCCTGGAACTGTCTTTGCTGCTTCTTTCTTTTCTTTTCCTGGAACTGTCTTCTCTATTTCTCTGGGTTTCCTTAATATTTTGGCCTTAACTTTCTTTGGTTCAGTTTCCCTTTCCTTTCCTGGAACTGTCTTTGCTGCTTCTTTCTTTTCTTTTCCTAGAACTGTCTTCTCTATTTCTCTGGGTTTCCTTACTATTTTTTCCTTAACTTTCTTTGGTTCAGTTTCCCTTTCTTTTCCTGGAACTGTCTTTGCTGCTTCTTTCTTTTCTTTTCCTGGAACTGTCTTCTCTATTTCTCTGGGTTTCCTTACTATTTTGGCCTTGTCACCTTCACCTGTTGGTTTTACTTCCCCAAGGTCTTTACCTTTTCCAAGAAACTTTTTCGTTTTTACTGCTTCGGTTCCACGTCGCTGTATTGTGCCTGTCAATCCAAAAGTTAAATTTTCTTTTCCTTCTACCTCTCTCTCCCCCAGAATTTTCTGTTTTCCCTTCTCAGCTGCTGTGACAGTTTTCAAACTTGCTGAGGTATTTCCAAGTGTTCCATCAATATCAATGGTCATAGTTTTATTTTCTACACTCTCAGACTTAGTACCTAAGTATTGAGGTGTCTGTTCTGGTTTTACACTACCGCTCACCTCAGCCTTCCTTAAAACCTCTCCGAGAATAGCGAAAGAGAGATTTTCAGAGGACTGTTCCTTTAATCCAAGTGAACGATTTAACCCACTGAATGGGAGAGAAGAGTTCATACCGAAGATATCTTCAATTCCCTTCGTGGTTTCCATGTCCTCTACTGTTTCAGGAGACTGGAAGTAAAAGAATTTTATGTACTCCAAGCATGTACCTAATTTCACACACAAACAATATATGTAAATATTCCCATCTTTTTTACTACATTTAACTACTTATAGCTGCTTCATATTGCTCTACTGGTCAATTGTACATCCTAAGGCACACTAAGTGGGCTCCTAACAACTGTTCTAGACAAACGTTGGTGTAGGAAGAATTCGGTCCATGTGACCCTCCACCAAACAACTGTCCTACTAGGGGGCCCTTCTTGTGAGAATGGTTAAATATTACTTAACCTAACCAAACTGACAGACATCTAGCCAACTTAGGGAACCATTCTTGTGAAGGGAATGGTTACATGTTACCTAACCTAACCAAACTGGCAGATATCTACTAGGGGGGGGGGGCCCTGTACCTCCTTGTTTGTTAAGATGTTTCAAGGCAAAATCCTTATGCACAGGATCAAGGGTTAAAAGCACAAGTAACGGTAAATGTTTAAAGTACTATATACACAAAAACTACATACTGAATTTATAGTGTTGTTAAAGACTTATAATAGTATACTGCACCATTGGCCTCCACAGTATGCTCCCTCCTCCCTCACTAGTATTTCCTGGCCACATTATGTCATGGTCACGTTGACTGCTAGTCTGTTTTAACTCTAATGATTCATATTATACTCCACGACCGCAAAACATGAGTGGGTAGCTGGTTAGCTATCCCTAAAAGAAGAGCGTTTTTCCCCATCGACGTTTATACTCATGATCCCTCTCTAAGCCCAGCCTTTGTGAAGACAGTTATCACTACGTTCTTATTCCACTTTCTACTGGCAAGCTCAATCTTGAATTAGTTTGTGTAAATCAACTTTAGTAATTCGCCAGACCTTTGTCAACTAAGGGTCATCCTTGAATGAGGAACAGTTGGTTTGTTTGTAATTTCTGTCACTGCGTGAGTAGCGATCGCTGGCAACTCAGGGGTATATAACCACGGGCGAGACGGGAGATCATCCCGTAACACCGTCCAACTTTGCTTCCCAGATTCCAGGGTGTCCTCGTTTGAAAACCCACCGGTTGCCTGGAGCCGGTGGATAACTAGCAGGGAGCAATATTTGGGCGATGTCGTTGATTCGACATGATTAACTTACTACAAATCAACATCGTGGGGCTGGACCCCAGACGCTCGCCACGTGTCGGAGTACAACCGACCACAACAGCGGTCGGCAGTGTTACAGGCGCCAGTGTTATACCCTTGGACATGCCTTGGAGTTATATGGCCCACAGTGTTGTTGTATATGTTTGGGGATAATTAACTGGAAATAATTATCCCATGTTGGGTAGTGGACCCATGTATGAGTTGGTTTCAGTAATAACATGTTGTGTGTTGTGAGTGCATCTCATATGTACTACCAACAGTTAGTAAGGGAACCATATGTAAGTTGGTCATGTATGCAATGAAATGTATCACCAGTAATGTGGGTGAAGTAGGTACCCACTTGGATTGGCAGTTAAGAGAAGCCAAGGAGTTGTCATGTAATTATATGTAATGTAATGTAACACCAGTAAGGTTGTGTGCAGTAAGAGTACAGTGTCTGAGTAATTTGCAGTTGAGTAGAGTCGAGGAGTTACACCTTGGAGTTGTCGATTAATAATATATTTTTCCCCACTTTGATTCCATATTAATAAACCTGTTCTTAGATTATTTTAGGAGTATTCATTTCTCCCACAGTAGTTCACCGTTATTTCCGTCCAAGTGACCCCTGATATCAGAATTACAGTACCCATGTGTCCTAGACCCTCGTTATGCTACCAAAAAGAACTGAGGTTATGTAGTAACCATGGAACTGAAGTAAGTAGAAAGAACAATTGGAAGACCTAAGACAGAGTAGAGAGAAGAAACCTCCGCCCTTACAATTATACATAAACATACTGTAATTGTTTTGGCCTGGGACTGTTAAAGAAATGGTCAGAATTCCTTATTCTCACACTGACCAACCTGTTAACTTTATGGTGTGTTCGCTACATTATACAAGAACACGTCATTTGTCCTAGCTCAAGTGTACCATCAGTAATAACTTCTTTACCTTACATTCCTAGGAACTTTCATAAAACAAAAACTTTCAATTTTAATTGTAGATAATATTATTTACATCATTTTTAAACTCTACAGATCCTGCAGGTCAGGTCAAATTTTAGACAACTATAAAATCAAATCTTTCACACATCACCTTTGGGTTACACAATTTCTTAAACATGTGACTGCCAATTTCTATCATAATAAAAATGAGAAAGTTCGATTATCTCACTGCTATGAAATTACCAGATAACCCTACACGACCTGCACAAATATAATGTAACAAAATTCCTGAATATTAGCACTACTCCCATATTAAAAAGTATCTAACGCCAACTTTATTAATTTCGGAAGCGACACCACACACAAGGGGTTAACGTGAATACGTAAAATTTTGAATGACAGCCTCATATTAACTAAAGATCACAGCCTCATGTTAACTATAGATCACAGTATTGGGAAATTTAAAGATAACATAAATGATATTAATCAAGACATTGAAGACCCTTTCCCGACCACCCCAAGTCAAGTGATGAACATCGGCAAAGAAGTTAACACTTCCACCCTCCACATTTTTCTCCACGGATTTGTGCAATTCACGAGCCGACCTGGATGCCCCAAAAAAAAAATCACTCTTGATCCAACTATATGGCTCATTATCAAAATTTGGAATAATCCACTTAAATAAAGTCACTTAATAATAAGAACAATTCATCTCTGACAACACCCACTACAGCACTAGTAGGTATAACCTGTAATATTCTGTTATTTGATCACTAACATGAAATATGATAGATACATTGGAAAATTCAGTTATTGGAGTGGACTATTTACTGGAATTTATTCCTAAAAGATTAATTATTTGCTTATTATAAAGGACATCATTAATTTATGGTAAGATTGCCGTCAGATTAACAATATTTTGAAGCTGAACCGAATTCACATTAAATTGCAGGGTTATTTGTAAAATTCCCAGGCTTTTCCAGCCCCAAATAAAATCCCCTGCATTTCCCAGACCAGTAAACACCCTGTCTAAATACGTAGTATCCTTAATTATTTCAAAGGTCAGATCTATAACCAGTATGTAACGTTTTACGTATGAAATTTGAAGAAAATCCTAGGTATATCCCCAAGTGCTGAAACGCAAGGTGTTAGATCAGGCATATTTTTGACGAGGCACATCATAGGGGGTTAGATAAGGGCATTGTGGGAGGTATTACAAGTGTATGGGGTGGCAGGAAGGCTATTAAATGCAGTAAAAGCACTCTATGAAAACAGCAGGGCAACAGTAAGAATTAATGGGAAAGTGAAACATCTGAAATAAACGTGGGTGTTCAATATAGACATAGATGTGAACTACTGTACTATACACTGGTGATAAGCTTTCTTACAGGACTGCACACAACTGAAATACTGATTACAAGGAAGCCACTGTTCAGCTTAGCTAATGAGTGCTTACTGTTTATGGTTGGGCTCTGCAGAGCCTCCGATTCTAATGTACAAATTATGCATTAAACGGGCCGAGGAGAGCCAAGTTGCCACTGCCAATCTCTCTTCCTTTCCAATTGTACTTAAATGAATTCTTTAAAACTTTTAACTGAAAAAGTAGAATAGTTTTCCCTAGCATTAAGATGGCCTTGTCAGTGATATTTGGAAAGGAGGAAAAAGTATAAATGAATACTAAATCATCCTGACTGTAAAGTTTATGATTAATTGACATGGTCACAATAGCGTGGTTAGTCCGTTCAACACCCATTTATTCACATTATGCTAAACCACCCACAAAACACGTGAAACTTTGATTCCACCACGAGACGTTCGTTCCCCCCCCCCCCTCCAGGGCGTCATAGTCCTCCGTTTTCTCTTTTGTGGACAACCTCAGGGACTCTGGTATTTCTTAATACCGCATTTGGTGTTCGGAAATTTGAAATTGGGAGTGAATGATTTTATTGTACAGTCAATAATGTACAGTATACCTACCGTGAGAGAAAACATTTTAGGTGTATTGAGTATATGTTGAAGGTATCATGAATCTTTCTGTGTAGAGTATATCGTGTTAAGAGATGTTATGTTTTGAGTATTCATCTGCCAGCTGTAATAAGTATTGTTTCGTTTGTACTATGCGATAGCAATTAAAAACAGAAGTCATTTATTTTTGTTCTATGAACATCAGAGAATCCAATGAGAGAATATAGAAATTGTTTTCAGTCTTACTTTTATCCTCTTCACCACTGATCGGCTCGTTAGCCGCTTGGGCAATCGGTCACGTCTCTGATTACTTTTCCTTTACCCTCTTCACCAAATGATCGGCTCGTTAGCCGCTTGGGCGATCAGTCACGTCTCTTTTACGCACTGTTGGCAAGTACTGGACATGCACAGGCTCCTGAATGTACCTGAACCTGCTCCAGTGTTGGTCAAGTCTTGTCTTGTCTTGAAAGAACTCACACTCGGTGCCGTCACAACACTTTCTGGTATTATAGTAAGTAGATAGGCTGCTGAAGTGTAAATAGAATTTCTAATTATCGCTGGAATATATTGGAAAATCTCACTTATCTCGTTGCGTAGCTCCGCCCACAGTACACTGCCATTCTTAGTACTTGAAGTCAGTTTAATTCTTGTCTTTGAAAGCTCAGTCACTGCTTAGTTTAAAAAGTTAACCTTAGAAAATGTTCACACGTCGACGGGTCGGAGTTGTGAAACGTTGGCTGGCAGAGGAGCAAGGCAGACCTCACTGGCTCACTCTCCAGCCTGACTCCATTCTGTACACAGGTAATGTCCAGTACTGCATGTACAATATACCCAGTAATATTAAGTGAATTTACTTAGTTGCTTTGTTTGTATATGCCCGTGATCCAGTAACGTAACTTTGATGTGTTTTAAGTGAAGTTTTCATGCCCCTTCAGCTTATTAAAACGTTAAGAGAAAAAGTGTCAACACTCACACTCCAGCCTTTGACTCTATTCTGTACACAGGGGCCAGATACACCAAGGGTGGTCGTGTAGGCCGGGACGACAGACACACTAGTTTTGGGAGATGGATGAAGGCCAGTAAGATTGGATAGCATCGTGAACACGGTTATGGGGCGAGCCGAGATCTCACGCACAGCCAGCCGCTGAGAGGAGTTGGCCAGGATGTGTTCGCTGTCCACTTGTTGATCTCAAGAGAGAGGTAAACCCAACCAGCTAGTAGCAGTGTGTTGTGAATGAGTCCACCTCTAAGTACAGATTACTTTGGGTGTGTTATTCGTCCGAGTATTCACGTGCGTAGTCTACTCAATTGTATGGGTGTCTGGAGCCAGCAAGTGTATGAGGGTCGCCACTTTTTCTTGGCAAATGTAACCAAGCTAACTCTAGGAGGTATTAGTTGTGGTATGACTAAGATTCCTGTTTGTGATCAAGAGCTACAATGCTCAGGTAACCTGTACTGTTGGTGGTCGAGTGTTGTGTGTTTTTGAAGGTACACCAAGTAATGGTGTATGTTGAAAGATGTATTGTACATAGTTGAAAAGTATCTGAGTGGAGCCATGGAGTTGATCCTGGTAGATGTGTATGACTGCAAGTAGTCGAAAGTCTAGCATTATTTTAATAAACCATTTTTTATTGTATGTTAGGGGTATTATTCTCCTACAGTGTCCACCTTTATTCCTTTCCGTATCTTAGTACCAATATTACCCAACCCTCGAGCCATGCTACCACAGGTCAGAGGTAAAGCAGTGTCCTGAGAAGTAAGGTAACTAAGACCTAGCTAACATGGAATAAAGTAAGAAATTGAGATAAATAGGCTAAGGATTGGAGAGTTAAGAAGTTAAGACAGAAGGAAAAGTAGTTTTTTAAAGTAGTGGGACAGAGAAAAGAAATTAAAGTAAAATGTTATAGGAAGAAGATCCTCTATATTGAGGACAGGTTCCCCTATATATTGGTGGAGTCACCTATAAAATGTTGACAGGTTCTCTCTTCCCCATACAAGTAGTGACAGACTGTCATTCTCCCTCCCCCTACATAATACAGTAGAATACTAAAAAGTGCTAAAATATTAACTTATCAAAACCAGCAAAATAGCATTAAAACTATAAAAAAGCCAACCCTGATAAACAAAGAACAAAACACCTCTGCCTCTGCTCCTAAAAACAATGTGTCCATAGTGTACTGTATTCTCACCTTGTTTTTGGTTAATCTATGGATTTCATTGCAGCCTTTCCTACAAGCTTTATCCTCAACTGGAGACGAATCGAACTGCTGCGCACATCCTGTGGATAAATGAAAAGCATCTTAGGTTCACTCTACTGCCCAATGTACACACACCAAAAATTTCTCAAACACCTGGGCACAATGGATGTGAGAATGAACAGAATGGGGCTTGTCATCTCAGAATGATTTCAGATTCTTCATTCATTTTTCAGATTGCATAGTACTTACAGTGTTGGAGAAGTTTTTGGTGAGTGTACCAATGACACTACCGGCTAATATTGACGACCAACCCGCCAACGTTATTTGTGTTGGTGTCTATTTTCTTGCTATATTTTTATCAATGAGTTCTGATATGATAATCATTTCTTAAGAAAATGATTCATTTGATAGATAAATAATCAGACACCTAATTGCGCACTACTTTGTCTTCTCGGCAGTGATGCCGTAGCCCGAATGTAAACAGCCAATCATATTAATGCTCCAATTGACACCAGTGTACATCTATAAGCCACATGATCCGGGCAGTTGCTATAAAAAAAAAAAAAAAAAAATCTTTGATTAGCTTGGTGAGGTCTTCTAACAGCACTTCTGCTGCTTGATTTTCTTTTTAACTAAAGTTAATTTTGAAATAATCACCTTTTATCATATTTGCCAAAATTATGAGTGTCCGATATAAAGCATAGTGAAATTGCGATGTTTTTAAAACACCTTTTTTTGACAAATCAGCGGCGGGTGTCATCAATAATTGCTGCACCAACAACTGAATTATAACAAGACACCAAACACAGGTTTATGTAATACAGTACAAATATTTTTCATAACTTAAAATTAATAATACATTTCACACAATCAATTCTCCTTCAGCACACTTTTGTCAAGTGTTTCCATTACCATTCATTCCTGGCACAACAATATATCCCTACAAGACCTCCACTTCCTCATCAAAATCAATCTATCTCTCATACTTGTACTGTACTGATAAACTGGTCATAACTGAAATCAACCATGTTGCTTAACCTTATCAAGGCAGATCCAGGGGGTCCTGACCCCACTTTTCACCAGAAAATTCCAATACGTTTTCTTTAAAGCACAATAAAAACAGACGTTCAGCATTTCTTTCGAAAAATTATAAATTTCTGAAGTGTTTTCTTTACAGATTTTACAAATACTGTATGTGGATGACAAAATTAATTTACAAAGTTCTGTAAAAAGTTCCCTGAATAGTTGAAGCTGCTTGTAACATAACTACCTATAAATCATTAATAAAACTTCAAATGTCACTTATTAGTACACTATTTATCATTTCTCCAAAGAAATACAGTACTGTACTGTAAATGCATTATCCATAAAAGCTCTTAAAACTATAAGAAAACCATCTTCTGTACCTGTATATCTATTAATAAAATTCACAGTTCATCAATCCAAGACCATTTTTGTAAATTAATGACACAGGCTGTTTCTTGAGCTTTGTACAGTCCTAAATACTGTATGCTATTTTCGACCAATTACTGTACTGTAGTCTCTTCATTGTGGACCATTAATACAAGCTATCTCATGTAGCCAAATGACTGGCTGTCGGCCATGGTGTAGAGATCAGTCACTATAGTGTACTTATAACACTTAACTACAAGTGACTGGCTGTGGGCCAGTGTTGAGTCAGTTACTAAACAACACTTAAACTCTCCTTTACTTGTCTGGCATTATGAGAATATAATATTGCCTGTCTGTCTACACTCTCTAGAGCAGTGGTTCTCAACCTTGTTTGCCCCATGCACCCCTTTCACCATATGTCAGAATGTCATTCCCCCCTCCTTTCCAAGATTGTCTGCCTCAAAAAGTGCATTCCAAATAATATGCATATAATACTGAAAATCCTTTATTTTTTCCATATTAGTATCAGTTTTCCTCCCCCTGAAAACCTGAGGGGGGGAAATTCCCCCCCGGTTGAGAACCCCTGCAGCCTAGAGGAACGAAAACATGTGATTAGTCCCCTAAAACCGTCATATAAATAAGTCATAAAAATAAAAAATGGGATGAAAGGTTTTCCCTGAGTGTTAACATGTAGCCTGACGAAGAAATCACCTTACTACTTTACTCAAAGGTTACATACAGTATTTAAATTCTTAACAAAGCCTATGAGAAATTCGGTGTTCAGTTAAATCACACCACACCAACCAAGTATGTAATTAATTTAACTTACCATAATTACACACCAGTCTGGGAGAATCTTGACTGTCACTATCATAATCTGGGATGTCATATCCATCATCTAGGTTGCTACTGCCATGATCTAGGTTGTCACTGATGATCCCACGTTCAAATCCCTTACAGCCATACAAACAAGCGTCCAATTTGTCCCCCTGCAATCAGAATAAAGAGTTATGACATGAGCTTAAAACTGTATTAACTATCAAAATGTCTTCGAACGTTGAACGATTGTACTATACATTTAGGCTAGGTTAAATAGGTTCATGTTATCTCAGATTAATGATACAATGTAACAATGGCTAGTCTTGTAATTACACACACGAAAAATACAAAAACTGCAATTCCCACATTTGAGTTGAGGTTTACTCAAGGTAAGAAAGTTGTCTTCGATACTGGGTATAACATTCGGAGAATATACTGCAGATGGCAAGAAAGGTTAAGTATTACCTTAATACTAACTACGAAGGAAACAAAATTTGGGTACGAGGTAACAGAAATTATTACCTTGTTCTACAGTAATATGGAACGTTGTTTGAACCTCCTCTAATACTTAATTACTGCTAAATGAACTTAGTAACTAATCATCACCGTCTCAATATAATTTTTATCACGGTTAAATACTGACTCAACTGTTTAATTTACTTACTGGTGTGCCAGTAGACTAAGTGACCTACAACTATTACTATTTCACCCAAGTCTCACATCTTCAGTTTTTTGACACAAGGACTGTATTGACCTCTCTTCTCGTAAGACAATAGTACCTTGGTGCGCATGAGACAACAGTAACTTATAGTAAACATAATAGTTACATACAGTGAACATGACTTTGTGAACTTAAAACTGACCGCCAGTGCGTAACAGAAACGTAACCGATCGCCCAAGCGGCTAACGAGCCGATCAGTGAAGAAAAAAGAGTTAAGTCAGGTTTTAAATAGCCTACACTCGGTGCCATGCCCTTCCTCAAAACGCTGTAGCAGATTGTTCAAAGTTCACAACTCTCACTCCCAAAAAGTTTGCCCTGACAATTTTCTGAACGTATGGCTGCTTCTACTTTAAGCTGTGACCTCTACTGGGGCGGGTATCCGCCAGCTATGAACACTCGACTAGGTAATGCCCGCCTATAGTATAAGCTAGGCAGTTGCAGGCGTGCTAATCTCTGGGTAAATGAGGTGCCGTAGTGCAGGCTGTTGACAAGTACTCCAGACGGGGAAGCACCTCGCCTCTCAAGAGCGTTGCTAGAGACGGACCATGTAGGTAGGTGTGTGAAAGACCTTCTTTATAAGACACACGGGTCTAGTTGCTTGATTCACCTTCTTCTCACAATGATCTGAAAACATTAGTTCGTTGTCAACATACACACAAGGCTCTTTAACACAGTTGGACTCCGTTAATGCCCTTCTTCGTCCTGCTGGGATAATTGATGCGAGTCATAACTTTCATAAAACCTTTAGATGCATCATTGAATCTTTAAGTCATTCCATTCAATTGACCACTCCTGAAGCCGATAGATTTTGTAGATCTTCAGAGCCCGTTACAAAAATAATAGTAACTTAAAACAAACATAATAACATAAGTATAAGAATACATTACAAAATTAACTCACTTCATCAACCATTTTACCACATATTAGTTGACAAGCACCAAGTCCACCGGATCCATCTCTTGTTTCATCACCATGCGCCTCACTGAAGATCTGTGCTGATACACCACCAGTAGTAACCAGGAATAAGAGCACGAGGGACCACATCATCCTAAATGGTGAAGCGTGGACCATGAGTCTCTCTTTCCCCTTCATGCTTCCTTCCTTATGTCCAAGACGCCGTGCCCAGTATTCTTCCGCCTGCAACAGTCATTTTCAAACTAAAATAATACTATTCCCCTTTATTTTAATTCTTAATATTATTTAAAGTCATCTAGCAATATTGTAAGTATTTGGGGTTCATTATTTGGCCTTAGTTATCCGCCTTGTGTGAAAAGCTGCAGGAACTAGTTTTTATCACTGCCTAAAGTTAATGAGATTTCTCTATATTTTAAATAACGCATTTTTTGCTGATATAATTATTACAATTTATTGGCCTAGGGTTCATTATTTTAATTGTAAACAATTTTTTTACGTACAAATAGGATATTGTTTACTGTTCTGCATCAAAACTCTAAAATTTGTTCTTGGGATTAGTACACCAGGGAGGGGTTAGAAAATCATGGAGGGGACTAGAGTACTGTCTATGTACATTTTTTAAATACCTGCACTGTCTATATACTTACCTACGCTTAGTAAGACACACCAATGCCAGAAGCAACTAAAAAAAAATGATGGAAAGGTTAAGCGAGGCGGTTAGAATAGTTAAGTATGATATGGTCCAAAATGTATGAAGGGAAGCCATATTGCTTTGATTTCTGCCGTCATTTTTATTTTTACTATATCGTTATACATTAACTTGAAAGTAAAACTGAGTTCTTAATTAGTATACAGGACATTTTTTTTCTCTAAAGGTTTAAATCGTCAGGGGAATTTAAAATCAGTAAAAAGTATGTTAACCCGTCTCACTGTGCTCATTCTTCCTCCATCCTAATAAAATCCGAGGAAGAATTTCAAAGCTAAACATCCATTGCAGAAAACGTTAATGCCAACAAGAACAGCAACAAATTCATAAGCGATAGCCTGACTACTACTGAAGGACTTTCACACCGAACTAAAGCTGTAATTAAAATCTACAAGTACAGGTATAATGAAATAACTCAGGTGACGTGCCAACCCAAATCACAGTCCAGTTACAGAAAATTTAATCTCATAAAATGTCCAACTAAAAGTTCAATAAGAAATTTAAATACACAACCACTATTCCTCAACAAAAATCATTCAGGAACCCCTATGACAAGCAGCAACTAGGACAAAATAACCCATTTAATTTCTCTTTTTTCTTATATGAATAAATTTTTTACTGGCACATCCAACCGTATTTGAGAAAGCATATTTAAACAAAGCTCAAGTCTACTGGTAGGCCTAAGGCAATCAATGACTTACCCAAAGGAAGAAAGTAGTGTAACAGATGATCCCAAGGTCAGAAATAGAGCATCCTAACCTGGTGGTACAGAAGTAATACATACATCTCCTCAGCCTGGGTCAGATGCGAGACACCATTCAACATTGCAGGTTTTCTCTGGGTACAACAGTCGACAATAAAGGATAGGTCCTAACAAAGAACAGACCAACCACTCAAAAGGCTGGTGAGTGAAATGGTAAATTAATAATTATATTGTATACTACCTTTAAAGAAGTGGTGCAGCAGATGAGTGGACACAGCACTCTTGCCCATTTCAAAGATATGCGTCTCACCCGGGAGCCTTCAGTTGACCCAGCTGTGGATGGGTACCACACTTCAGTTTGTTAGTGAACACAGTCTGGTGCCACACTGCACTGCTCCATACAGGCCAAGGAATAATTAGATATTCCTTGATACAGGCAGTCAAGTCGGACCTTCACACAGCCACCGTTCAACTGCTTCCCTCTCTACTCAGTGAATCCATTCAAATGAATAACAAAATTTCTGGGTTTAATTCTCTACCCCGTAGCGTTAAAATACCAGTGAAAACTTAACTGCCATTTAACCCTCAACGTGTTAAAACTTACTCCGAAGAAGTTTAATTTATGGAACATTTCGTATAGTTTTTCCGGCGTTCAATATCCAGATTCATGGTTCGTGAGTCCTCAAAAGCTCTCCAACGGGCACCGAAACAACCAAACAGCCGTTTACATAATATGTAAACGCTTGTTATTATACTGTACACTAATAACTAATTTACAGTAATTCAAACAACAACCATGGATTGAAATATAAATTATAAGTGCACCTGGCAGGCTTTTTAAATACAGTATAGGCCACTGTATATCAAACTTATAAAGTATAAACTGTTATATAGACAGTTGCAAATGAAAGTATTATAGAAGCAAGAGATAATAAAAGCCAAGAATAAGATGAAAAAGTGTCAAAATAACCACAAATTGCTGTATCTTATTTTTTCGCCCCTCCTAGGGACCGTTGTGGGTCGATGACCTGACCTGTGCCCCTGTGCCGGGATGGACTATTCCCCGTAAAATTGCTTTTTGTGCAGACGACACCACCGAGTAATGCCGACAGACATGTAAACACAGCATCGGTATTATTGCAGTTTCACTCCCAAGATTGTCGGAGTGGAGCCCCCCCCCCCTCCATTCCAACTAAAATAAAATCAGATTCAGATTTGCCCCCAAGGGGGCTAGTTTATTGGGCACCCCCTTACATCCTGTGCAAGGTGAAGCGCAGAAGCGTTTACAGCGCCCAACAGGGAAGTATGAAAAGTTCATACTTGCCTTTATGACTCGTACATTAAGGGCGTAAAAGCCTGAAGGGTCATAGGTTCTGTCAAGTTACATAAAGTGAGAGAATGATGAGTGTGTGGGGGCAAAGTTCCCGGTACATTTTATCTGTTTATGGCAAAGAGTGGCAGGTCCCTAGTGCCAGGCCTGTGACTAGGAGGAGGGATATCTGGTCTGGGAGGGAAGAGGTGTTGGTAACGGCTGGGGACCTGTAGGAGGAGGTCTTAGGGCAAGTGAGGATGTAGTGAGAGAGGGTGTGAGAGTCGGGTCTAAAATAAAATAAAAAATCTCTGACGGAAATGAAGGTAAAGATCAAGGTAAAATTATCGTTTCGGGGATCCAGTGATTTTTAATATATATATATATATATATATATATATATATATATATATATATATATATATATATATATATATATATATATATATATATATATATATATATATATATATATATATATACTGTATATATATATTGGAGTCAGTAGATTAGACGATTCCAAGACACTTTTTCTAGGTCATTTTCCCGCTCATGATTAAGAGAAAATCGAAAAAAAAAATCGAAAATCTTATTTTTTGTCTCTATTTTTTTTTAAGTTAAAATTATGTTTTTCCGATGTTTTTTTTTATGTTTTGAATGAATCTGACCTTCATTTCTACTACTGATCACACCAAACCTAACAAAACCTAACCTAACCTCCTCATCATCCACCATCTGGAGCCAATGATAAACAAATAAAATAATTTTCGATGGCTCCAGATGTGCACTGTATAAAACTGTTCCTTTATAGTGACACTTTATAATTACATTTCTGTTTTTTCGACTTCTGGATGGCACTTTGCCTTCCACAGTACCAAAGTTTTTGTCAGCTTGATAGTTACAGGGCTGGTTACAAATAGTGCACTTAACCTGTTCCTGGAGAAATTTCAATGCCCCGCTGTCCTTACCGTAATGCTCAACGTGAAATCTTGCAATTGCTTTGAAGTAATCTACATCACAGCCATTGGCAATGGCCCATTGCACAAGGGAGACATCTTGAAAATAAATTCAAATTCAAGGGGGTTGCAGCCAGGGGCTCTATACCGAGCTGTGATTGGTTGATCCAAAATCATACCACTTATGAATGTGTCAGATTCTTGCAAAGAACAACTGTGCATGTGTCAGACTCTAGCACATGCATAATTTAGCCGAATTACCAACGTACGAACACAGATGAGCTCTCTGGGATGGTATTAACATAACCACAACTCTGAAAAAATCTTTGATTTTCCTAAAAATTTGGCAATTTTCTTTGCAATTATTAATGAACGGGGAAGATGCCATAGAAGAAAAGTGTCTTAGAATTGCCTAAACTATTGATTAAAAAAAAAAAAAAAATTACTGTATTAAAAATCGTTGGATCCCCGAAACGATAATAATACCGACACCTTTAGCTAATTCATGTACTATGCATGAAAAATAGCTAGAAAGCATTGATAATGGTAGTACACAACAGAACTCTGACAAAAATATTTATATAAAATCAGTCACTGCGGTACATTAAAGATTTTCATTGGTGGCTGTACTGTGAACACAGATTTTAAGTGACAGCTTGCTGGAAAAGTTATATAAGCTTGTTCCTATCAGACAAATGAAAGAAATACCCAAGGAACAGTACTGTTATCTTCCCATTTGTGGGTCTTTCTTCACAGTTGGAAATATACATATATACTATACAGTACTTGTAGTGGTCAGTTTTTTCTCCGTTTCTTAAAAATTAACCGATGTAGCAATAATGCACAACAAAAATCCTCTCACCAAACTTTTTTACTGTAAGTGATAATATATTTGTTTTAATTTTCAAGAAACTAGTTACAACTCTGTGCTGAAATTTCTAGAGAACCTGCACCGAGTTATATCAATGAGGAGTCTACAAATAAACACTGGCATGTTTTTATGTATATTTATTGAACTGTAAAAACAACTTGCAAAAATCTATATGTAGTAGAGGAGTCTAAACATAAATACTAGCATTTTTTATAATAGATATATAATTTATTTTAACTTTGTAAAACCAAGTTACAAATTCGTCATATTTAATATTATTGAAAATCCTGCCATATCAACGAGGAGTCTAAAAATAAACACCGATATAATTTTTTATATATAAATTTATTCATGTGTAAAAACAAGTTGCAACTCTGTAATATTAAACATTACTGCAAGTAACTGCCACAAGACAATCCAATACATGTGTACATGGTCATTTGATTAATTTTCTGTAGCTACCTGGGGGTTTGTTGTTAAGAAACACATCATATAAATTTTTAAGTTGATGTTTGAAATATGGTTATGGTAATTAAAGAGAAAGCTGCCTCACAGTCATAGATGGTTCCATACTGTACAAACACCTTGATAGCTTAATTTTTAACTGATGTTTGTTTCTTAGATAAACTAATCCAAACCTTTGTCTCGTCATAAACCTTCAAAATTCATCCTTGTCTTGTTGTCAGCCTGAAATTCTGTCATGTTGAGAGCAAAAGAGCTGCACCTTGAGCTGTATTAAGGGGGATGAGTGGAGACTTAAGTTGTCAAACATGTCATCATCAGGTCAGGCCTAGGGTCACAGTGGCTTTGCTTCAGGTACTGTAACTGATGTAACTACACTGACATTATCAGGTCACATAAACAACCCCTATTTTCCCATTACCTGACGTAAAAATGACCACATTAATCTCCTGGCCATAATTTTTGGACCCAATTTAACTAGACATGAACTGCTACTGTCACGACCATTGTAAAGCCCCAGGGTTGCATGGCTGATGATAACTATTCATACGCTGTACTGTACCAACTTTATTTTCAAATGTAATTTTATATACTTACTGGACAGTATTTACATAATTTATTTTACAAAAATTTGCCTAAACAAAGAAGATACTGGACCCTTTTTTTGTCTCAGTGACAATGATTTTTTTAAGAAAGTGAAGGTTACAATGATGGACACTATTGTCTCTTACCATTCTATTGTTAATTTCAAAAGACTCACTTTTTTAAATTCTTGCAACATTGAATCAGACAAACATGTACACAAGATTGAGTATTTTTATTTATTTTTATAAACGGTCCCTGTGCTCCACTCACTGATCACCTGGTGAGGGATTATAAGGACTATTTCATACCAGTCAGATCATCATTGGCCAGAGGTAGTTTGAAGAAATCATACCACAGTATTGTACACAAAGACTCCTCGTGGTATGATTCTGCTATTGTCTCCCTACACAAGCAGTGTACAAAAGCCAAGTAAAAATGGCATCTGCAAAGAACTGTTTTTCTTGACCAGAATACTTGTTTATCTGCAAGACTGTTGTTTTGTAATTTTGTCCCCACAAAGCAGAAAATTTTACACACTAAATAGTTTCAGGTGAAAATAATCAGCAGTGTTCTGTCTTTCTCTGTCTCAGATCCTAATCGTGTCTCTAATTTCTCTTCCTTCTTGGCCTACAAAATTTCAATTACCGGGTATCAGAAATGAGCTTGACAGCACCTCTTTAAAGTACAATTTTCATAAGAATTCATTCAACACTTTACCTATCCAGGACTCTTCCATGTTTCCATTCAGTTAAGAGTGAATCATGTCCTTGGCTAAATATGTTATATAAATTATATATCAATTGTAGATTTGAGGAGGGTAATTTTATTTAGTCTGAGGAGTAGACCTTGATTACCGGTAACCAAAATGCAAAAATTTGGCAGAGAGAATAATGCAAATTAACTTTTGGTTTCTAACTTATCTATTCAATCAAAAATTATATCCAATAATGTTTCACTTGAACAGTTCTCTCCTGTACTGAAGTGAAATAGGGTGATTCCCTTGGTTCAGAAAGCTGGGAAATCCACCAATCTGACAGGCAATCTGTCTTAACAGTGCATGACTTCTGAGGTAATGTGCTGAGAGAGCCAAAAACAAGTACAGTACTGTAAAATTAAAGAAAATTAGGATAAT
Organism: Homarus americanus; assembly: GCF_018991925.1. NCBI lineage: Eukaryota > Metazoa > Arthropoda > Malacostraca > Decapoda > Nephropidae > Homarus > Homarus americanus. The sequence goes on from NW_024735554.1 coordinate 4,253,456, forward strand.
GGGGACAAAATTGCCTGAAGTAGAATATATTGTACGTGGGTCACTTTACTGACTCCAAAGAGGCAATTTGTCTCAGTATGAAACATGAGACTATTGGCCGTATTCAAGATCGTGGAGGCATTGGATATCCCTATAGGGAGTCATGACCATAGGTAATGCCTATGCCATTGGTGTGTTATAGATCACTCAAATCATGCACCTTAATCCAGGGCTGCTATCATGTGGAAAGCAAGGTCTTTTAGACTGTTAGGATGCTTATATCTCTGTTAATACCAATTTGCACAAGAAATATCAGAAGAAAATCCACTCAGAATTAAATTATACATAAGAATCTGTTGTCATCCTAACCTAACTATTACTGAAACTATAAAAAGTTAATTGGTAATACTTTAGATAAGATGTGTGGATTAATGAGCAACATTAGAAAACTTCTTCCTTTTTTTGAAGGACATCCCAAAGTAATGTTGAGGAATCAATTTTCACCAAAAAAGAAAATCGAATGTAACCCAAGGAGCTAAACCAAACAGCTCTCGTATATCAGAACACAGTACTAAACTGCATTACGACTGTTCAAACCTAACTTAACATCACGGTTATGTAGCCACAAGCCTGCCCAGCCCAGAGTAAGAAGCCACTTCCAATTCAATTAAGTGAAGCAGACTGTCCGTCCTGGTGAAAAAGATAAATTTTGGTTCATTCATTTTGGAAGCTTACAAACTCAGCACGTATCCTGGTGTACTAAAGTAATGATGATTCATTTTGAATCTTTCAGGCCCAAGGAAATTCACATTATTTTCCCAAATAGAAGTCTAGTACAGTACTATTAAATTGCACCTTAAAAAATAGGCATTGTCTTTAAGGATACCCTGTACTTCACAATCTTGAATATGGCCGTATGATGTGATTACAGCCGGCATTATTTAGTTGCCTGTGTCTATAAGAAAACATAAGTCTTGAATGCAAAATATGTCTGTTGTTTTTAATTACTGTAATTTCTAACGAGACTTCACTGGAACATTTTTCTAGCTAACTTAATTGATAGTAACACAATTGTGATCATGTATGACCTTTAAGGGTTGTGGTAGCTGAGTGGATATAGCACTTGTCTATACAGTATTCTAAGAGTCACTGTTATGATCCCAGTCCATCCAGCTGTAAATGGGTACCTAACCATACAGCTGGGGGAAGTGAGGGCAGTTGAGTATGCTGTCAACCATGCTGATTCCTTGTGTGCTGAAGGCTTCGTTTACATTGTGAAGTATCCACACTGTCCCTAATGGGCTGTCAGGGCTATGAGACCCACTTTCACTTTTCACCAATAGTGAAAGGTCATTAGTATGATTCCTATTAAATACTGTATAGGTAGAAAACACAGATGCCAGGCTTTTTTGCATATTTCTTTTATTGTTAATTTTAATCTTATTGACTTAAGAGTGGTTGGTTCTACAGCTGAGTGGATCCAGCACACGAGGCAACCCTAGCCCAGCCAGCTGTGAAGAGGCACAGCACAGTACAGTACAGTACAGTACAGTACTAGGTTTACTGTCTGGGAAGTGATGGCCATGCTACTTCCTTACAGTATGTACCAAAATATGTCATAGTATTATGTGTGGTGTATCCACAATAGTATCTTTAATGTAACACATATGGACCCGCTTCATGTATTTTGTCTATACAGGTAATCATAAGATCATAAATTCAACCTATCTACCAATTTTCAATGAGGTGTCTCAGTACACATGGAGTTTGGGAATCTGTGATGTGTATGTGCCAAAATTGATCTCCTCGTCAACTTTGGTAAAATTATTGCACATTATTATTTAACGAGCCCCAGCTGGGGAAGATTATGTCATCTTCATATATAAATCAGATTTTATTATCTTAAGCTATGGTTTGTAGTTTAGTGCACCTGTTAAACAGTATTTAGTAGAAAGAGGTGAGCAGGTTAACAAATTATTATGTTATTACTACACAGGGTCTCAGTAAGGTAATAGACAGCAAATTCTGTTTTATAGTAAATCATACTTATGGATGGAGGTTTAGTACACCTATTCCTCCACCACATACAGTATATAGAACCCAAACATGATATATGAAGGTAAGGATAAATAATACCTGGCACAGTATACTGGTGTGAAGAGAGAGACTGTAGAGAGAGTGTGCAGGTTCTTATATGATTGGGAAGGACAGAAGGAAATAAAATAAGAAATCATAAATAGTAGGGATATAGGTAGTGTAAAGACAATAACTATTTCGTGCATAGCTGAAAGCACAATATTCCACTGTGAAAGCTAGAGTGACTGGCTACAATTCCTGTATACACAGCATGAGACAGCAAGAACATAGTTTACTGGTAGATTAACATGTATGGTGCATTAGGTGTACTCAAGAGTGTACTGTATGTCTTATGAGAGAAGAATCACCTCCAGTCATCAAAACTATCTTTACAACATTCACAGTGAAGCCTAACTGTTGCTCTGCCAGGCATCTTACATCAACACTAATAATAAGTAAATTTGCTTTATGAATATGGTTTGCTTCCAACTAGTTTAAAAAAAAATTAACTGACAGCTCATAACCCTGAAGCTACCAGTAGGAAGTTTAAAATTGACAAAGTTTACTTGACCTGAATTTTTCTGTGAGCATGTCGTTTGATGTGTTTCAATAATTGTACTTTTCTTGTTATTACAGTATAATATTTGCAGACTCAATATCACCAATATATAAACTCAGACTTTTTGTCCATATATGAATGTAAATATTAAGAATTACATCCACCTTGCAAAATTCTTGAGGCCTCTTAAGTTGGAAGGAGACATTGTACTTACTACAAAACATCATCTTCAGTCAGTTCTCCTTGGACTTGGCCACAGCCCTGCTACATGCCTAGGTGGTTTTAAATTTACCTTCACCTCCAGACACTCAATATCTGGCATCTGTATATTTTAGTGACTCCACTCAGCCTAATGTTAACAATGTCCAGACATATCCCTCCTCCTAGTCACAGGCCTGGCACTAGGGACCTGCCACTCTTTGCCATAAACAGATGAAATGTACCGGGAACTTTCCTCCCACACACTCATCATTCTCTCACTTTATGTAACTTGACAGAACCTATGACCCTTCAGGCTTTTACGCCCATAATGTACGAGTCATAAAGGCAAGTATGAACTTTTCATACTTCCCTGTTGGGCGCTGTAAATGCTTTTGCGCTTCACCTTGCACAGGATGTAAGCGGGTGCCCAATAAACTAGCCCCCTCGGGGGCAAATCTGAATCTGAATGTCCAGACACAGCTGACAGTAATGCTCTTAAGGATAAAATATCCTCACATTAAGGCATTTAAAATAGGAATGCTAGCATATCTTAAGTTCTGTGTGTGGGAGATGTTCCTTCTCATATTTCATAAATGCAGAGATTTAAAAATTTTCATACATGAGCAAAATAACAAAGTTTATACAGGTTCTGTGGGTCTGCAATAAAAACTTTGGTCACTGAATATAGCTGTCAATGAAAAGTGATGAATTTTGATGAATAAATATTTTGTAATCATAAAAAAACCTTAATTTTATCAAGATTCTGACTTAAAATTAAGATTTGTCATTGGGTGTTTTAGATTATAAATAATATCCTAATAAGCCATACCTATTTCCCTTCATTAAGGGTGTAGTAGCTGTGTGGATACAGTGCTTGCCTGTCCTTAGGTTCATTAATGCACACCCACTCCACTCACCTGTGAATGGGTAAAGATTGAGTATAGTGCCAGCCACACTACCACCTTGTGTGATGAGAAGGGAATTAATTAGTCTACAGTGTGCTACTGTATATCCATAATGCCCTTAATGGGGTGTCAGGCCTATGAGACCTACTACCAGATACATTATCTTCTTTACTGTTTCCCACATGTCTCTAACCTGAGCCTTTAGTGATTTCAACAGGTATCTATCCTAAGTACATGCAAGAACTATGAAATCATCCTCATCTTCATCATCATTCCAGGCTTACATGGGTTAGTTGGTAATAAGAAAGAAATAGGTTGATTAATAAGCATGAGCATTAATACTCCATACCGTATATTCACTTTATAAAGCCATGTTGCACTGGTATCTAATGAATAAATATGGAATGGCAAAGATATCTGGATTTTAAGTGTAAATGTTTATGGTGAAAGAAATTTACATTGTTTACTGCCAAAATTACACATGTAGAAGAAATTTTTTAATAAATTTTAATAAATGACATGTAGCCAGCAACAAAAATAAAAATCCTAATATTTACGTACCAGTACAGTATTAATATACATCCACCAGTGTAAAAATATGCGCACCATATATATATATTTACACACACATCACATAACCTAATGGGGTAAACAATTATAAATATTGAGCCGCCACAGGTACCCTTGAAAACTGACTAAAGTGTGATCTAATTTTGAAATCTACAAGCAAAATCCAGTACTGTACAGTATCTGAGGATCATTCCGACCACTGTGATCAAGATGCCTTTAATATGCAGTCATTGCATATATTTACAGTTCTAAATCAAGATAAAAAAATTGTAAGTAATATATATATATAAAAAGTTAATAATTACAGCAAAGGAAAACATTATTGTGGCTTGTTCCTATGTAAAGTAAACGAAAAAAAAATACCCCTTGACCGCTGACATTCATGGCACCAACACCATAATTTCTTAGGCACATCAAGTCTGCTGACACACACACACTTGACAACCTTCCTTTTATAGCATAATTCAGTTAACTAGTATGTATGCAAGTGTTACAACAAAACTAGTCAAAATCTTATAAATCAATAAATAATTTGTTGTAAGCATGTGCTTTATTTACTAGATTAAGTTAACTAGAAGATTTCTATAATATTCATTTATATGTATAAAGTCTATGGCCTATCCAGAGTGAAATTCCACATTGTGTTGATTTGTCTATTCTAGACATTGGACTGCAGCTATACACAACTCTCTCTCTGGAGCGTTGCGAGGCGACGCACGTCAACTTTGACAGCATCGTCCGAGGTGCTAGTGGACAATGGGCGTGGCTCACTTATATCCCCATTGCTGATACGATAATCTGAAACACATTAAATAGTTTAAACATTACGTCGTTACCTCCACTGTAACGAAGACACACATCCAAAATGATTTAACACATACATGAAACACATGGTTTAGGGTACAGTAACAGCATCTCAAAAGATTAACTAATTATTATAATAAATAGTTAATGAATATCTGCCTTGGAAATAATGTCAAAATAAAGCAAGAAATATAATTCAGGTCAGTACAATTTACTCTTCTTGAATTTCAACATCAAAATATAAAAGGGTCACAATTCTGAATCCTATATTAATTTACAGTAGATGGCTTATTAATTTATTTATCTATGAATTTTAGTTTTCTGAGGCAATATCACTGATTATTCTTAGTCTTGAGACATTTAGATTCAAAATTCCTAAACGAGATACTGTACCAATAAGCAAGTATGTCCCACACTTTCACAAAGCATTTGATGTACTGTACTTGTACTGATATTACTAAATTTATATATAGACTGAATATATATCATATTATTACATTAAAATATATAAAAAACCATATTTAGGCATTAATTTGTGATCTCAAACTACAGGTGTTGATTGACTGACTAAATACCTAAAATTTAATATTAGGCAGAGAATTGTTAATGTGAGGGACATGCTCATTCTGTTCACATGCTTCTGGTTATTATTTGTTCACTGACCTCTATCACATGACATACTTATCATGTGATCTACAGTATGGTGCACACTGACTATTTATCTGATGTACTGTATTAGTCTACACATATCACTGATCATATAAACAGTGAATTACCTGCACAAAGCAACAAAATATTTCAATACAATATACCAATTTACTGAAACTGAAATATTTCCAACACAGGGCTGAAACTCTAGACCAGCAGGATACCTCACAATACAGATAATCCAAACACACAGTCAAGACCAGCATAACCCCTCAACATTGATACCCTGTTAGTCTGCTGCTTGAGCCCTGACTTGGGAAACTTCAGCTACATTAAAGTACGTTTTGGTAAGTACTGTACAAGAGAATGGACCACAACTCTTACCCCTTCGTGCCTTCTTTTGTTTGCCAGCTGTGGGGGAAGGAGACGTGAGGACACACACACAAACTCACACCAGTATATAAACACAACTAATGTTTAAGTTACAGACATATGGTACACCCAGTTCATGCTTTCTTAACTCCTACACAAGAAAAACTGTCATCTTCAAAACCACTTGATAAATCCCACACTAAATACCATATTAATATGTATGTTGTAAGAATAAATCAGTGCACAGTATGTATTTTACCCACATGAACCACAAAATCAACGCTTGAACTAAGAGTCTTACCAATGCCACAGTTATTGTACAACTCTTCCAGTTAATATTTCCTCAATACCTTTATGATGTATTATAAGAGTTAATAAGAGCACTGGAATGACTTATTTCTGGAAGTATTCTCTCAGATGTATGTCTGTTATATCCTATCTCATTAGACACAGATCTATGAAATAATGTTCAGTACTCTATTTCAAAAGCTACCTATAAACAATACCTTCTCATTATCTATACTGTACTATACCCTGGGTAAAGTGTCCAGGAAGCTACAATGTACTTGGAATACTAAAATGTTTCTCTTACACCATTTTCTTACATTACCAAAAATAAATTTGCTACTGAAACACAAATCTTAAACTCACTGCTCCTGAAGTTCATCATGCATTGAGTTACACATTTCCACACTAATCAACAACACTTTTAATAATTGTATTTGTTATTCATTTCGTTCAAAAATCAACAACACACTACAGTAATACAGAATGTACAGTACAGTACTCAAAATTATATAAATGTCCATATTAAACACATTCTCTGTACTGTGCTGTAGTTCATTATTATTTTGTATTCTTCACTTCCCAGAGTCATTTTATTCCCCTCAACTACTTTCCTCCCTAGACTGAAAGGTATTATACCCTAAAGAATGTTAGTAATATATACAGTAGACCCTTGGCATTTGTGAGTTTGCAATTCGCGATTTCGACAGTTTGCAGTAAGCAGATGGTGGCTATGATAGCTAGCTTCCAAGCCTTTTCCCCGCAGCACAACGAACCACCCAATGCAGCATCTTGCGTTGTACTCTCAAAACTTTAGTGTTTCTGTGTGAAATGGCCCCTAAAAGATTGCCTAGTGTCAGTGCTAGTGGAGTAATATATTCACTATTCACAATGCATAGTCGTCCATCCATAATATCTTGAGAGTAAGTGAGTCACAACAAGTTAGTGATACGGCCGCAGTATTCCCGTGAGTCGGAACACATGGTATGGCGCTGTGTCCACATGTTCAGTGGGTGAATATTCTCTACAATTTTAAATAAAAATTGGCCAGTTAAATTTTATTTATGTATTGTTTTCTATACCGTATTGAAATATTTCAAGGTAACTGACAGACCTTCCCTTCTCTCTGTAACTATTGCCATTTGATTCTCAAATCCAGTCAGACTTGTACTCCTCCTTCTATCTCGGATATAATTGCCCTTGGATCTCAGACCTTGGTCTGACACCGGCCTACTTGAAAATCGATCTTCATGGACTGCCTAATTACTTCAAGTGGGTGACGTTTTACTGTACTCTGATACATAGTCTTAAACAACATGATACAGAACAACAGTGGGTTATACTTCATGTTGGTCTCGTGAAATTTTCTGAGATTTTACTGTTCTCTTCTCTAACTACGCTGCTATCATACCAAGTATCTAATAATACAGTACTGTACATTCTTAAACCACCATAGAATCTCTTGACTAATGTTTGACTTCACAACATTTTTAACACATCTTAGACTTAATAAAACCTGGCCATCAATCTGAGGACACCATTACCCTTCATCATGCAGGCATCTGCACCTTAGGTACACAAACAAACAAGAATTGTGTGGTGGTATTTTCAAATGTTTGTGTAGCATTGAGTGGTGTACAGGGGGTGTTGAGTGGTGTACAGGGGGTGTTGAGTGGTGTACAGGGGGTGTTGAGTGGTGTACAAGACATTGATGATAGCACCTGAAATTGAAATTAGTATACAGGGGTGTTGGTGGTGTACAGGGGGTGTTGGGTGGTCTGTTGAGTGGTGTGCAAGGGATGTTGAGTGGTGTGCAGGGTGTTGGGTGGTGTACAGAAGTGCTGGGTGGTGTACAGGGTGTTAGGTGGTGTACAGAAGTGTTGGGTGGTGTACAGAGTGTTGGTGGTGTACAGGGCAGTGGGTGGTGTCTGGGGTTGGGTGGTGTACAGGGGGTGTTGCCAGGTGTTGGGGTGGTGGTGTATTTATAGGTGGTGTACAGGGGGTGTTGGGTGGTATACTAGGTGTTGAGGCTTGGTGTGTGATGGTCATATGTTCTCTAAACTACAGTACACTTACAGTGTTATAATTGCAGTATAATATTCTACTGACACAGGTATGTACAGTATATACACATCAGCAAGAAAAATTGGGTTTTACAGGATTAATAGTAATTGTGGCCTCCTGTACTGTAGTAATTACAGTGGTTTTGAGGGCATCTGGATCACCTGTACATTATCCACAAACTGTAACCAGACACTAACTGAGTAGGTGTCAATTACAGTAAATATTATAAAGTTTATCAAAGTTTATATATATATATATATATATATATATATATATATATATATATATATATATATATATATATATATATATATATATATATATATATATATATATATATATATATATATATATATATATATATATATATATATATATATATATATATTTTTTTTTTTTTTTTAAGTTAATTCGTGCAAGCTGTTTTCATGCATATGTTTGTTTAGCTAATATCTACTATAATTTATTTATTAATGACTATTATATTAAAAAAAATAATTAAAATTGTAAATAATATTTCCAAATATTTCTCTAACCAGTCAATGCATTAAGAATAATCAGCAAGTGATAATATTTTGCAAAAGGCATAACAAGTCGTAAGTGTGGGCTGTTTCTCCTCTCGTATACAGAGAATTCCAAGCCTGAAAGCTGTAATCCTATAACTTCATGCCTTTACTACAGAAGCAGTAAAGCTTTATATAATGCATAAGACATTATCAACACACACAGAAGGTCTGGATCATAAGTGTAGCTCTGGGTTCTGTGATGTGTCAAGTGTACCAATAATGCCAAGCAAAATGTCTAATGACTACAAACTCAATATCACTCGTTTAATTTACGTCTCTGCAATTTTTTATCATACTATAAAAATAAATGAATTCCTTATTTCTGTTAAAAAGTAAGATTCTTTAACATTTATACAGTATACATAAAATCTCATCTCTTAAGTGTTATATAAAAAATTCCTCTATTGTTATTCTTCCAATGTGCAAAATTTTCTTCAAGTATGAACTACTGTATTATAAGTGTGGCTGAGGCACTGGTTATAAGTGTGGTCAGTAAGTACACATAAATAACTGTAGTGACTGATAAAAACACCAATAATGACAAGATGTAAAGCTGGTCTAATAGGCCTCATACAGTGTGGCTTCAACACACTGCATACTCAGGCTTCACTACACATTGAAGCAGTGTGGCCAGCACTACATTCTCAGCTGGGCTGCCTGGGCATGATGAACTAGTGATCCTTAGGACGGGAGATGAGCACTATCCACTCAGCCGCTGCACCCAAGTAACTAAAACAACCGTCCCCAAGTAACTACAGTATAGTGACCAGTGAAAACCAAAGTCACTGCAGTGACTAAACTAAAGTAACAATCACAACCGTGGGGAATTCCAAAAATCCTTTACGTAATATAACACTAAACAGTACTGTCCTACAGCACAAATGTTTTCCTATTACTGTAACCAATTATTTTTTGGGTCATTTAAACACCTGCAACTGTAAAAAATTGACAACAGTAAGAAGCTAGATAATATTTAAGGATAAATAAGAAGACCAGCACAATATTCCTGAACAAATACAGTAGCTATCATAACTCAGAAGTATATTCAAGGCCACGATGTAGAGAACAAGAATGGTTGGCCAGTGTTGGGTCAATCTTTGATATTAAACCTGCCAGATAAAACCTTAAAGAAAACAGCAAAACACCTAATTAACTCTACTTGGTTAGTGGAAACAACTACAAAAATTCAAAGCAATTTGGTGTGGTACTGCAAAGGTGGCAGAAAAAATTAAGTCCCGTAAAAACTAAATTAATCTAAGGAATTTATTAAGGGTGTAAGAGCATAAATGATGGTAAGAATGAATAAAATAAGTAATGCAGTTTATTGGTAATTTAAAGACCTACTACAGTAAAGACTAGAGTGAGTTCCCCTTATACAGGTATAGGTAAAATAAGAAAATAAAGCAAGGTTTCCCATCTCATCTTATACATAAAGCAAATTCTCTTTCACGGTAAATTCCTAGTTGAATTGTTGTATTGGGTAGAAAGTTAATGAGATACAAAGTGCAGTTATTAACGAGAAATAGATCAACCATCAACCTCACATACACCGCACAGGAACTGAAGTAAAGAGTGAAGAAATGTATGGGAGAGAGGAGGAGTGAGTGAGTATGATGTCAGGATAAAATAACATGAAGGATGCTGTGTATAAACCATCTTGGTGAACTGTGGGTGGTAATGTAATGCATATGGGCAGACGTTTGCTACACCGCATCTCAATACAGTGCTGTGCTGAATGGGCCACGTAACATCTCTAGAAGGGCTCATTTAAGATCAAACTCGACCAACACTGGTGCAGGTTCAGATACATCCAGGAATCAGTACATGCCCAGTACTTGCCAAGTGTGTAACAGAGACGTAACTAACCGCCCAAGCAGCTAACAGGCTGATCAGTGGCAAAGAGAATAAAGTAATAAACACTTAAGTATGTATCACACTTCTCCATACTTGCTCTTCTCTCTCTCTCATATTGTTCTTGCCTGATCACCTTCCCTTAATCTTACCCAACTATAATTTATGAGGAACATTCCATCCACATATGCATCATCAGGGAAGTAATTACCACAATCAATCAATCCATCCACCCATTTGATCATATTCACACAAGATTGTCACTTTTATTTCTTTATCGAGTAAATTAAACACACGGTTTATCTTACTGACACTAATTTACCGACACTGTCTACAGTTCTCACACCACATCCCCTTATCAGTACTGTTTCTAAATCAAGTTAATTCCTTATTAATTACAACATTCCTACTCCTCAATATTGTGTAAGTATTAAAAGGGCACAGCATATATCCTAACAGTACTCTAAGCACTAAAAACCTTTCAACTACAGGAAAAAAAAACAGCACCAATGAGGCCACGAAAAATAAATATCAAAATTATGGAACTGAACACAGCACTTATGACCTTGGATAAAATTGTCATCAAATGTGTTCCTGTACTAATAGGCCCTGACCTGACCTAAAATAAACTGAGCATTTGGGTTGAGGCCCATTAAAATTGAATCCAGCTTAAACCGGGGTCCTAATCCTAATGGTTAGTTCAGGTTAAATTAGAATTGGGTGTTGTTAGAACTTTGGCTCAATTAACCAGTCATTGGATAAAAAGACGAGACATATTCTAAGGACAAACAAAGAGACTGACACAAAACACAGACTCACGGGACATTGCCTACACCCAAGAAGGACAATGCATCTCTACACTACAGCAGAAAAACAACAAAATGATACACCTAACCCACACATTCACCTCCGATGCAACAAGTAATGGATGAACCAGGAATGTAAATGTCTGTTACTGTAAAGAAGACACCTTAATTCTTCTTTTACATCAATTAAGGATGTTTTCTTAATATGAGTCACTATTAAAAAAAAAATCAGTCAAAATACTTTCTGGTAAGAGTTATTAAAATACTGCCAATATATTTCTAACATTTTCTTCATGGATGTTACTAATGACAAAATGTACTTAAGGTTTTTTTTACTAAGTCTCACTACTGCCAAAAGTATTTAAAATGTTACAATGATAAGATACAATACAGTACTGCCAAATATAAAATAAATACATATTTTCTTGTTGAAAGTTACCCGGTACTATTGTCAAAAAGGGAAAGATACCAGGGAGGGATCAGAGAGGGTGCCAGGGAGGGGCTAGAGAGGGTGTCAGGGAGGGACTAGAGAGGGTGTCAGGGAGGGATCAGAGAGGGTGTCAGGGAGGGATCAGAGAGGGTGCCAGGGAGGGGCTAGAGAGGGTGTCAGGGAGGGGCTAGAGAGGGTGTCAGGGAGGGACTAGAGAGGGTGTCAGGGAGGGACTAGAGAGGGTGTCAGGGAAGGGCCAGAGAGTGTGTCAGGGAGGTCAATAGTAACACTCACAACTCAGTATATTATAATCAACACAAACTATGTAAACTCAATGTATTAATTTGTCTGTACAGTACATGTGTACCAGGTAATAATTTTGTCTGGATATGTTACAGGACAGAAGACATGAGTAAGACTGGCCATCAGTTTCTTGGGTGAGTGTTTCACAACCCATCTTATGTTTACGATACTTTACGGTGGTTCTAACATCTGAGGGTTTGATGCATCGACCAGAATATGTTGACGCAAGTTCCAAAGCCTCGTTTAGTGAGGCCACGGCAGGCAATGGAGTTTCATAAACCAGACAAGCACCACCTCAGTTGTGGACTAGTTATGAGTCTCTAGTCTGAGAATATCTTACATTCATTATTGAGTGTTATTGTAATTATCATTCTTTTATTTTGTACTTATTGTACTTATAATATGCAGTTTTTTGTTGGTGAAGCTGTAACTACCGTCTGGTCAGTATTACTGGCTGACAGTAGGTCCCATAGGCTTCATGAACCATCAGGGCGGTGTGGACAGCACACAGTATATTAAGTCTCTGGTACACAGAGAGGTAAGGTGGCTGGCACTGCAGGTAACTGCCATTGTTTCTCCAGCTATAAAGTAACATACCTATAAACAGCTGGGAGGATCACACCAGTAGTCCTTAAGACAGGAGGTAAGTGTTGTATCACTCACCTGCCACACACAGGTGGAGTAAAATGATCTGTTAATTGGTACTGTACCTGAGTTGCTTTCTTAAAACATGGCTGAGATATCTGTTAAATCATTGTTGTTGTACATCTGTATTTATATTTTTGTTGTGTGTTACGCTGTCAACATAAGCTTCATTATGTCTTGACACTCGGGTGGTGGTCAAGGGGGTGATTAAATACAGTTCACCAGTATTTTAGATCTCTATTTATCCATGTATACAGTAGTCTGAGGTATTACTTTTATGCTTCCAAATAAAGAGAGAACAAAATCGACACACTTTTTTTGTTTGTTCCTAAATAAAGAATTCCAATTTAAATTCCAACTGATGATATAATTACCCAATATACAAAATAGAATAACAAAAATCAACTTTCATTACCACAGTGCATAAGCTGACAAAAGTGACAGTCCATTAAATCTTGGTGAGCACGTAAGGCTGGCTATATATTCTCAAGTCCTACCTACAGTCCTATACAGTGCCTGGGTAATGAACCTTGCTGCACGAAGGATAATAAAGTTTCTCTATACTGTACCTGTATAACATTTTTCATACAGTCTGGGATGCAATAAAGATCATCACACTGAGGAGACTACTGTACTGTATACAGTATTTAAAATGGAGTCTGCCTACCACTCACTCTATATACACTTGTCACATTATGGATCGATCAATAAACACAATGTGCACAATTGAAAGCTGTTTGTGTGTGTGTATATTCCGTTATATTTGACAATACCTCATCCAATTCTTGTCCGTACCCTCAAAAAGTTAAAATTAGTGCTCCTGTAATATCCACTAGTGTTTGTCGTAGCTAAACAAAATGAACACGATATTCTAATTTCTAATGTGTCCCCAAAGTCATTAACACATTGACAATGATGACGAAAAAATTTATGAGAAATTGGAACTTTGAAAATGTGTTATCTCTTGTCATTTAGGTACAAATATATACAGTAGTTCACATCTATAATGGCATTGTATATTGTCTTGGCTGCCTTCTAATATATCGAAAATTGAGTCCCTGTACATCCATGTAACAATTACGAAAAAATCACATAATACCTCACAAATTTTCAAATAAAAGTTTTCTCAATATAAGGTAAGTTTTGATAGAAAGACCCCTACACCATAATGGGACTGACACATACCACAGGGACTGACACATCGTACAGTCACCAGACAGAACCCATCATTATAACTCGAAGGTTGCTGTGGTCATATATATATAAACACACCTGTCACAACTACATCCCAACACCAGGAGTCTGACTGTAAGAATTCAAATCTCTCAAGACACCTCAATATACAGGTAGTATGTCATTAAAGGGAAAGACCTGAAACTTATTAAAAACAACTTTATATCAACATTTTCTTTATTGTTAATGATTTTTGGAAAGTCACAGGTCTAAAATTTAGTCACCATTCCCTCTTATATCAATATGTACATGGAGTTGATTTATAAATAACCAGTACTAGATTAGTAAGAACTGCATTAAGGCGTCAGTGACAATGTGTGTATCAAATGAGGTTATCATCATTAGTGTGCAGTTTTAAGTTACTATGTGCTGTTTTCAATATCTACTGGGCAGGTCTGTGAGTCTACATTAAAGAATGTCGTGTTAAATCTACGAAGGAGTTTCCTCATACAGCAAGCTCTCATCTATACAAAAGTGATGTTATTTTAGTTATTGTTTTCCTTTACTCTACAAGACCTATACTATAGCTAAGTAATGGCCAGCCCATTATGCATTTTTCCCATTCTCAAAGCAAGCGCTTCTTCTCTGGTAACGAGCATTATTTGTAAAACCTTAAAGCAGAATATCTTAGTAAATCAGTAACAGACATTTTACACTGGTGATCAGCAAACAACTAAGACCGTCAAAATTTTTTATGTAGTACGTAAGCCAAATTTGTTAAGGTAAGAATATGTGAGAACTTGTATTCTGTTCCTTATGCAAGAATTGAGTTTACTGTGATAGTGAACATGGCAGACAGTCTTTAGTACTATCCACAACCATGGTACAAGCATACTGTTCCTGAGAATGCTTTAATACCACACTTTTGATTTATAAAAAGAAGATAATGTACTGCACAACAAGCTACATTTAATGATATCCAGTCTATGACACATTAAGTCACGATTCATTCTTGAAAAAATACACAATAATGCTAAACTTTATGAGAAATTACTGTACTATATAGAAATCAGCCACAAGAGAAATTTAATATGAAAATAAACAAAACCTTTGCAGTATCAAAGAGTACAAATAAAATCTTCAATGGTCTTTTAGGTCAATAATAAGGAACAGAATACAAGAGTTCCCACAAGAGTATCACTTTTATGAAGTCCTCCCCAAGCAGGCAGTGAAAAAGCTATGATGTATCTCACAATACCTCACCCTAGCCACTCCACTCACACTCCTCCAAACCTCCTCGTCTACACTCCACTCTGCATCTCCTCTGCAATAATTATGTGGGGAAAGAAAGACTTTTAAAACTCGAAGTCCACGGGTGTGTGTCTGTCTCTATGTCTGCACGCCACTCTTGGCGATGGCGTGCGCGACTCAGGACACGTCTACACTCCGAGAACACCGATCTCTTACTCACCCAGTGCAGGACACCAAGAGACCTGTTAAGCCTAGAAACCTCGGCCCTAGAAATGATCAATGTCTAATTTATCTGTTAAGAAGAGAGCACGGCAGAAAACTAGCTGATCAACTAAGACAAAAGTGCACTGAAGTTCCAAAGATGAACAGTAAAGCAGTCAAGATAATGCTGATTGACAATTTCAAGAGCTGCTTATTTTATAGGTTAGTGTTAAGGCCATTCACTTCTGATAATTCAACATAATTAAGGATCACCGTTCAGGAATATAGGTAATTTATTAACTCAAGGGATCAAACTGCAAAATGAGAATAATATCTATCCTATCCCACAGTTGTGCGGGGTAGACCAGGGTACACATACAGTACCTCATGGCAGGACAAAATTAATGATATTGTTTCAGTATTAAAGATTTATCAGTCACTGAAAAAAGCCACTATATAAACTATTATTATTCTTTTATTATAGTCTAAGCATCTATCACACTATTTAATAATACTCTGGTTTTAATTTTTATAGTTAGAAGTACGATACTTCAATACAACATTATCCATCACTATTTTAATGAGTTTTAGTAGTATATTTCCACACAAAAAAAATTCAGAGGTGAATTTAGTGTAATATCATAATAATAAAAAATAATAAAAAAATAAATAATTAACTCCAAAAGATATAATTTACAGATTTAAGATATAGAAAATAAAGTAGAAATATTAATCATCTAGTATATATAAAAATATATATATTGCCATCTACAACTAAATAATATGAATCTTTAAAAAGTAAATGCAACACACGAAGCCATCATGACATAGGATGACTAACATAACCCAGACTTACCTGACATGAGTTTATGAGTTTCTTTAGGCTCTTCCACAGCAGCCGCGTTGTTCTGCTTCTCCGTAGGTTCCCGCACAGGTGATCCAGGGGCTCCCTTTTCACATAAATACAGTATATTAGTTTTAAAAGACATCCCGAGTAAACACAGAAAGTCTCACTCAGCACAGAATAACACACCCACCTATGTCTATAAAGATAGTTTAAATCTTGTGCTTTGCTACATCACACACTTAACAACATCACTGTAAGCTAACATTACCTCCCACTGAATCACTTTCTTTATTCAAGTCTGACAAACTTTTTCCAGAGCAACACAAAACTACTCCCACTATTTGCTCTTGTTTACTCCCTCTTCCTGCTGTAACACACGAGTTCTGATTTGGTGTTACTGTACTTTATTCTCTTACTGTATTGCATCACACAACATATCACCACCACTCAACACTGTATTCCCTGGTCATACATGTAGTAGGTAGTAGGCAGCTACCAATCAGGGAGGTACTACCGCCTGGGAAGATATTGGAAGCATAATGTGTTGTCTACTGTAATGGTAGACCCTGCTGCCATATGTGACCAAGTCCCAGGTTGATGATCTGACTTTCTACCTCATTTACACATAATTGCAGGGTCTCAATTGTTTCTCTTATTTTGACAACACAACATACATACAGTATAGCATTTCTCACTCTTGATCTTTTTTCATTTTGTATTTCTTTGTGGTTCTTTATTATTATTATTATTATTATTATTATTATTATTATTATTATTATCGGTATTATTATTATTGTTATAAATATTTTATTTTTAATTTTGTATTTCTTATTATAAATTATATTTACTTTGAACTAATTATTATTAAAATTTTTATTATTATTTCATTTTCGCCCCCCAGGTTCCGTTGTGGGCCAGTGACCTGTGCCCGGGTGAGCTAATCCCCGTAAAAAAAAAGAAAAGAAAAAAAAAAGTTTCCTGTCCTACTCAGCACCTCCTTCCACCCTCCCCTTGGTCTTACCCTCTCCCACCTACCTGAATCTAAGACTCTTTTTGCCAATCTTTCATTCCTCTTTCTCTCAGTACTAGGTCTAAAAAATTGTGAATCACTGGTCCCATTTGTTCAGGTGACCATAAAGAATGTTCTCCCCACACTATGCGGTTACATGTGATCTTCAGTTCCCCAATTCTATCACACAAGGTACTAATACAGTAATGCTCTGTCACTTTTCTTAATTATATCATCTCTTCATTTTTATCTAATTCTATTCAATGCATTCAAAGATTATCTCAAGATATGTTTTCCTCAATCATTTTGTTAACCACTGTTTGTAAACTTTGTGGCCAACCCGACTCTCACACCCTCTCTCACTACATCCTCACTTGCCCTATGACCTCCTCCTATAGGTCCCCAGCTGTTACCGACACCTCTTCCCTCCCAGACCAGATATCCCTCCTCCTAGTCACAGGCCTGGCATTTGACATTATTAGGGACCTGCCACTCTTTGCCATAAACAGATAAAATGTACCGGGAACTTTGCCCCCACACACTCATCATTCTCTCACTTTATGTAACTTGACAGAACCTATGACCCTTCACGCTTTTACGCCCTTAATGTACGAGTCATAAAGGCAAGTATGAACTTTTCATACTTCCCTGTTGGGTGCTGTAAACGCTTCTGCGCTTCACCTTGCACAGGATGTAAGGGGGTGCCCAATAAACTAGCCCCCTTGGGGGCAAATCTGAAATCTGAATTTTGTTAACCTTATTCTATATCTACCAGAACCTATCTTATCTAACCAAAGACAACCAAACTAACCTAACTCCACACCAAACCAAACCTAACCCTGCCCAAGTCTATACAATGATCAACTTCCTTCTGTTTCATACCCAAACTAACCTAACACCAAGCTATACGTAAACCACATCCATATTATATTTCACCTAAATTAACTTAAACTAAATAATCTACCTTAATATAACCTACCTGAACATGACCTAACCTATCCAAACCCCATTCTCAATTAAGTGCAGTTGGACAGGTGAAGTAAACATAACAAAATCCACATTTAAAGACGAATTATTTATATGTCTCAGTAAATAATAGATAATGATCACATAGACAGGCTCAGTGTGTCTTACCTTGGGTGGCTGTTTGATGCAGCTGATGGAGAATAAGACAAAAGCCCCGACGATGGGAGGAATGCCGGCACAGAGGAATGGTATGAGGTAGCTTTGCAGATGGTCATATAGAGCACCTGTGTAAACGTGTGTCATTTAGTCATAAAATATAATTACTACACTAAACTATAATATATACTGTATATGGACACAAACTCTCATATAAATCTTAACCTTGATGTAAAGTACTACATATTCTGGAGCCATTGTAACTAGTACTTAGTAATTATTCTGGATATGAGTACAGAATGATGAGAACTTTATGTCTGGCATTTGCATATGATGATACAGTAGTGAATAATATGACAAGTTATTCTCACAGATTATGTATACTGTGATGAACACACAAGATGAGAAGGTGGATGATTATATTAGAAATGAGTCAACACCCCCCTGTAGGTTATGTATCTAAGCTACTGTGCCGAGTAGCAACCTTGTATATAAGCTACTGTGCCGAGTAGCACCTATGTATATAATTACGTGGTAACACTGCACGTGTTATGTGGCAATGTTGACCACGTGCAGTGTTACTGGTGCTACTTGGCACAGTAGCTTATATACAAGGTTGCTACTCGGCACAGTAGTTTAGATACATAACCTAAAAGGCATCTGAAGGGTAACAATTAGGGTTATTCTCCTTCCTCCTGGATTTCCAAAACACATCTACAGGTTATAAAGAACCCCCTCCCCCTCCCCCTCCCCCACAAATACTATATGACTTCCTAGGACTATTTCCTTCATTTGGAAAGAATCATTTACACAAAATAATTAATACAATGACACCAGACATCACATTTTTATGCAAATTATGGACGACCACTGCTGCTTTGACCTTTAGGAGGCACATCTATACATCAGAAAGATTAAAGAAATACTGTACTGGCCTTGTATATAGTATGTATATTATGTATGCTGTATGTATATTATGTATGTGCTCTATTTATATACATTATTTTTCAGCCTAGCTAGCAGCGTGTGGCAATGTATTTACCATGTCCCACACGCTTAATTAATGTGCCTGGCGACATATGGAAGCTGCTTATGTATCACTTGCCACATGTCGCCTGAAAGGCTAGTTGACCCCACAGACAGAGTAAGGAGAGCCACCTCGCTTGTGTATCTCTGTTTGTCCAGTAAATAGAACCTACAAAGACTCTACAGGTGTTTGTGTTCGCTCCTGTAGATAGAACTTGGTACCCAGAACATATACATATATGTCTCCCTGGGATTATTTATCTCTTGGGAGGAAGGAAGTAATCCAAGCATCGTACTGCAGAAAATACTGTGCACATTATGCTTATTATGGGGAGGACTAGTGATCCTGCCCTCAATAAGCATAGTATCTAAAATCATAATGAACCAAAACTTTATGGTTCTCAAGGGTTTGGGAATAATTAAGCTGACAAAGAAAGTTACCAAAAACCAGTCAAACAGATGGTGTGAACTATGATGGTACTGCTCAAGGTAGGGCAGCCATGGGGTATAAAAAGGTAATACACTTTAGTAAGTAACAGTTGAAACTAACCTGCAATAGCTGGACCACTGGTGAGGGGGATGGAGCACATGGCGAGGAGACAACCTATGGCCTGAGAAGCTCCTACAGGTCCAACAATATCAAAGGCGATGGGCCCCAGAAGGGAGATGAAGCAGCCGTCGAAGAGTCCCATGCCTAGAGTGATCACGATGAAGAAGGGCATAGCATTGGCAGCAGTCAACAGCATGGTCAGAACACCAATACAGAAGAAGGAGATCTAAAATAGAGAAGTCACCAAAGTTTACCAGCCATTTATATAAACAATACAATATGAATTAATCTGACTTATATATACTGTACTGTAATTGATGTCTCATGTTTCACTCTCTTTGGGATCTATATCTGAGGAAATGACAGAAACAAGAAAGGATTCTGGCTTCCCTATCTGAACATACTTGCTATAATATCCCCAAATCAGGGGTTGAATTATGAAATCCCATTTTTATTGCTAAAGGATAGAGAGTAATCCCATACAAAACAAATACTACAAACAAAGTAATTATCTTCAACCAAAAACTGCACAAGAAATATAAAATTAACATCAACATTTAAGTGTGGCTGACTGACAGCTAACTGCACTTGTTCACCTAAGGGCTGGAGGGTAACCCCCTCCCCTCCTCAGGTTCCCAAGTGAGAACAAATTTGATCATTTTCATCTTTCATATCACATCCATATGGATTCTTTCTCCTATCCTGGTAACAGTCATCCCTTATATCTATGTAGATGTAGACTGAGTGACCATGCTGTAGTATTTGATCATTTCTGGCGATGTCTAGATCTATTTAAAGCTGTATTTACTCTTGTGTGCACTAAATGTATCTTAATATCTTCATATTATCAACAAATATACATAATTAAAGTTAATTTTAAGGTAACTTATAAACAGGGAATTTGCATAAACATATTCAAAGCTCACAGGACATGACATGAGTCATCCAAGTTTACAGTGAATGAACTGTATAAGCTACAGAAAAATATAGGTGACTGAAAACACTGGAGTCAGAAATGCTGTGTGTCTGAGAGTTCAGTGAGACACATCCCCCACAGAGTATTAGGGGAATGATAGGTTTGAGACAGTTGTGAGGGGACTGATTGACTCTGTTCTGATTGGAGATTAATATATGACACTCACCTGACAACACAGTGTCAGTGTAAAAGGTATAGTTAGACCTTGTCATTATGGTATCCAGTGAGACTGTCCTTGAGTGAGGTCTGCATTACATAGTCAGCCCTCTAGGGAAAGGTGGACATCTGCCCGACTACTGTATTGTAAGAAACTGCTCACCTGCTGCAGGATAATACGGTTGACCCAAGGACGATCTGCAATCAAGCCAAAGAAGATGCGACCAAGGCCAGAAGTGATCCCCATACACTGAACCAACAGCTGTGAGTTTGCATCTTCACCGAGGACATTTTTCGCATATTTAACCTGCAGAAACAATGGCTATGTAAGGGAAACATGTTGAGGTAATTTTATCAGTAGGCATAAAATTAACATGCACAGTATATAAATTGTTGTCATGCCTTCTGTCTAATATTCCTATCAAATTCAAAACATCATACTGTCTATAATTGAGTGTTATTAGTCCCTAAATAAGTTTGATGTACAGTACCTCCCTTGTGAGGCGGAGGTGCTCAGTAGCAATGAAGTTTTATTTTGCCGCCTTTTCCCCCAAGTCTCCGGTTAACTTTTAGATACTGTATAACGTCTCCTTGAACCAGATTATAAATCAAGGATTGATCTTGGACATCCCATTTTTTAAGTAAGTTTGGACAAGCAGACACTGATCCTCTGTCTTGCCTTTGGTTTCTATCATGGAGTTTCACTGGACTGAGATTGATGCTGGAAATCTTAGGTGGCTGATGGCAGACCAGAAAAAAATGCATTTCCATGTTACTGTAGCTCCACGCATTTAATAGTGCCGGGCATCAATGTTGAGACCTTGGTTGAAACTCATAGACTTGGTGATATATTATAAGCAAGCATCCCTGTCCCAGCTCGATTGTTAAATGGGTTTTCCAGTATCAATACTTGAGATGTACATATGCCAGAACAGTACAGTGGAATGCTGTATACTGAACACAAACAAGAAAGGTTTAAAGACAATATTAAAGGTAAAAAGAGGAAATAAAGAATTCTGTAGACATGTATTACCATATGAACATAAGGGACAAAGTAGCCAAACAGAGCTGATGGAATGCACAGCGTCCAGATAACGTAACGTTTGTTTAACCAGATGTCAAAGTTGATGATCCGCGACCAGAAGCTCAAACAATGTCCCTTACATGTGTTGTCGTATTGAGGTCTGGCCTGAGGCAGGATGGGCATCAATGGTTTAAACACCAAGGCAGCTAACTGTACCAAGAAACATGAGAATTTTTTTTTTTAAAACATGAAGATTAACCTTATTTTTTCTATTATTACAATATTGTGCTTTCTAATTTATGCATCTATCAACAACTCTGGTGCCTTGATTTATTCCGATAAACTGTACAGGAATTATTTATCCTTACTTCTACTGTTACTTTTTAGTGCTGAGGTCAACATCACTTACCATAAGGAAGGCATTCAGTCCAGCTAAGACTTGGAAGGTTGTCTGAAGACCAATGTCAAGGACATGTGGCAGGATGAACGGCAGAGCGATCGTGAAGACCGAGGAGCCGGCAGTGACGAAACCGTTAACGAGGCCCATCCATCGTTGAAAGTAATGACCCAGAATGACCAGAGACGGAGTGTAAGCCAACGACGCCCCCCCACCAAACATTAATCCGTACGTAATCATCAGTATTTCCACCTGTAACACAAAACACCCACACTGAAATATCCATATTATATTGTCTCTGATATGTCTCATTTACTCTCCTGTTGGCCATAGCTGAGGTACACACATGGCACAGTGATTGATTTTTTAAAACATAATGGCAGTTCTAATCTAACAAGCTAACAGGAATCATTTATACTAAGTACAACAATTCCTAGCAGGGTTGGAAGATTTAAACCA